>NC_085857.1:31542026-31587026 GCF_034702125.1 Engraulis encrasicolus
AAAGTTTGAGTCAAACAGACTGAATAGGCTGCGTGCGCTCTCTCGACAGCAGACCAGAAATAAATAATGGGAGTAAAACAATAAAATAGCCTAGTTTGCCCCACAAGTAGTTTTAAAATTATTTTTTGCACATGTTTACAATCATAAAATGGCTATATTATGAGGTGAAATTATATTAAAATGTGTATTAGCTGTAATAATGAAAATATTTTTTTTATCACGATATAAACGATAGAGGAGAAAGGTCACGATAGACACGTTTCTCTCGTCCTCACGATATGTCTCGTCATATCGTCCAGCCCTAGTACCGGCCATCTGATCACAGCAATGAGAGTACGTTGCAAACGATACATGTATAATGCCCCCAAACGACAATAGGAAGATGTAGGTGTATGTGCAGTGTGTGTGTGCAGTGTGTGTGTGTGCAGTGTGTGTGTGTACATAGATCACCTGGGAACATCTTGATGAAGTCGGAGCTGTCCATGCTCATCACCGTGTGTGTGTGTGTGTGTGTGTGTGTGTGTGTGTGTGTGTGTGTGTGTGTGTGTGTGTGTGTGTGTGTGTGTGTGTGTGTGTGTGTGTGTGTGTGTGTGTGTTTCAGAAGTGGACACTCACAATGGAAAACTGCGTTACTCTCAGTGACTGAAGCTTTAAGGACTGCAAGAACGGAAGGACTATCCTCGGTCCTCATCCTACTAGACCTGTCTGCAGCCTTTGACACAGTCAACCACAAGATCCTCCTGAGGATACTCAAGGCCATGGGAATCGCTGGCGTTGTCCACTCATGGTTCAACTCCTACCTATCTGGACGCACCTTCAGTGTGTTATGGCAAGGGAAACTGTCTACAACTCACACCCTCTCCACAGGGGTACCCCAAGGATCAGTGCTGGGACCTGTCGTTCCGTCCAGAGGACACCACTGTCGATTTCAGATGTCCAAGGTACGGAATATCAGACCTGTGCTGACACAATATTCTACACAACGACTGGTCCACGCCACGGTCCTGTCCCGCGTTGACTACTGCAACTCACTCATGACAGGTCTACCTGCTTGTGCGCTAAAACCTCTGCAGATGATCCAGAATGCGGCGGCACGCTTGATATTCAATCAACCCAAAAGGACCCATGTTACTCCTCTGTTTATTGAGTTGCACTGGCTACCGATTGCCGCCCGGATCAAGCACAAGGCTTTGACCCTTGCCTACAAATCCATCGCAGAAACGGCCCCAGCTTATCTGAAGGACCTACTAACGCCTTATGTTACTGGAAGAGAACTGCGCTCATCCAGCACAAGCCGTCTGGCTCTGCCATCCAGTCGCTCTAGGTACTCCCAGTCAGGACTGTTCTCCGTTGTTGAACCCAAGTGATGGAACGGTCTCCCAGAGGCAGCAAGACTAAGCACATCTCTTGCAGCCTTCAAGAAACAAGTAAAGACCTTCCTCTTTCGAGAGGAGCTACTAAACTAATGCTTGAGCTGGCCTAGCCCCAGGGCAGACTCTTGACATGATGTTTAGTTTAGTTTAGTTTGAATGTGTGTGCGTGCGTGCGTGCGTGCGTGCGTGCGTATCTAAGTCCAGTGTGTGTGTCTTCAGACTCTTCCTATTACTTGTAATCACGTGAGAGATCACAGCTCAGAAACCTATTCAGTAATCATCACCAGACACACCACCAGCTAGACACACACACACCTGCAAGACCCGCAACCTGTTTGTGTGTGTGTAATAGTGTGTGTGAGTGTGAGTGTAATAGTGCGTTTGTTCTATTATTTCAAAAATATATCGACGTTTCCATTTGGAATATCTTGAAATATTTAAAAATGATCTCCAAAATGTGCATCTCTTCCTAAGGGCTGCTTCCATCCATCCATGCATCCACCTATCCACCCACCCATCCATCCACCCACCCATCCATCCATCCATCCATCCATCCCCTTCTCCCCTCACCTCTTTCCCAGTGTGTCTCTTCATCCCATCCCCCTTCTCCCCTCACCTCTTTGGCAGATCATGTCCATGGCTGTCCTCCTCTCCTCCAGGCCCCTGAGGAGCCTCTCCTGCATCTCTCCCTCTGGTCCGCCGAGCTCAGACGCCTTGAGGCTGACCAGGAAGCGCCTCTTCTCCTCGTCCAGGTTGGTGACCTTGGCTCGCACCGTCTGGCCCATCACAAACACCTCCGCCGAGGAGGTCACGAACCAGTCGCTCATGGACTAGACACAGGAGGATGGAGAGGACAAAAGGACAGAAAAATGCTAACATTCAACAACAGTTGAGTAGTCATTCAAAAAAAATTCCCCGCATCACAAACTGGTCCTTTCCATGTACATCACAAACCAGTCGCTCAGACAGACAGACAGACAGACAGATAAACTTTATTATTGTCCAAGGAGAAGTCAGAGAGATCAAAGTTGTGTGTGTGTGTGTGTCTTAGTCCGGTGGTTGTGTCCTCAGACTCTTCCTATAAATGGTAATCACGTGAGATCACAGCTCAGAAACCTATTCAGTAATCATCACCAGACACACCACCAGCTAAACACACACACACACCTGCAATATATAGTGAGGGGGAGTGTGTGTGTGTGTGTGTGTGTGTGTGTGTGTGTGTGTGTGTGTGTGTGTGTGTGTGTGTGTGTGTGTGTGTAATAGTACGTGTGTAATAGTGTGTGTGTGTGTGTAACAGTTGTAGTCATTTAAAAATTTCCCCACATCACAAAGTGGTCCTTTCCATGTACATCACAAACCAGTCGCTCAGACAGACAGACTTTATTAATGCCCAAGGGGAAGTTTGTGTTCCAGGTTGCTCTGTATACAGGTAGATAAAAACGGATAAAAAAAGAGAAATAAAAACAAAAAGACAAAACTGATGACTGCACAGATAAACCAGTCGCTCATGGACATTTGTGAATGGTCAGCATGAATTCTGTAAAGAAACTACGAAAAATATTACACGGTGCACCTTTAACCTGAAGGCCTATAGTCTGAACAGAGATGAAGAGAGAAGACAAGAAATGTATTCTCCCGATTGTGCAAATCAAGTCTTGGATTGCTTCCAAAATAGAGCTGTATGCTCTACGCAGACAAAATAAACACTGCACGGATGGCAACTAAAACGGGAATTCTGCCAAAGAGATGTACAAATTTGCTTTCAATCACAACATCAAATTACAGCATGCCTCTGTTTTTGCACATTGGTCTGGAATTGCTTTAAGAGTCATTGCAAGCTGTTATATTTGTTGCTCCCCATTTTGTTGCGCCAGAATTGCTTATAAACAGTCCGACTTAACGACCGACTTGTAAGAAGACATTACGAGGAGAACAAAATCAATGGATTACACCAAATGAAAGCATTTACTAGAATCACAGAAAGGCATGCCTTTAGGGTCTCTATGAAGGCTCAATTATAAGACAAGTACATGCCATCAATAAAAATAATGTATAAATTTAGCACTCACATCATTGCCATGTGCTGAAGCTGGCAACACCCCAACATATTTACAGTGTGTATCTCCATAGCAACACATTCAGCACATATAGCCAAATCGAGCTACACAGAGTGAGTTGAAGTTGATCTCCAATCACAGAAAAACATGATTAGTAGGAGAACTAGAAGCTAAGTATTTGCCCTCGTGGTAAACTATTTCAGCTAAATTGCATCACATAATTGTTTGAGCAGGCTAAGTCGGCATTTGCGTATGAAAAAAGATGACCTAAGAATTTCAAAATCCACTCAGGCAAATTACAAGCATTTACCCTACTTAATGTAAATACTGGCCTTGTACAAAACAGAGGAAGTGTTACAACTCCGCGCACAGAAACTTAACAATTTACACAAAACAAAACAAACAGAAATTTAGCGCTGAAAAACTAATGGAGATTAAGAACGAAAAGGAAACGAGTGGAGAAGAGTGAGGTTAAGAAGAGAATGACGCCGGCAACACTTCAGATACGTTTTAAAATCAGCTGGCGACGGCAAACCGATTGGGTTTGAGCAGTCGTAAATGCTTGCGTTTGCGCTTGCCAGATGATTGGATCAATAACAGCGCAGCTCAGTAAGCAATTGCCTCTTGTTCCCGGAAAGGTGGGAGATGTGTGAGCACACGGCATACTGGCGTTACAAAATCGCTCCCGTCCATTTCTATGGACGCTTTTTACTGTGTTTCGCCTCATGTACATAAACAGTCTCTGCCGAGCGCTCTGTGTTAGTGCCTCAACAACACATACCAGTAATGTCCCATGAAACGCAAAGAGGCAAAGTGTTTACATCACACACCTCTTCACTTCATGAGCTGTCACGCAGTCCTGCACGCAGGCAGGCAGGTGTGCGCACGCACACACACACACACGCGCGCTCACACGCACACACACACGCACGCACGCACACACACACACGCGCGCACACACACACGCGCGCACGCGCACACACACTCGCGCGCTCATGCACACACACGCGCGCTCACACGCACACGCACACTGCATAGTTTCTCCAAGTGTTCTCATTTCAATGAACTATGTTGACATAAATTCACATATGCACACACAGATACACAAACACCCTTACACGTTTTCACTCAATAGGCATTCAGGTTTTTTTTCCCTTTACAGTCTCGAACACATTGGCTAACCACCACACATATCCTTCACAGGTTTCTAATTTAAAAGGTGTTGGTGACATTTACGTCTACAGGCTCATTCGTTCTCGCTTCACTACACACGCACACTGCCATAAATGTACTCACACACACACACACACACACACACGCACACGCACACGCACACGCACACGCACGCACACGCACACGCACACGCACACGCACACGCACACGCACACGCACACGCACACGCACACACACACACACACACACGCGCGCGCACACACACACACACGCACACGCACACGCACACGCACACGCACACGCACACGCACACTTCTTTAGGGGTACTCACAGCTTTGGGTGCCAGGCCGTATAGGCCGTGTGGGAACTCCACAAAGACTCCGTAGGGCATGATGTTCTTGACCCAGCCGGTCAGCTCCAGCCCCACCTCCAGGCCCGAGAACTCGGTGGCGGCCGCGCCCTGCTCCATGCAGGCCTTCAGCAGGGGCTTCTTGGTCAGGGTCTGGCGGAGGGCGGCTTGATTAAGGGGAAACACATTCTCCAAGACAAAAGTGCCGTAACTCGGCCCTACCGTGGCTCTAACGCAGGGGTGGGAAAACTATGTATAAACCTTCTAAGTGTGGCAAGAGTGTGCAGACTTCTGGTCTTTGTCCTGAACCTGGCCTCAGCGAGGTGGGATGTGCATACTCTTATCAAGACTTTAACAACAGCGAGAACTGGAGCTAAGTTCGACCATATCTTTTAAGTGGCATACAAGTTTGAGGCGAGAGAAAGGATACGATGACGTGTTTGGCCTTGTTGAGGCACACGGCGTCAGCCACGGTGTCTCCCTCGCGCAGGGCGTGGTAGATCAGCAGGCAGTTGGAGGAGTGGTCGGACAGGTGCACCGTGGGTAGGAAGGCGGGCGTGTTGGAGGGCTGGATGGCCACCTTCAGGCCGTCCATGGTCTTGCTGACCACGCGCACCTCCACTGCCTGTCAAGACAGGAGAAAGGAAGCATACATTCCGGATGACGTAAAAAATGCACCCACTATTGATAGCTTTAAATCTAGACTCAAGACAAAGCTGTTCTCAGATGCGTTCCCCTAGCTTAAATTACATATCATTCTTTTTTTATTATTATTATTTTTATTTTTATGTTTATTTAATTTATTTTATTTTATTATTATTTTTACCTTATGTTTTATCTTAATGTTTTAAACGTTTTTGACTCTAATTCATTTCCTTCTTTCTTCCCCATTTCCTTCCATTTACATTTGTTAACTTTGTGAAGCACATTGAGTTGCACCTGTGTATGAAATGCGCTATATAAATAAACTTGCCTTGCATCTTATTGCTGCACATGACGTAGACAAAAAAATGCAGCTCGTCGTCCCTTAGGGCTTCTGCACACCGGCTCTGACAAAGGCTGAGCACTGTTCCGCAAAAGTTTGATTCCATTGTTTTCAATACAACCCCACACACTGGGGTTGTATTGTCCGCGGACATTCGCGGATGTCGGATAGCGATAAGAAACAAGTTCTATGTTGTCGGCACCGCCCATTGACCATCAATGCTATGTTCGTGTGAAATTGGGTTTGGGGGTCGGAATTGTGTCGGAAGCGAAAGTGCTCCGCAGTGCTGTCGGAGCCGGTGTGCGGAAGCCCTTAAACTGGCATTTCAATTGCTCATCTTTCAGTCGTTCAAACCGTCTTTGACATATTGGTAACACTTTCGAATAACTACCCACAAAAAAGATTTATAAATACTTTATTAACATTTCTAAATGAACTAATCATAAACTACCGGTAATCATTTACAGAGGTTTGTTAATGAACTTCAACTGCTCAGTGGGGTGGGAATCAACTTCTACTGATTGAGCTTTATGTGTGCTTGCCTGCTAATAACTTCTGCGTCCAGTGTCTTCATGCTGAGTCAATATTGTATTTAATACTCATTTACAAGCATTTGTAAATATTTTGCGGAAAATTACTTCATTACTTATAAAGAGTTTATAATGTGTTTTAGGGGGTAGTTATTCTAAAGTGTTACCGAGATATTCCGTGAAGAAGTTTTGAGCAAAGCTCAAACACAGAAAATAATCACGGACAAACCCAGTGATCACATGCACCTCTGCCCTCTTGTGGCAGGCCGCGAAGTTGCAGGAACAAACGAATGAACCAACCACCAACACACAATCTCTGCTGAGTACATAACGTCATTGGCAGAGCTAAAAAATAATCACAGACCAACAAAACCCATACCTTTCCAATCTCATATTCAAAGCTGCCATCCTCCTTCTCTGCTGTGTCCTTGTGTTGTTTCTTCTTCTTCTCCTGGTCCTCAGTGTCCCCCTCCACCACCGCCCTGAAGGACAGCAGCAGCCTCTCATTCTCCGGGTCACACTGCAGCACCTTGGCCTTCATCACCTGGAGGGGGAGAGAGAGAGAGAGAGAGAGAGAAAGAAAGAGAGAAAGAAAGAGAGAGAGAGAGAGAGAGAGAGAGAGCACAAGGGATGAGAAGAGATATGACAGGTGGACAAGCAAAGAGGTCACAAAGAAGGGGGTAATGAGAGTGGCAGGGGAGAGAGGAGAGAGGGAAAATAGAGAGAGAGAGTGAGAGAAAGAGAGAGAGAGAGAGAGAAAGAGAGAGCGAGAGAGAGAGAGAGAGAGAAATGAAAAACTTTAATTAATTACACTAGAGTGTGTGTGTGTCTTCAGATCATATAACTCGTATTCAAAGCTGTGTGTGTGTGTGTGTGTGTGTGTGTGTGTGTGTGTGTGTGTGTGTGTGTGTGTGTGTGTGTATGTATGTGTGTGTGTGTGTGTATCTAAGTCCAATGTGTGTCTTCAGACTCTTCCTATAACTTGTAATCACGTGAGAGATCACAGCTCAGAAACCTATTCAGTAATCATCACCAGACACACCACCAGCTAAACACACACACACCTGCAAGATATGGGGAGCATGTGTGCGTGTGTGTGTGTGCGTGTGTAATAGTGTGTGCGAGTGTGTGTGTTTGTGTGTGTGAGCGCAAAAGAGAAGAGCGAAATAAAGATAGAGCAAAAGAAAGACAATAAAAGAAAGAAAAAGAAAGACAGAAAGAAAGACAGACAGACAGAAAAGAGAAGAGAGATGAGAGGTGTACAAGCAAGGAGGTCACAGAGAGGAGAAAGTGTCAGGGGGAGAGAGAGGGATAGACAGAGATAAGCAGAAAAAAAAAATAAAATAAAAATAAGAATAATAATAATAATAAATATAGCTGCAAGCAGCAATGCGGGGCCAAGCAGTAAACTTGCCAGAGTCGCCACGGCAACAGAAGGAACTGCAGCGCCCCCTTTGGTCCAAATCTCGCCAATGTTGGTGTGCATTCCTTGGACGAGAGTGTGATCACGTAAACCAAGTTTAGTTTGAATCCGTTGAAGAGCTGCCGAGATATGAGCTCACTTCCTGTTACCTGTTGGTGGCGCTAGAGAGCTTGGGGTCTGGATTTTTTTGTGGGAGGTCATGGGATGGGCTAGAATGTGTGCAGAAAATCCTAACAGAAATTGACTAACGGTTGCTGAGATATGACCTCACTTCCTGTTTTGCCACCTTTATGACAATTTTGATTGGCTGTCACCGGCAAACGACAAGAGGTGTTCAAAATTCTTTCCTCTCCCCCCTCCTTCTCCCTCCCTCCTTCCCTTCTTCCCTCTCTGTCCCTCTCCCTCTCCCCCCTCCCTCTCCCTCTCCCTCTCCCTCTGTCTGTCTGTGTGTGTGTGAGGGGGGGAGGGGGGAGGTGGGTTGCAGGGGCTGGGGCAGTGGGGCTTTGGTTGACACTAGACCCCCTGCCGAGAATGGTGTCAGTGAACGTGCGCAGGGGAGGGGAAGGGGACAGAGAGATGAGAAAAAATCCCTCCATTCTTTCCACAATTTTGAATGGCTGCTGTGAGCTGATAGTTTTTTCAATCGTTACGAAAATCCATACCTGGGTGCAACATAGTGTGAAGATGACCTGTGTACCAATATTTTGAAAATTGGGAGTACGGTTCAAAAGCTACAGGCAAAAATGTAGCTAAAATTTTGACCTGCTGGTGGCGCTACAGAGTTTGAGCTGGGGATCTTTTTTTTGTGGTAGGTCACGGGATGGACTACTATGTGTGTACAAAATCCCAGCCTAATTTGACAAACGGTTGCTGAGATATGACCTCACTTCCTGTTTTGCTACGTTTACGACAATTTTGATTGGCTCTCACGGCTAAAGGATAAAAGATATCCAATATTCCTGAAGACCCCATGTGTAGCTCAGTCCAGAGATACTATATACCAAGTTTCGGGCGAATTGGTCAAAAATTGCCGAAAAAATAGCATTTTTATTGAATTTTACAAAATTCAAAATGGCAGGAAAACTATCCTGGCGGAAAATGACGTCATAGGGTGCGTTGGATTCGTCTTGGCCCAAGGATTCCAGGGATACCAAGTTTATGAAAATTGGCCCAGCGGTTCAAAAGTTACAAGCAGAAATATACCTGCAACTTTGCCCTGCTGGTGGCGCTAGAGTGTTGGGACTGGGGACCTGTAAATCGCTGTGGGTAATGCTGAGACTGCCCCGAATGTGTGTGCCAATTTACAGCATTTTCCTGCCTACGGTTCTATGGGCTGCCATAGACTTGCAGAGGGAGAAGAATGGTGACTAGAGAATAATAATAATGAAGAAAACCTACTAACTCTATAGGGGCCTTCGCCAGCTTCGCTGCTTGGCCCCTAATAATAACTTGCCACTGTAATGACCAGAATTATGAAAGTAAGTGGGTGTACATTTTTGTCATTTTTATTTCAACCGAGCGATTCGGAACAGAAGGAAGGAGAGGCGGGAAATGCAACAACACTCAAAGATTTAAAGCTAGGGAGGGAATCTCCGCTCAGACAGAAATGAGGCCAGACTCTGAGTTGCATGGAGACAGATGGACTGGGAGGGAGTGGGACTGAGACTGAGAGATGGGAGACTCAGCGATGAGTGGGGAGGATGAAAGAAGAGTTGAGGAGATGAAATCAGAGAGCAGGGCAGTGCCGCACCAGACGTCAAGAGGACATAAAAAAAATTAGAGATGCACCGGATCATGATTTTTAGGATCCTGCCGGATACCGGATCCATTGCTTAAGATCCTGCCGGGTCCGGAAACCGGATCCAACGAAAGGATTGAAACACATAGCCTACTCGCATACGTGAGCCCTTTTATTACATTGGCTCAAACTATTTTTGAGACTCATTGGCTTACTGCCACACTACCTGCACTGGCCGCTTCTAAGGGGCTTTCACTCCATGCAGCAATTGGAGTTGTGAAAGACTGACTGAAAAACCTGTAGGCTAGAGATGCACCAGATCCTGATTTTTAGGTAACTGTCGGATACCGGATCCACTGCTTAAGATCCTGCCGGATCCGGATCCTGTGAAAAACCCTATTATCCTGCCGGATCCGGAACCGGATCTTGGATCCTGTGCATCTCTAAACAAAATACAGAGGAGTCAAAGAGTGGGGACAGGAGCAAGAGCTTAAAGACAGCACACATCTTCTCTCCCCCTCGGCAAAGAGACTTCCCCCTCTCATATACAGTACTCTACTCACGCACAGACTTAATACTAATCTACTCTCTAATGCAATAAGCTAAACATGCTGGACAAGAGACAATAGACAAAGGCAAAAACAAAGGCAGACATGCATAGACAAGTCGCCCAAGAAATGTTTTTGGTTGTTTGGTTGTTTGCAAACCGAAAAACACTTGGTTACTCTCTGCGAGCCGTGACGACAACATGCACGTCAGCCGGTTCATTCGGGTCACACACAGTCAAATGCAGAAAAGTTCAGAGGTCACTATGAATGTGGGTGGTTTACAGGTAAGCACTTTAGTCCCGAATGTAACTGGTGCGGGCCAGAGATTCTTTAAATATATATAGAGATATGCCAACATAATAGGTTTCTATGGGCACCTAATGTGACCAGGTTCCGGTCTGCCTAAAGGGGCGTGTCATAATGCTCCTAGCATTGAATAGAACAGTCCTTAGGTCTGCCTAGGTCTGCCTAAAGGGGGATCCCCCCCTCCCCCTTGCAATAATAGAACCCGGAAACAATGGGCCAATGGAACCTCTCTCTCTCTACTCTCTCTACTCTCTCTGGGTGCGGGCACTTGCACAGGCACCGTTCTGGTCGGCCAGAAAACAATCTAAGAGCACATGCAGTCATGGGTAAGTGGCGGGCAGTCATGGGTAAGCGATTAGGGCATCAAAAGGTTGCCAGTTCGACTCCCGACCCGCCAGGTTGGTGGGGGGAGTAATGAACCAGTGCTCTCCCCCATCTTCCTTCATGACTGAGGTACCCTGAGCATGGTACCGTCCCGCCGCACTGCTCCCTTGAGGCGCCATTGGGAGGTGTCCCCCTTGCACGAGAGACGCATAAATGCAATTTCGGTTTGTGCAGTGAACACTTGTGTGCTGTGGAGTGCTGTGTCATAATGACAACGGGAGTTGGAGTTTCCCAGTTGGGCTTTCACATCTCACCTGTCCGACGTAGAAGAGCTGCTCGGAGGCCGTGACGTACTCGGTGCTGAGCTCGCGCGTGGGCACCAGGCCTTTGACGTCGTTGTAGAAGCGCACGATGCAGCCGAAGTCCTTGACGCAGACGATGAAGCCGTGGGCCACGCGGCCGGGACGCGCCTCCGCGTAGCTGGAGAAGACGGGCAGGGACGAGTCCACCAGGCCCTTCTTCCTGGTCAGCGTCAGCTTCCTATTGGCCACGTCCACCGACAACACCTGGGGTGAGGGGAGGTGAGGTGAGCAGGGGAAGGGGAAAACACAAGTAACACATGGATTATTTATTAAATCATGTTATTAGTAATTTCATTTTGTCTATACTGGGGTGAGGTGAGGTGAGGAAGAGGAAAATACAAGTGAGACAGAGATTTTTTTTAAAAATTGCTATTTGTAGTTTGATTTTGCCTCTTCTGTCCTTGTCCTCTGTCTTTGTATTTGTATTTTTTACTTTAACTGTCTGCCACTCTCGGCCAGGACTCAAAGGAGTAAGAGCCGCAAGGTTAAATGGGTTTCCTGGTTACTGGCTTTCCTGATTAAACCGGGGTTAGGTAAAATAAAAAACAAAATGGGTAGTTATTGACAGAAAGAAAGTGATTTGAAGACCTCTGTAACATGCTGAAAGCTGAAAGCAGTGAAAGTTCTATAGAATTCTGGGCGCCATACAATACAATTTGAAATTTTAGAATCTTTTTATAGAATGTTCAAAAACCCACACTCTTACATTAAAAGTGGAACAGTTCATAGCTTTTACACACACACACGCACGCACCCTGCACTTGACTTTGTCCCCCGGTGAGAACTTCTTCTCGGGGTTGGTGAGGGTGACGTCGGCCATGTGTATGCGGGGCACCAGGCCCTTGATGTAGTCCGTCACCTTCACCTGCAGCCCGTGGGCCACCAGGCTGGTGATGGTGCCCTGCAGATGACAGAAGACAACACAATCTATTTACAGACATAGATCACTGTATGGTGCAGCACCACAGAATCAACATTGCCCTGCAGGTCACAGAGAACAACATATTGTATTTACAGTACACAGCAATGAACACATCCCTTTTGGAAATAAACATTTTGAACAATATTTCAATAAAGAAACATGTTATTTCCAAACGTACAGCATATAAAACTATGTTCTATAATATGACTCTATATTTTTCAGTTTTTGGCAAATTGGGGTGGTGCAAAAATGAGTACACCCCAATGAAAGTCTCCAGGGATTCATTCTGCAGGTCACAGAGACCAACACATTATATTTTCATAAGACATAGACCACTCACACTGTGGTGCACCACCACAGAATCAACATTGCCCTTTAGGTCACAGAGGACGACACATTTTATTTACAGTGCACAGCCATAATGAGTACACCCCTTTTGAAAAGTAACATTTCGAACAATATTTTAATAGTTATTTCCAAAATGTGCATAGAGTAAGTTTAGCACAATATCTGCTGAACGTACTACAACATACAACTATGTTTTACAATATGACTCTTATTATATATTTTTCGGTTTTCAGCAAATAAGGGTGGTGCAGACATGAGTAGGCCTACACCCCCTAGATCACTCTGTGGTGCAGCCAGTTCCTCACACAAACCAAATCAGTTGTGCACTCAAGAAGGAATAAGGAAAGAAATGCAGGTGGTGACAAAAGTGTGCCATCACAAGTTGCAATCCCAGAAACAAAATCATTAGTTAGTATAGACTTTGTTTACATACCTCTACTACTTGTCCTGGTTTAATGTCACTGTAGCTGAAGAACCGGGCCTCAATGGTACTCCTGCAAATAAATTCATTGCACAAAGTTGGCTTTAAAATGACGTGCAACCACATAAAACGTATCTACAGTACATACAGTACTGCAAGTCAGTGGTTCCCAACCTTTTTCTTCAGGGACCCACATTTTTACCATTGTAAGCTTTGGTGACCCATCCGCTTCAAACTTCCGTTTGCCAAATATGCGTTTGCAAAATATAGAGAAAAAAGAATAAATGTTTAATGAAGCACTTAGACTTTGTTGCTTCTATGCATATATTAAATAAATGCTTTGTTAAAACATGGGATATATATGGTATTAAAATGTAACCCCTTAAAATCAAGAGGGCTTCGCGACCCTCTGTGGATCTTTGGCGACCCATAGGTTGGGTCCCGACCCATAGGTTGGGAACCACTGCTGTAAGTGACACTTCTGATTTGCCATCACACACACACACACACACACACACACACACACACACACACACACACACACACACACACACACACACACACACACACACACACACACACACACACACACACACACACACACACACACACACACACACACACACACACACGTGCTTGCATGCTCTCTCGATAACACGCGCGTGCGCGCGCACACACACACGCGCGTCTTGTGCTGGCGTACTTGCGCAGGCTGGCCAGGTGCATGTTCTCCAGGGCGCTGTACTCGGTGATGCGGCAGGTGATGGACTCCTGGCCCTTCAGGCCGTTGGGGTTGTACGCCTCCTTGGGCTCCTTACAAAAGTTCTTCTGCAGAGGGGGGAGACACATGACATGCAGAGAACATTACATTACATTACATAGCATTGCATTTAGCAGATGCCTTTGACCAAAGTGACTTTGAATGTTTGTGTTTTGTGTTGCTGAGATGCTCTCCTTCATTCAATAACACACAGGGAACATACAAGCAACCAATGACCTCAGTTCAGGCCATTTGGGTTGTGGGGTGGTTACTCATTTGCTAATGTGGAGGAATAGTTCATTTTATTAATTTAATACTAAGGGGGGGGTGGAGGATTATAGTGAGGTCAAGGGGGTGTTGGCAGGCTTATGATGAGGTCAAGGGGGTGTGTTGGGAACCCACTGTTTTATACATGATTTATTATTTACAGGGGCCTATACTACAAAGGGATAAGCTAAGGTTCGGGATAAGTTAAGGTTAAGCTAAAAGGTAAATCATCTAATAGAAGGGTCTGTAGTCCTCATTTTCTTAAGAAAAGCTCTTCTATTAGATGATTTACCTCTTGACTTAACCTTAACTTGTCCTGAACCAGCTTTGTAGTATAAGCCCCTGTACAGTCATCTAACTTACATGAGCAAAAGCCTGCGTTCCGTCAGGCAGTTGGATGATGGCCCCGGCGTGGAAGTGTACGGCGACCACCTTGCAGCCCTCCACCACCTCCCCGACGCGCTCGCTCTGCACGTGCTCCAGCACGCTGCCCCCTGGGGGCAGGAGGTGGCTGCGCAGGGTCAGGGCCACCTGCTTATTGGTGGGGTCCACGTGCAGCACCCGCGCCATCACCTGCCAGAGAGGAAGGACACACAGTTTGTTTGTTTGATTGTTTTTGTTTAAAGCCAGTTAAGCAGCGGTGGCTATTGCATGGCTAATACAGGTAAATACATTGCACTTGACATTATAAATAAATAAATAAATAAATGAATAAATACATACATACATACATACATACATACATACATACATACATACATACATTCATTCATTCATTCATTCATTCATTCATTCATTCATTAAATAAGTTTGTTCTAAGGGTGCCGGAACGAGTTTTAAAAGCGCTGGTGCTTTTTTTTCTTGATTCTTTATTTCGTATCAATGTTACTGCTTCTGCTCTCAATTCATTTGTCTGCAGTAGAAGTTGAGAGAGCCTCATTTAGGGAGCCCAAAAGTGGGGATGCCAATGCATCACTGCATCCCCCTCTCCGGCACCTCTGGTTTGTTCATATGAATGCACTTTAAAAGGTTTAAAACCTTTTAGGTGGGACCTTATTAAAAATGGAAGGAGACACAGAAAACACAGGAGGTTGCTAAAGGGCTTCCACACACCGCTTTCAACAGCACTGTGGAGCACGATCAGTTCCGACAATTTTGGTTAACCCCGCACACTGGGCATAGATGTACTGTAAACAATGAATGGCAAAGTTCATAACGACAGAGCATAAACAATGGAAAGCTCAGACAAAATATGAGCGGAATAGTGGAATAGAACGTTGGCAGAGCAGTGCTCTGCACCGTCAGAACTAGTGTGTGGAGGCCCTAATACAGTCATGGTGAACCTGGATTTACAAGCTAGAATCCAGTGCCACGTATTCCAAAGTACATGGTTTTAGCTGTCCAGCCAGCCAGGCGATTGCCCTTTCTGAACACGTAAAACCAGGTCAAATGGAATACATGGCACTGGATTTTAACTTTTGAATCCATGTTACCCAAATATTTTACGCACTGAATCGCTTTTTTCCCAACCAAAACCAATTGCAAGCGATGGACAGAAGACTCACCTCGTCTCCAACTTTGTATGAAGAGGCCTTGTCTGAGTCCAGGTGCAGGGCATCCACCGTCCCAGAGAAGGACGACAGGAACTCCACAAAGAGACCCTGGTTAGTCACCTGTTGAGAGGAAGACGGTGAGCTGCAAAGCTACATTTCTCCTTGAATCATACAAGCCGATGAAATTATGTGATAGGACAGTGAAGATAGTGACAGGAAGCGAGTTGGGAGAGAGAGACGGGGAAGGGTCGGCAAAGGACAACGGGCCGGAATTGAACACGAGTCGGCAGCGTAGTAGACGAGTGCCCTACCGTTAACGCCACGGTAGGGCCACAGGCACGTACCTTTTTTTCTCGACTATATTTGATAGGACAGTGTGAGGGGTGGACAGAAAGCGAATCGGGAGAGAGACGGGGAAGGGTCGGCTAAGGACAACGGGCCGGAATTGAACCCGAGTCTGCCGCGTAGTAGACGAGTGCCCTACGGTTAGCGCCACGGTAGGGCCAAAGGCGCGTGCGTACCTTCTTGATGGTGGCGTTGACCAGTAGCCCTGGGCAGATGTTGCTGAGGGTCCAGCCGTGCTTGGTCTCGGTCACAGCCTCTGAGAGGACAGCCGGGTCCATTGAGAGGCGCACTAGACGGCCCTCATTCTTCACCTCCTCCAGCAGACACTCCAGGTACTCCCCCACCCTGAGGTCTACACAGAGAGACAGAGAGAGAGAGAGAGAGAGAGAGAGAGACTTCAGATCATATCCAAAGCCGTGTGTGTGAGTGTGTGTCTTCAGATCATAACTTGTATTCAAAGCTCTCTGTATGTGTGTGTGTGTGTGTGTGTGTGTGTGTGTGTGTGTGTGTGTGTGTGTGTGTGTGTGTGTGTGTGTGTGTGTGTGTGTGTGTGTGTGTGTGTGTGTGTGTGTGTGTATCTAAGTCCAATGTGTGTGTCTTCAGACTCTTCCTATAACTTGTAATCACGTGAGAGATCACAGCTCAGAAACCTATTCAGTAATCATCACCAGACACACCACCAGCTAGACACACACACACCTGCAAGATGTGGTGAGTGAGTGTGCGTGTGTGTGTGTAATAGTGTGTGTGAGTGTGTGTGTTTGTAATAGTGTGTTTGTTCTATTATTTCAAATATATCGACGTTTCCATTTGGAATATCTTGAAATATTTAAAAATTATATTATGATGAAAGAATTGAGATGAAAAACTTATCAATACATTATTATAACAAACAATACAATAAATTATTAATTCAAATTACAATGACATTTTAACGTGGACAGAGTGCATGGACTTCAGACACTACTGAGTGCAAGAGTGCACACAGACACTTCAGGTAAGGACCCACCCACAGGTCTGGGAGCAAGATGAGCAGTGAGGGAGAGCTTTGATTTATATGATAATTTGAAACATCTCAGGTACACAGCCACGCAGTACTTAAAGTGGTAGTTCGCTATTTTAGACATTAAGCCTTGTTTGTGTGACTTCTGGGGTGAAGTAGAGATGTTCTCATCACAATTTTGACATTTGGTGCTGAACGGAGCATTTGGGTATTCAAGACTGCAGCACCCCCACCTTTACATGGACTCCAATGAAGCACTCAAGCAATCGATCATAAAATGGCATTAAACTTTCGTTTGCAGAGACATGAAACTCACCGAGTGGTCAGAGGTGGGCAGCGATATGTTGGCTCGAAAATCACCGCGAAATACGCTTCCAGAGAAGATGTATTCATTATTGTCCGTCTTCATTGATTGTATTAGTTTGACTAGTATTACTCCGCGCGACCGGAAATGGGGGTGCGTTTGTTTACGTTACTATCTATGGTTTGTATGCAAGCTGTAGTTTTTGTAGCCAGTCCCGCTCAAAGATAGCCGTTCTACCTCGCTCCTTGATGTCTACATAAACAACACACTATCGCTACCTACTGGCTGGATGTCTACTGCTATTCAACGGCGTCTGGGGAAAAATAGGTCTGCCAAATGCTAAACAACAGTTAGAAGGCATATTTCGCTGCAATTTTCGGGTCAATTTATCGCTGTCTACCACTGACCACACGGTGAGTTCCATGTCTTCTCAAACAAAAGTTTAATGCCATTTTATAATAGATTGCTTGAGTGCTCTATTGGAGTCAATGTAAAGGTGGGGGGGCTGCAGTCTTGGATACCCAAATGCTCCGTTCAGCACCAAATGTCAAAATTGTGATGAGAACATCTCTACTTCACCCCAGAAGTCACACAAACAGGGCTTAATGTCTAAATAGCGAACTACCACTTTAAGACTCGGTCACCCGGACCTGTCGCCTCCAGATGTCCAACGTACGGAATATCAGACCTGTGCTGACACAATATTCTACACAACGACTGGTCCAGGCCACGGTCCTGTCCCGCGTTGACTACTGCAACTCACTCATGACAGGTCTACCTGCTTGTGCGCTAAAGCCTCTGCAGATGATCCAGAATGCGGCGGCACGGTTGATATTCAATCAACCCAAAAGGACCCATGTTACTCCTCTATTTATTGAGTTGCACTGGTTACCGATCGCCGCCCGGATCAAGCACAAGGCATTGACCCTTGCCTACAAAACCATCACAGGAACGGCCCCAGCTTATCTGAAGGACCTACTAACGCCTTATGTTACTGGACGAGAACTGCGCTCATCCAGCACAAGCCGCCTGGCTCTGCCATCCAGTCGCTCTAGGTACTCCCAGTCAAGATTGTTCTCCGTTGTGGTACCCAAGTGGTGGAACAGTCTCCCAGAGGCAGCAAGACTAAGCACATCTCTTGCAGCCTTCAAGAAACAACTAAAGACATTCCTCTTTCGAGAGAATCTACTAGACTAATGCTTGAACTGGCCTTGCCCCAGGGCAGACTCCTGACATGATGTTTAGTTTAGTTTTAGTTTAGTTTGTGTGTGTGTGTGTGTTTGTGTGTGTGTGTGTGTACTCGTTATTTACTCTTTATGAAAAAAAATAAAAAATAAAAAAATAAATAACCCTCTTTGCAACTGCACTTGTTGTTCTGTATATCTCCTGTGCACTTTATTTGCTTGTGATGTTGGCTTGATTATGTCCTCTTTTTGAAAGTCGCTTTGGTTATAAAGCGTCTGCCAAATGCAATGTAATGTAATGTAATGTAATAAAGAGTGCAAACACTCCAGAGTGTAAGAGTGCAGACACTCAATGGGTACGTTCCAATATGCGACCTTGCGTCCTTACGTCGTCATGACATCACTGACAACAGCATTGTATTTCAATATCTCACAAAAGCTCAATTGTAAAGTCATTTCCTCATTTTCAAACAGGATAGTAAATGAAGAATAGTACCCCAAAAATTGTTTTGGCTAGGCTGACAGCATGGAAACTTCCCGGAGGCAGGGCATCAGCAAACCGTGAGGCCACAAGCCCAAGTGAAGGACGCAAGGTCACATATTGGAAAGCACTCAATGAGTACTGATCCACCCCAAGGTTGGAGAAGATGGGTGGGAGAGAAGGACAAACAGACTTGATGATGTTTATCCTGGCTCAGGTCATGTACACACAGACACTTTAAGTGCTTGATATAAACTTAAGTGGGACGAGGCGAGAGAAGGTCAAGACGAGGTAAGGCAAAATTAAAATATTTTGATCATTGAGTTTTGTGTGGAATTATACGCCCCCTACTGGCAATATAAGGCACAACACTTGAAGGTACACTGTGCAGGAAATGGTCAAAAAAGGTACCGCAACTATGCTGCTCATTATTACCTCCGCCAAGGACGTAATGTTTTCGGTCGCGTTGGTCTGTCTGTCTGTCTGTGTGTCTGTAACTCAAAAACTAATCAACGGATTTGGACGAAACTGTTGAGTTGTGGGTAATGACCCAAGGAACAAGTGATTCAATTCTGGTGGTGATCCGGATCACAAACCAGAATCAGGACCTTTTTAAAGATTATTCACTTCGACGCCCCTAGTGACCGCAAATTGAACTGCAGGCCAGGGCAAAACATTCCAGTTTCTAACTCCACAAAAGAATGCAGATAGAGGGGTGTAACATAGTCAAATGCTCTATCAAGCAGCTTCCTTGGCGGAGGTCTGCGCTCTCTGAGTGCTTCTAGTTGAAACTGGGTTGCCTATTGCCAAATTTGATCTTTTCATGAAAGTCTACTAAGTAATAAACTAATATTTTCTAGTATGGCCCAAGTGCAGTCATTTTGCTATTTCTGGTGTTTGATGGTGATGGTGGTGGTAAGTATTCATGAAAAAGGTAACATTAGTGAATGGGTAGCATGAATTCTGAAAATAAACAACTAAAAATCTTGCAGTGTACCTTTAAATAACAGGAGAAGATGCCTATTTTGTGAGGTTCAAATCAAAAGTTAAGGTTACACTGTTCTGAGTTATCATTTAGTCTCATTTGTAATAACAAGAACTTTCAATAAATGGCTAAATATTTCTAGGGCTAGAAAACAGCATGCGTTTTTACTTCAGATCTACACAATACCTTCTTTTGAGGATTTTGCTGCTGGCTTGGGTAGAAAGGCCTTAGTTGTGGTGAGCCCAATGTCAATGAGGTATCCATGGTCCTCAATGCTTTCCACACTTCCACTGATGACCTAGAGGGAAAACAACCAAAACATTTTCTTATTATGATTATGTCACTTTGCATAAAAGCGCCTGCCAAATGTAAATGTAATCTAATGAAATGCAATGTAACATCATTACATTACATTACACTTAGCTGACGCTTTCATTTATTCAAAGTGACTTACAGTTATTATTTTTCAGAGTACTGGTTACAGTCCCCGGAGCAATGTGGGGTTAGGGGCCTTGCTCAAGGGCACTTCAGCCATGGAAGGAGAAGTAGGGAGAGGTCAGGACCTGCAACTCCTAGATTGAAAGAGCAACTCTCCGACCACTAAGTCACGGCTGCCCACATGACAACTTTAGCTGCCAACTCACCATGCCTGGCTTGAGGGAGCCTGCGGTCAGAGCCTTGTTGACCTCCTTGGGGTTGATAGACAGCTTGGTGATGGTCATGCCTCCTTTATTCTCCTCTAAAGAAGACACTACACACCGCACCACACCACCGGGGCTGAAAAGGTGGGGCAGGGCTGTGAAGTCCTACAAAATAACAACACAAACAACAGTTAACAGTTAGAGCAGTGGTTCTCAACCCTTTTTTGAATAAACACCCCCCCCCCCTGGAACTCATCATAAACCTCCAAAAGCCCTCTTGACCATAAGCCTGCCAATCCATTACATTACATTTAGCTGACGCTTTTATTCAGAGCGACTTACAGTTACTATTTTTCAGGGTATTGGTTACAGTCCCTGGAACAATGTGGGGTTAGGTGCCTTGCTCAAGGGCACTTCAGCCATGGATGCAGGTGTAGGGAGAGGTCAGGTGGGATTCGAACCTACAACCCTCAGATTGAAAGACCAACTCCCTAACCGTTAGGCCACAGCTGCCCACATGATGTGCCCACAATTAATTTGCAAAGTCGTGAAAAAACATAGTAAGTAAAGCACCTCTGTGTTCTCTCCGCTGTTCAGCTTGTCGCTGATAGCCTTGGTGTAGGAGTCGCTGATGTTGGTGATGGGCATGAAGCCGGTCAGGCCGCTGGGAAGGCCAATCACCATCTCAAAGTCATTCACATACTTGATGCAGCCCAGCATCATCGTGCCAACCTTCAGATCCTATACAGATACACACACCTTATGCATTAAACAAACACTCATTCATTTGAAGTATTGTCAACATAAAACAAAAATTACAGCAGTTTTACAAGCCAAGAAGAACTCCTTTTGTGTATTGGTGTGACTTAAAGAAGTGCTCTCTAGTCGTGTGCAAACAAAAGTCTTCATTTCAAAGATACTGCAAGTGTTACTGACAATACAGTGGATATGCATGCCACTAATAGAGTCAGTTATTTTAAAGTACAGTTTGGGACACCGATAACTATACTACGCTATAAAACATATAGATTTAAAATAAAAGAAGACTGGCATCAATGACATCAAAGCAGGTATGCACAAGAGCTGTGAAATATAGGGAGGGAAAGTAATCTCATCGCCCCCTGCTGGCAACGTTCCAACCCCCTGCAACAAATGAATGTTTTTTTTCTTTGAAAAATTACATCTCGGCCCTGACGACGAAGTAGAAGTAGTGGCAGTCATATTATGGGCATGTTGGCCCGTTTTATCGAACCAGGTGGTAAAATGTTCGGTTTTTCACTGATCTGAGCTGATTTTAATATTCTTTAAAAAGCTAATACAGAACTACACTGACTGGCATGTGTGGCTTGTTTACTCCATGTAATTAGCATAGCCAAATTAGCATAGCCAAACATGAGCCAGAGAGGTGGTTACTCGTCACCACAGAAGCCATCATATCTACTAGAGAATTTAAAACCATACCAAAATGATCGTGTGTATATATGTGTAATAAGAAGACAATGTGGAACTCATAGGATTACAAGAATGTGAAGATATGCGAAGAACTTGCGTTCGTTCGCGTTCATTTGTTTCTCTGTGTTGTCAACGAGGCGCGAAGCACAGCATGCTGGGAGCTGTAGTGCGTTTCCGACCAGATTGGCACAATTTCTATTTTTCTTAAAAGGGCAAAAAATGACTTGAGATTTTCACAGGTAGTAGGTCATGCTATTGTTTACGCTGAAAAATGTGTCTGGTGTTATAGTTCCAAGTCATATCTTTGTGGGATTTTTTTAAAAACTTGTCTATGGGAGTTTCAATAGGATCATCCTGGTGTTTGGAACGTAACCGCTAGGATCGCTGTTTTCCACTTTCCCTCCCAATAGCATCTGAATTTGGCCGCCATTGGGTATATGTATCCTTTCATTATATAAAAACACAAGAAAGAACTAGAATTGCAAATGGATGCATTAATGAATTGGGTACATACTTTCATGTGAAGGATGTTCACATTGGAGGTGGCGTTGAGCTTCAGAGCGTCGTCTTTGGTCTTCTTGGCTTTCTTGGCAGCTTCCTCATCATCATCATCATCCTGCGGTTTCTTCCTCTTCTTCTTCACCTCGGGTTCATTCTGTCAGTAAGATCAAAAATACTGAATCAAACCAAGATAACGCAAAACACGCCCACTCAATGCAAAAGCGTGTGCTCAAGTTGGGTCTCCTAAGGGGGCGTTGTCCCCTGCTTCTTCTTCTCTTTTTGAGGTGTTTGCGCAAGACGTGCGCTACCGCCATCTACAGCGCTAAGGGGACTTCATTGATTCTCAACCTCAGGACTCCGAAGGTCTCCTAACCGAAGGTCTCCTAAAGGGGCGTTCACCCGACATAAAGTGAATACCGGAAAAGAAACAAAATGACGCTTCTTGTTAGATCCACCTTCTTTGGTAAGATCACAGGTTTTTCATGGGACACCATGTCATTTATTGTTGGCTGGATACAGTGCCACACTGACTACATGCACTTTTTTGTTGTTGTAACAAATATTGTACACTATGAGGAAAAACAATCAATGATGACCAGCACCATCACGGTCCTCAAGATATGTGTGCCACATACTGTACGCCTCCTCTCACTCAGATTACAAGTTTAAGAAATAGTCTACGGAGACGTTGATCTTAAGAGGGCAAGGAATTAATTGTTAACTGGCTGAAGCAACATAACTACAATAACATAAAAACAATCAACATTGCTACAAAGATGTTGGGACATTGAAAAATATATTTAAAAAACAACAACAATCAAGTCAAGACCAGACAAGACAATGAAAGACATGCTTAGTAGATGTGTCAACTGATTACAGAAGGAGTTGATAAAAATGGCAGATGCTACAGTCAACTTCAAAGCATGGAATGTTGAAACTCATATCACACCTCCAAACAAATACTGTATACTCTTTTCAGTTTACCTGGAAGAGGTTGTCCACCTCAGTACGAGGTTGCTCCGGCTTGGCTGTCTGCGTGGGCTTCGTTGTCCCTCCACGGGGAAAGTCCTCTTCCAACGAGGCCATGACTTAAAGTTTTAACCTGTAATGAATTTGCTATAAGCATCAATGTGATGTGATGGTCAGGAAAGCTCAGTAAACCTGGCGGTAAGGGGATGGAGACTCCCAACTGAGATCGCTCCCGGACGTGCGGTCCCAGGTGTTTCTATCACTCCCGGACGTGCGGTCCCACCCGATTATATTTCACGTATTATCATATACTGCCACATACAAGCAATTTAGGGTTAGGGTTAGGGTTAGGTTTAGGGTTATGGTTAGGGTTAGGTTTAGGGTTAAGGTTAGGGTTAGGGTTAGAAACAAAAAACTAACATCAACAACATAACTAGCTCCGTCATATGGCGGTGGTACCGATAGTCTGGCTAGTGGGAGCGAGATGAAAGGGGAGCGTCCTGGGTTGGGAGCGTCAATCAGGGAATCATCCTGGCTAGTCTGGTGGCGACCACTGGCAACTATTAAAGTCACTACCAGTGAGACTGGCACAACATTGGCGTGACATGGATCACTACTAGTATTGGGAATTAGTGGTGATCAACAGAGTTTTTATTTTGAATAAGGGATACTCATCTCCTCCAGCTCACGTGAAAAGACAACAACGCTTACCATGGGATCCTATCGTATGCAACATTGACTTCACACGTGGTTAAGTTTAGTGCGTCTTACTTGCTATCTTGAGACTTCACACAACAAGTCCCGTGAACTAGTTATATGTAAAAGGGTGATTGTATTGAGAGCGTGTACTTACCCAGATAATCGATTAACTTTCTTCAATAATTCCTAATCATTCATGCCCTGCTTAGGTGAATTCTCACATGTTCATGGAAGACGCGACCCGGAAGTAAACATTAAAGGCACAATTTACTCCGGATGAGGAGGAACAAAAAGTCTTGACTTTAACAGCCAATGAAATGTAAGACAATTACCACAGACAGCAGTGCAGACCAATAGCCTTGCAAATACATTTGATTGATAGGCGTTTGGTCCAATGAGAGAAGCTTCATTGTGAATTGCAGGAAGGTGGTTGAGGAGGCGGGATTTCCACAGCAATCCATTTTCGGCCTCCACTGAAGGGCACTAGTTCCTCCTCAAGACAGGTCGTGTGTAGAGGGTACGTGGATTCTCTGGTCAAATTTTGTGGTTTACCTACACCTGGCATTTTGTGTTTTTATGTTACAACGCTTCAAATGTCCACCCAGTTTCCAATGATGTGAAATGTGCCAGTAATCGGGTTACCAGTTAGCAGTGGATGTCTTAGCCAACAACTATGCTAGTCATTTGGAGCTAGCTCTAACCAAATGTGCTTGTGTTGTGTGCATGGTAACTATTGGCAGTAACTCGCTGAAATTGTGTCTGCATAGTGTTTTGACAAACTACAGCACCAACACTGAACTCGTTGTCGTTGTTGCAAAATTATTTTATTTTGTGTGGTAGGTCGAATGGTCAGTGTCGCTGTCACTTGCTCCACGGCTGCAGCTACTAGCTTGAATTGAACTAGACACGTTACGTAATTGGAGTAACATTATGTCAAGTTCAACATGTTAGTAGTAACCCATGTGGTGCCAACTGTAGTTTAAAGTATTTGCTTTTTTGTTTTCGCAGGATCACATATTTATCAGCAGCTATGGGCGGACACGATTCAGGAACGCAGCACCAGTTCACTGGTATCGCCAAGTACTTCAATGCATGGACCATCACAGGCAGGCGAAATGTAAGTGTACAATACACTGTACAAACTCTGCAGTTTGAACATGTGTTTAACAACTGTCAAACTGTGAGATGTATAAGGACGTACTCAAAGGTGTAGAAAATGTAATTGTTGAAGGCCTTACTCAGAACATTTTGTCCTTTTTCCAGTGTGTGCTCCTCACATATGCAAGCATTGCCACAATTGCCCTCTTCTTCAAGCTGAAGCCCAAGAAGGAAAAGGCCGTCACAGCCAGCTAATTCATGTAAGATGTTCCTCACACCTTTCTCCAACAAAATAATCACATTTTGAAACAAGTGGAATACTGTTTTTTGAAGGTCATTGTCTTATCTGGCAAAAACAAAGCTACGGTAATCTGACTTCCACAGTGAAGGTACACAAAGTGCACATGGCATTTATTGAGCAATGTTGCTGAACAACAATATTGACTCATAATTCTGCTTGAATATTTTTTAAGTTTGCTGCTGATCCAAGTTCTCTTGGTTTAAAACCGGGATGGGCAACTGGAGGCCTGGGGCCCACATCCTCACTCAGTGCAGTCCTTTGACATTTTAAAAATCATGTAAAAAAAAAAAATTAAATGACTACTGTTGTAATTATACTGTTGGCCAATAGACATTCAAAATTCAGTTTGCATCAGTCAGTCTGTATTAAATGTTGATTGATTAAATGATTATATCTTTTCAGAAAATATATATATCGGTATCGGTTATCGGGCAAAACCTCATTATCAATATCGGAATCGGCCAAAATGTTTCATATCGTGCATCCTTCCACACAACATGGGCAGTCAGTGAGCAATTAATTGCACCTCGACCTCTGCAAGTTGCTGTCAGATTCGTGGTTGTCCAAGTTGCAAATCCATGTGGTCCACCGATGGTGGCAATGAAAAAATGTGACCCGCTCCTCATCATAAAGTTGCCCATCCCTGGTTTAAATTGGTGATCAACATGCCATCTGATTGTCATTGTGGTCCAGAAACATTCCTCAAAAAGTTTCCTATTCATCATCAGTGATGCATCACCTTTTTGGAAAACCCACACTTGTATGTGTTCTGATTTGCGTAGGTCCCTTTTTGATTGCATTTAGCAACATGTCTCCTTAACACTTGTAGATGTATTGCTTTGCTTAGGTGTCTCCCCTAAACGTGTACTTCTCTTCTCTCCTCCACAGGATTCCTGTCTTTTTGCTCCGTTGTATGGAGAGTTGGATTCCGCTAGATGTCCATGTGCATATGCCGCCATCACTGCTGTTGCAGCATGTTTAATAACTATTAATAAAACAAACATGTAGTAGAAAACGGCATTTTTATTTTTCATTTATTTACATACGAGGCACCAGGATGATGTATAAAAAGTCTGTACACGATGAGGAATCAAAAGGTCATCATGGGGCAGGAGTGGTCATGAACGAAATGTAAGCAGTCATGAACTCAAATCAAAAACAATCTGCAGGGGCCTATACTAAAAATCTGGGCTGCGTTTCTCGAAACCAAAGTTGCTTACTATATTAGCTACTTCGTTGCTTTCAATGCATTTTCCCATTGGCAACTACCGAAGTTGCTAACAGGCTAACAACTTCCCTTTTGAGAAACTCACCCCCGGGCTGCGTTTCTCGAAAGCGTAGTTGTTTGCCAGTTGGCAACTTGGGTAGGTGTCAATGGGAAATTGCATTTAAAACAACAAAGTAGATGATTTAGTTGGCAACTATGGTTGAGAAATGCACCCCTAGTTCAGGAGTATTTTAAAACTCCAGGCTCTTCTGTTAGATGATTTACCTCTTCTTAACTTAACTTGGTTTACTCCTGAACCAGCTTTGTAATATAGGCCCAAGGTGTATTAGGACCCGGTATAAAAGCAATGTCTTAATTCACAGTGAGGGGGAGGTGAGGGTTGAAAAATGGAATACTGAAAGGTTAAAAAAAGAGGAAGGAAGTAATTCAATCATCTGAATGGAAGTTAGTGAGTTAAAACCTCCACACTAGGTAATTGTTTAAAAAAAGGCAAGACCGATACCCCAGCTTATGCAGATGCAATACTTCAGGGTAGAGGGACAGGAGTGAGGATGACTGGCGATGTCAAGTGAACTACTAAGTCTTAACTTTTTACACACACACACACACACACACCTCTTGTTACTGGGGGGGTTGTGAGCCCCTGCAGCGAGCAGGATGTTGCTTCTGGTGAAGGGGAGGTGTATGACGGCCGTGGACTTTAAAGTGTTGTAGATGATGTTAGGGGGCCTGTTACTGGGGGGGTTGTGAGCCCCTGCAGCGAGCAGGATGTTGCTTCTGGTGAAGGGGAGGTGTATGACGGCCGTGGACTTGGTGGTGTAGTAGCAGAGAGAGGGCGGGTGCTAAGTGACACAAGGTAATGTAACGGGTCTTGTTACTGGGGGTTGTAACACAGTACGAGATGATGTTAGGGGGCCTGTTACTGGGGGTTGTAAGCCCCGGCAGCGAGCAGCAGGTTGCGTCTGGTGAAGTGGAGGTGTATGACGGGCGTGGACTTGGTGGTGTAGGTGCCCAGCAGCATCTCCTGCGAGTTGTCAGGCAGGTGGATGTGGCCCGTGGTCGCCGTGAAGTCGTCCGTCTCCACCTCGTCAAACGCCCGCGCCGCGTTCCACAGGCGCACCGTGTCGTCCATGGAGCCTACAGATTTTTTTAAAAGGTTAGTTGTTTGGGATTTCTTTTTATTTTCTTGGCCTTTTTCGACTTTATTCGATAGGACAGTGTGAGAGGTGGACCGGAAGCGAATTGGGATAGAAATGGCTAGGGGTCGGCAAAGGACCCGGGACAGCCGCATGCAAGTCGAGTGCCCAACCGGTTGGCCACGGCAGGGACAAAAAAAAGAGGGTTAGTTGTAATAATTTAAAGTATTTGAATGCGGAGAAAGTGCTTCATTAGTCAAATGTCCGCATAGCCTCCCACACTGTGTTGTCCGTTGAGCCTGTGAGAGGGTTTAAAAATTGACTTGGGACTTATTTATTGTCCCTTGAACTTGCATGAAATGGAAAATTTCTCTTTACTAATGGCATAAAAGACAAACACATCACAACATAGCAAAAAAAAACAAGCACTTATTTAATAGTGATGTCGTACGTAGTGATAAGGTGAAAGTGCTATCAGTGTTCATGTAACCTACGGTGTTAAAATGAGCATACTAAGTAAATGAACTGAACGTCACACCATGTTGCCCATGGAACCTAAAGGAAAATAAAAACAGTGTACTAGTGCTATCAATTGTAATGATGGCATATTATGTCAAACACCTGTACAGCATCACATAGACGCCGTGGAGACAAAGAACAAATTACTGGCCGTTGTAATTCAAGTATTTGTACATCAAACATCCGCATCGCATTACCCATAAAGCCTGTAGGGAGTGGAAAAAAAGCATAATTACTACTAGTAGTACGGTAATAAAGTGAACGGAGAAAGTGCGTCATTAGTAAAATGCCTGCACTGCATCCCACAGACGCTCCGTGCTGTCCATGGATCCTGTAGCACAGGGGGTGAAATGTTTAGTCAGTTATAAGAGAGCATTTACTCTAATAATAAAGAGGTATGGATGTAAATGTCAATGTTTTTAGCACAATACATGAAGTCTAAAGTGGTTATGGCTCCAAGTGGCATACATACAGACGGCACATTTGTTGAAACGGTCTTCCATCAGATTGGACAGAGGAAGTTCACTAGGGTGCATTTACACTGAAAAAGCGGCAGATAGAGGCATTTGGCAGCATCCAATATCAATTGGTTAAAAGAACACAGAGGATTTATAAGTGTGCAGACATTTTTCTTTCATACTTCACTTAGGAAACGTCATCTTTTCTCACCGGAGGTGAGTATGCAACTGAAATGTAAGTGCTGACACTTGGCCAAGACGCCCATGTAACGGGTATTTTCCTGGTCAAACAAACGGGAAAAATGTAATCCTTTGTCGGCCCTACTGTGGCTACAACGGTAGGGCACTGATCTACTGGGCCGGCGACCCGGGTTCGATTCCGGCCTGGGTCCTTTGCCGAACCCTCCCCATTCATTCCCTATCACTCTTTCACAGTCCTATCAAAAATAAAGTCATAAAAAAATCTTTATTGTCACTCACCTGAGGCGAGGATCTCCCCGTCGCGGCTGAACTTGAGGGAGTAGATGGTGTCGGTGTGGCCCTTCAGTTCCCCGATCATCAGGCCGTGGCCAATGTCCCACAGCAGCACACGGCCGTCCGTGGCCCCCGACGCCAGGAACTTACCGTTGGGGGAGAAGGCTAATGCGTGGATGGGACCCTGTAAGGGACAAAAAAGGTACGATTCGTCTGAAGGTCGGAACGCGTTGGTCAGTCTTTGTTGTCTTATAAAAATAATTAAACCGGAGGGCCACTGTTTCTTCCTCCTTTTTTGATGGTAGATTTATGTCTGTCAGATTAATGTTTCTGTACACTGTCCCTATCAAAGTAAATTCAGAGGAGAGATATTTAGGTAAAAAGAGGGTTCGGTCCAAAAAATAAAGAGAGAAAAAAAGAACAGTATCTAGTGTGCGATGTTTAATGAACATTTCATATTGATCTAGTTTTCCTGCCTTACACCAGCACCTGAATAACTGAAGAGTTGTGCACAAAGACTTTCATGCGAAAAGATAATGAATCCACAGATCAAAACAGCCATTTCATTCTGCCCAGTGGTCACTGGTGGCTTGATGCTAATGGTGCCATTTATTTCCAGTGATTGTGCTAAGCTAGGCTAATACTATCAATCTAAGTACTGAACACAAAGAAACGAAAATGAATGTACTTGGAAAATACTGCAAATATGAGAACATCAAAAAAGGGTGTACTGTTCGTTTGAAGGCTTTCAGCCCTGCTTCCCTTGCCCACACCCCTCCCTACCTTGTGTCCGGTGAAGATGCGGACGCAGTTTCCGTTGAGGACATCCCAGAGGCGGATGGTGCGGTCAGCAGAGCCCGTGGCCACGTAGTTTGAGTTGGGGTGGAAACGCGTGCAAGTGACGTCGGCCAGGTGGCCAGCGAAGATGCGCAGAGGCTGGTAGTGATCAGTTGCCCATAATCTACAAGAGAAAGGAAAGGAAGAAAAAAGAGAACCAGTCACAATGAGAACTTGCCTTGAGATAGGATGCACAAAGCAAGTTAGGAAACACCGTTCTGTAATAAGCTTTTCCTAAATATGGTTCTAAGGTTCCGCTGCCAAGGTAACTAAATAGATAAGATGTGTTTTTGTGATACGCCCCCAGGTCACAATGAGAATCTTAAATGGAGGGGTGACCAACTTGGTTTCACCTGCAACAAGTAGGTTATAAAAACCCACCTTTGATTAGTTTGTTTGTTTTAATTTTTTCGTTAACAATTCAACTCAAAGAGATTTGCTGAAGTTTCCAGATGGGGACAGAATATGTCCATCAAGTAGCAGAAATATGATACCTAAAACTTCCATTAGCTATCAACAGCACTTCCATCTAACAATACAACTGTACATCCCCCAATAGACCACTTTTTAAACTTTTGTGGCACCATTACTGGTGCTCTCCTCTTTACCTTGTATATCTATGCATGTGACAAATGTTCTTATAAAAACAGGTAGGATTTTATTGTCAAGCACAATGGAAATATAACCACATCCTGGCAAAAAAAAAACAATGACAGCCTGCTGACAAAGGTGAAAGACTACCTGTTAAAGTGACATCACAGCACATGACAAGATGTAAAAAGTAGTACAGCTGACGTACAATATTGTGTTAATATATACTGCCACTCAGGACTCTAAATGAACACCCACCAACTGGTCAAATACTGGTGAAATGTCAGTTTGGCTAGTAGAAAGGACCAACTTACTAGCCACTCTGACCCATTAGTGAGTGTGAGTGCATCTTAATATGGGACCTTGCCTCCTCAACTTGCCTCCTCCACTCGCTTCTCGTCATGATGACATCACTGACAACAGCATTATATTTCAATATCTTGCAAAAGCTCAATTGTAGAGTCTTTTTCTCGTTTGCAATTGGGATGGTGAATGAAAAACAGTCCCTCAAAAGTTGTTGTGGCTAGGCTGACAGCTGGGAAACTTTATCGTTTTCTCCACGGAGGAGGGGCCAGGAGGCGGGGCGAGGAGACAAGCGCAAGTGGAGGAGGCAAGGTGGCATATTAAGATGCACTCTGTGTGTTTGGCTAGAAAGATAACCATCTACCATCACCATTGCAGCTGGTGATGAAAGCAGTTAATTTAGAGCCCTGCTGCCACCTACCGAGCCACTCTGTCGTGTCCTCCGGAGATGAAGTAGTATCCGTAAGGGGAGAACTGCGTGTCCCAGACGGGGTAGTTGTGTCCTTTGTAGCCCACCAGACATGTGTAGGTCTGCAGGCTCCACAGGCGCACCGTGCCGTCTTCTGAACTCGACAACAGGTAGTTCCTGAGGAGGAAATCACATTCCGGGTATTATAATTTACATTTACTGTGAACACTTTACTCAACCCTCCTGGCTTGATACAATTGGGTTTTTAAGGGACACTGTGTGAGATTTTTAGTTGTTTATTTCCAGAATTCATGCTGCCCATTCATTAATGTTACCTTTTTCATGAATACTTACTACCAGCATCAAATTATAAGTATTCATTATGACAGGAAAAATTTCACTTTTCATACATGAAAAGGGGGATCTTCTCCATGCTCCGCCATTTTGAATTTCCAAAAATAGCCATTTTTAGCTGCAAAAATGACTGTACTTGGACCATACTAGAAAAAAATTGTTCAATACTTAGTAAACTTTCATGTAAAGATCAAATTTGGCAATAGGCAGCCCAATTTCAATAAGCAGCATAGTTGCAGTACCTTTTTTGACCATTTCCTGCACAGTGTCCCTTTAAAAAAAACGATTTACTCTTATTCGGCACGTGCAACACTGAAGAAAGATTCAAAATGTCTTTTATTACAATAATACAGTATAATGCAGTAAAACGCTTTGCCTTTTGTCTCCTCGAAAGATAATTAAATGAGAAACACGAGGGCATGGGGCCAACCTGTCTGAGCTGAAGCTGACGCCGTAGACGGGTCCGCTGTGGCCGTACATGACCTTGAGCTCGCTGGCCGTCTTGTCGTCCATGATGCGCTCCAGCACGTCGTCAGACTCCTTATCGATCATGTTCAGGTCTGCACACCGCACCGCACCACACAGGAAGAGGGACAGGCCAGACAGGAAGAGGGATAGGAAGTAAAATAGTGTTCAATGAAGGATCATTGTCATAAAGACAGACAGCGGATTTTTGCTTTGCCATGCAATTCTATCGCATGGACACAGGTCACATTGGTTATGTGTATTGGTATATGTTATGCGAGTTGACGTGTGCATTTAGGGTTATTGAGTCAGTATCAATGAAGCTGTTAGAATGTAAAATTTTCTTAAGTGGTCTTGAAGTCATTTGGTCTCATACTGTATAAACAAAAAGGTCTTCCTTTGCTGTGTACTGCCTTACCAAGGAAAAGTGTAGCAACTATCGGTACACCATGAGGGCAGTCATGGGTGAGCGGTTAGGGCGTCAGACTTGCATCCCAGAGGTTGCCGGTTCGACTCCCGACCCGCCAGGTTGGTGGGGGGAGTAATCAACCAGTGCTCTCCCCCATCCTCCTCCATGACTGAGGTACCCTGAGCATGTTACCGTCTCACCGCACTGCTCCCCATGGGGCGCCACTGAGGGCTGCCCCCTTGCACGGGTGAGGCATAAATGCAATTTCGTTGTGTGCAGTGTGCAGTGTTCACTTGTGTGCTGTGGAGTGCTGTGTCACAATGACAATGGGAGTTGGAGTTTCCCAATGGGCTTTCACTTTTCACTACACCAACATTGAAATTGAGAAAACGGGCATCAAAGTATTGGTGTCAGGTTGGATATCATAGCAATATCTCTCTAAAACAGGACACTATTAGACCATAAGATAAAGGAGGTGTTATAAAGACCATTTTCAGTCTAAACACAAGTTTGACAAAATATGCAGTTACTGCACTTTGCCTTTGTAGGGCAGTGCCATTCCTCCTCATAGACATGTACTCAAGAACACACAGGTCATGGCTACAGAGTGTATTTATCAAGTGAAAGACACACTTTTCGTCAATAAGGCTGTTAGACTAGTGGTGCTCAAACTGTGGTACGTGTACCACTCGTGGTACTTGAGACATTTCTGGCGGTAGTTGGAAGAATCCATTTTTTTATGCATTGATTTGAAGGCTAATCAAGTTGTTGCAGTCGAAAATGTCTCTTTGGTCTCATATTTTGTAATATTGAACTGTATGAATCTGAAAACATCATGCAGAATAATAGGCTACTAAAGAGTGAATATGGAAGACGTTTGCTGCGATATTCTAATGTGGTACTTCGCACAGAAAGTTTGAGAACCACTGTGTTAGACTCTAACATGGGAAATGAGTGATCTCCAGGTCAATGGAGACTGTGGTTCAGGTATACACTGCACATACCACCAGACAGGACAGGAAGTCAAGCCGTGTGGAGTAATCAATCAGGCCCAGACAGACAGATGCTGCTTCGGCTTGCAGTGTAATCCTACCACTAGGTCATGTAGTGTGTTTATTGACAAAGTGTGACAACAGTATTAGGCCTGTTTAAAGTGCAATGTGCTCAGCAAAGTCTACAGCTAAGTACAGGAAGTACAGTAAGTAAGTACAGGAACATACCGTAGCCTACGCAAGGTCACGCAATGAGTCAATAATACAGTAAGGTGTATTCATTTCAACTGCAAGTCTAGGTAAGATTTCAATATTTTGTGTGTTTGGTAAAGTGTGTGTGTGTGTGTGTGTGTGTGTGTGTGTGTGTGTGTGTGTGTGTGTATGTGTGTGTGTGTGTGTGTGTGTGTGTGTGTGTGTGTGTGTGTGTATGTGTGTGTGTGTGTGTGTGTGTGTGCTGTACTGACCAGCTGCTGACTTGACTCTGCGTAGTTTCTTCGGGGTGACGCTCCACACTCTGACAGTGGAGTCGGCGAAGCCCCCCGCTATCAGGCTGGAGTCATCGGCAACGTCCACTGCAGTCAGACCCTGAGGAGGAAGTGGCACGAGAATGCAACCAGTCCATCTAATCCAGATAGGGTTTGCCCCAACCCTTTACAATTAACGGGGCCACGTTGACAACAAACACCATCTTGAGTTGATCCCCAGAAAAGATCAAGATGTTGTATTGTGGGTTTAAGTGGTTCTCATTTCTAAACTTCCTATTCAAAATAATTGTGTTGCAATATATTTTTTTGTTTTCAGAAGAAACTAAAGATGATGGTCTCTGACATGGCTTAACCCCCACCACCCTTGAGTAACAAATGTTATACAGGAAACACTGCCAACCCCTTTAACACAACATCCCCTTGACCATCTCAGCAGCCTCCCAACACCCCCTTAACTTCGTTATAAACATGTGAAATGTGCAAACTTGGTCACGTGACAAAAATGCTTTCCCGCGGAGTTGAGAAACACGACTTTACTTGCAAAGGCGTTACACCTCAAAGTGGAATACAATGGTCTGGCGTGAAATAAATGAAGGCTTTGCAAAACGGTGTATCTCCATTTTTTGAATTTTATTATTGAAAATGACTGTTCAGAGGGCCTACCACCTATGTGTGAATTCTTACCATTCAAATATTTTGACAACACACTTTTTTAACCTATATAAAATGCATTTTGCAATGCAATTCAATGGAATGCCCAATACAAAAATGTCAATTTCCCAACATTCTACAAAATGGAGATACACCGTTTTGCAAATAAACCCTTCAAATACAATTTTTGCATGACGCCAGTCTGCTGCGTATGTACCTGGTATGCGTTGAGGAAGGAGTAGAAGCAGATGGAGGGCAGTGTGTCTGCGTTGAGCCGGATGCGCTTGGTGGCCTCCTTCATGTTCATGATCTTATCCAGCTTGTCCGAGTCCTTCAGCTCCGGGAGAGGGATTCTACACACAAACACACAAAACAACACTGTGAACCAACTGGAGAGGGTCAGAGGTGATTTTCTCTGCTGTGATGCGTTTGGGTCATTGTCATTCTTAGTAGTAGTAGTTAGGGATGTAAATAAAATCGAAATGTATCAACGTATCGGAAGTATCGGCCGTCGATTTAATCGAATCGCATCGTGGGGCATTCTTAAGAATCGAATCGCTGGCCCCTGTGCAATGCCCTAGCTCAATAACACAATAGTAGTGGAAAAGTAATTGGAAAAAATCGAATTGAACCGAATCGCATCGTATCGTGGGGAATAAAAATCGAATTCCTGATTTAAGAAATCGATACCGAATCGTATCGTCATGAAGGCTGTGATTTACACCCCTAGTAGTAGTAGTACCACCGGTATACCTGTTCTGCTGTGGTGCGTTGGGGTCCTGCTTCTTGCTCTTGTTGCCCAGGCTGTCCTTCTAATTATTATTATTATTATTATTATTATTATCATTATTATTATTATTATCACCTGTTCTGCTGGGGTGCGTTGGGATGCTGCTTCTTGCTCTTGTTACCCAGGCTGTCCTTCTAATTATTGTTATTATGATTATTATTATTATTATTACCTCCGCCAAGGAGGTAATGTTTTCGGTAGCGTTGGTTTGTCCGTCTGTCTGTTTGTTTGTTTGTCAGCATAACTCAAAAACTAATCAACTGATTTGGACGAAACTTTGTGGAGTTGTTGATAATGACCAAGGAACAAGTGATTCAATTCTGGTGGTGATACGGATCACGAACCGGAACCAGGACTTTTTAAAAGATTCCTTACCATTGCTGGCCTGTATATCTAGACGCCCATAGTGACCAGAAATGTAATTGCGGGGACACCACAAAAAGAAGGCAACAAGACTTAGGGTGGTCAAGCAGGTTCCTTGGCGGAGGTCTGCGCTCTCTGAGTGCTTCTAATTATGATTTTTTTTTTTTTTTTTAATTTTTTTTATTATTTATTATTTTTATTATTATCATTATTATTATTATTATTATTATTATCATCACCTGTTCTGCTATAGTGCATTAGGGTCATGTTTCTTGCTCTTGCTACGCAGGTTGTCCTAATAATTGTCAATATGTTATATTGTTATTCCTCTTATTATTAATATGATTTTTATCACCTGGTCTGCTGTGGTGCATTGGGGTCCTGCTTCTTGCTGGCTGTCCTTCTAATTATTGTCAATATACTATTATTATTATTATTATCATTATTATTATTATTATCACCTGGTCTGCTGTGGTGCATTGGGGTCCTGCTTCTTGCTCTTGTTGCCCAGGCTGTCCTTCTTGGGCTTCTTCTTCTTGGGCTTGCCCTCCTCGTTCTCCGCCTCCTCGTCCTCCTCGTCCAGCGGCACCTCAATCTCCGGCTCCTTCAGCAGACCGTAGAACACCTGGACGCACGGGGAGAGACAGGAGAGTCAGTTAGAGACAACGCAACCGAAAACATAACCTCTCCGGCGGTGGAAGTAATAAAGATGCTCCTGGACGACATTCCAGACCTGTCTGTGTGTGTGTCCATCTGTGTTTACATCAGTGGCGGCGCCAGAAATAATTAGTTGCAGTTGCTTAGCAGTTGCTGTATGAATTCAAGAGGTTGCTGGTCAAAAAAAAAACAACCCTTGATCAAAACACCTATAATTTGCCGGGAAGACATTTTCGGCACGGGGGTTGGGATGGTTGCGGTCCCATACGAGGCAAGTTTACAGTAGCCTACTACAGTTACAACAACAGACTAATCGCACCACTGTGATTCACGGTGGTCGTATCATTTGACAGTTCAACGTGCGCTGTCCTATCTTTTACATTGAAATGATTGCATTCGAAGTTCGGACGGGGCGGCTCTTTCTTTGATGATTGCATTATGATCTGTCATTGCGCAAGGTGGGAAAGGAATGCGGGACTTTCATTCAGAGTGCTGTTGCGTTACTGCTCAGCTCACCTACAGAAGCTCGCACCTCATCTGCGATATAACTAAAGACTTGTTTTGACAAGGCATACCCGAGTCTACAATATGATCGCATTTTCGACATTGATATGGACTTACCCTGTACAACGTGCACGAGCGCAACGCCAGCTTAGATGAGCATGGAAGAGGTGAACCTAGCATAGAACTCTAGGCACAGCTGATCTTCAGTGGTGGAATGACATCGGCTGCCGTTAGTTGAAACTTGGCTTTTGCACCTAAGCGCCGCTTAATTCAGCAGCAATGATAGAATGGTCCCCAGGTGGAACAAACAACATATACAGTGCCCTCCATAATTATTGGCACCCCAGGTTGAGATGTGTTAAAAGCCTTAAAATAAATTCAGTGTTTATTGCAGAAGAATACTGTCACACTGAAAATTTTAGGAAAATGTAGCCTTCAACTCAAATGAATTGTAGGAAAATAAAAAAAATCCCTGACTAAAAAATAATTATTTTTCATTAAATCACCTGTTCCTCAATTATTGGCACCCTTAACAATTCCCAGGAAATAAATATAATTGAAGCATTTCTGTCATTTCTACAGTAGTTTACAAAGTTTACCAGAGTATGTAGGAACATTTAATTAGTAATTCATCACTTCCTGTTTCCCTGGGGTATAACTATGACGTGACACCGAGGCCATTTCTCTTATCCACTCTTAAACATGGGAAAGACAAAGGAACACAGCATACAAGTGAGGCAGATGTGCGTCGACCTTCACAGGTCAGGCAGAGGCTACAAGAAGATTGCCACTCAACTGCAGCTGCCCATATCTACTGTGAGAGGAATAATTAAGAAGTTCAAAACACTGGAACAGTGGTAAACAAGCCTGGACGAGGACCCAAGTTTATTTGGCCACCACGCACAGTGAGGAGGATGGTAAGAGAAATCAAAATATCTCCAAAGCTCACTGTTACAGAATTACAACAAAATTGTAGCATCCTAGGGGGTCACAAAGTCTCCAAATCAACCATCAGGCGCTGTCTACACGCCAACAAGCTGTTTGGGAGGCATGCACGGAGAAAACCTTTCCTCACTCACAGTCATAAACGCAAACGTCTGGAGTTCGCCCAGCGGTATTGGGGCTTCAACTGGGACCGTGTGCTTTGGTCAGATGAGACCAAGATTGAGCTTTTTGGCAACAAACACTCTAAGTGGGTCTGGCGTGCCACGAAAGATGCGCATGCTGAAAAGCACCTCATACCCACTGTGAAGTATGGGGGTGGGTCAGTGATGCTGTGGGGCTGTTAGCTTGTTAGGGTGCATGGCATCATGAATGCTTTGAAATACCAGGACATTTTAAATCAAAATCTGTTGCCCTCTGCCAAAAAGCTGAAGATGGGTCGTCACTGGGTCTTTCAGCAAGACAATGACCCTAAACATATGGCCAAATCTACACAGAAATGGTTAACCAGACACAAAATCAAGCTCCTCCCATGGCCATCTCAGTCCCCAGACCTCAACCCCATTGAGAACCTGTGGGGTGAGCTGAAGAGGAGAGTACAGAGGAGAGGACCCAGGTCTCTGGATGATTTAGAGAGATTCTGCAAAGAGGAATGGCTGAAGATCCCTCTTTCTGTCTTTTCCCATCTTGTGAAACATTGTAGGAGAAGATTAGGTGCTGTTTTGTTGGCAAAAGGGGGTTGTACAAAATATTAACAACAGGGGTGCTAATAATTGTGACACACATTATTTGATGTCAAATAATTATTTCTTTATGTGGGATTTTTTCCCCACTGAATAAATGCACTTGTATTGAAGGTTGGATTTTTCTCTTTTTTTCCATTAAGGTCCCATATTATTTAGAGAAAAATAATAATAATTGGAAGCTAAAAAACACACTGTAGTTCTCTCAATCAACAGACCACCATCAGCAGTCCCCCAATAGCTGTCCTGTCAATAGTGGTGAATTGCACACCTGACCTACCGTCGCCACAGTACATTCCAAAGCATTCATATTAGTTGCGCGTTAGGTCTAAAATGAAGACCTATGTGGAATATTAATACAATAGTTGCTATTATTGTTGATACTATTATATTTCATAATACTTCTATTAAGGGCGGGTCATACCAGGCTACGGTAAACCCATCCTTTGGCATGAGCCAAACCTAGAATCTAGTTCTACTTCAAAACAAAATAACATGTCGTGCTGCGACGGGCAAACTTAATGACCAAACGGTCTACCTTAAAACAATGTCTTGATCACAGGACGTCTTGCAATATTCCACTTTAATCCATACGGTTAAACACACCAACATTGCTAGCAAGCAATTTGGAATATGTGCTAACATTGTATTGCTAATTCAGAACGATAGGCTATTTTAATTTCTTCCATTTCTTCAGACATTTCCCACATACAAAATGCCTCATGTATAAATATATAAGACTATGCTAATTATATTGTCTTAACTAAAAAGGAGGTATTTACAACACATTAATATATCAAGACACGTTGTGTGATTCACAACACAAAATGAAAACAGAACTGTTTACCGAGGCTACGGCGTGCATTAGGGGCCAGATAGAACTACAGGTTGCAGTCTTGCGTTTTGTGAAGTCGAGGTCGTAACACCAGAGACGGTCTCGAATGAAAAGCTATGCATATTATTTATACGACAGGAATGGTCGGAATGGTGACGGGTAGCGGTGTCATTCGGCCATAGGTGTAGCTGAACATATTCAATACCAATTTACGGAAAATTGCATTGTTCAAAACTATTGTTTGACAAAAAAAATCAGGGGTTGCTCTGGGGTTTCTGAGTAATTGGTTGAGGTTTCTATAGCAACGGCAAGCAACCCCTTGGCGCCGCCCCTGGTTTACATGCATGTTTGATGTAATTATGATCGAACCTTGACTTTGTCGTCTTCACAACACGTCTCTTCATCTACGCATAAAAACATACATACTCTTACCCCCCCAGCATCCCGTCCAAGATGTTGATGTGCAGAATGATCCTGGTTTGTGTGTGTGTGTGTGTGTGTGTGTGTGTGTGTGTGTGTGTGTGTGTGTGTGTGTGTGTGTGTGTGTGTGTGTGTGTGTGTGTGTGTGTGTGTGTGTGTGTGTGTGTGTGTGTGTGTGTGTGTCGGAGTAAGGGCATGTCAACAAACCTTGACTTTGTTGGCCTCGCGTCGCGTCTCTCCAGCCAGGCTGCCAGACATGCTGTCGATTTGGCTCTTGGAGCGCGGCATGCCATCAAATATGTCGATGTACAGGTGCTCCTGGATGATGTTCCAGATCTGGTTGTTCTGCCGCTCCTGCAGGTGGCGCTTGAGCAGCTGGTAGGAGTCGCGCGAGATGCGCAGCACGAACTTGCTGGTGCGGAAGTCCAGCAGCGTCTCGTTGCCGCGCATGTGCTCGCGCTTGCTAACCGCCGACAAGACGCGCAGGTCGTCGCGGTAGTAGCACTCCTGGTCGCCGCTGAACCTGTGCGCGAAGAAGAAGAAGAAGAAGAAGAAGAAGAAGAAGAAGAAGAAGAAGAAGAAGAAGAAGAAGAAGAAGAAGAAGAAGAAGAAGAAGAAGAAGAAGAAGAAGAAGAAGAAGAAGAAGAAGAAGAAGAAGAAGAAGAAGAAGAAGAAGAAGAAGAAGAAGAAGAAGAAGAAGAAGAAGAAGAATTGTCAGGTGAGGATAAGAATCAGTTTTATCCAAGTATGCATTCACATTCAAGGAATTAGACTCCATAACGACGAGGAAGAAGGAAAAGGGCAAAACCTGGGAATCAGAAGACCACATTTAGCTAAATATCTATCATATCTAGCTAAAACAGATCACAAAATTATCAGTAAAAAATAGAGGTTAGGAAAAAAACCCTGAAAATATAAAAAAACTTAATTTATACACGCTGTAATATGATATAATATGATATCATGATAATATAATATGATATAATAGCCTATAATATAATATATTATTATAATATAATAACATAACATAACATGATATGATATATATTAATATGGGCCAAGGGACACTGTGCACTGGAAAAAATGGGCCTCAACGTCAAAAAGGTTTAGAATCCCTGCTTTAGAGTGTTAGAGGGCCCTTGGGGGACGTTGAGAAGGATACAGCAGAGAAGGGCGATCAGTTGCGATCAATTGAATTGCATTAGTCTACTTAATATTTTAGTACTAAGGGGTTTGTTGGCAGGCTTATGATGAGGACAATGGGACGTTGGCAGGCTTATGATGAGGTCAAGGGGGTGTTTGCTCAAAAAAAGGTTGAGAACCACTGTTTAAGAGCCTTCATTGCAGTTTTTTTAATATATTTGGGGTTTTTTTTCGACTTTATTTGATAGAGCAGTATGAGAGATGGACAGGAAGCGAATTGGGAGAGAGACGGGGAGGGGTCGGCAAAAGACCCGGGCTGGGAATCGAACCCAGGTCAGCCGGATGGCAGGTGAGTGCCCTACGGCAGGGTCCTTCATTGCAATTTAATGACACAAAATTCAAGACAGTGACAACTCCATTTGGCCAGAGTGCAGACCAGCCTACAAAAGTCACAAATACACAGACTTAAGTTCTAACTGTTCTTTTTGTGATAATGAAGATGAAACCATTATACATTTATTTTTTGACTGTAACATAGTGAAACGCTTTCTTGCAGACCTCAGTTTTTATCTTTTTTCACAGCAAGACCTTTATGTTTTCAGTCTTAAAGATATTTTCTTTTACTATGAAGTGACCCTTCTTTTGAATTTTTAGTGAACTTCTTCCTTTTACATGCCAAGTTTTTTATTCATAAGCAAAAATGGAAAAAAGCAACCCTTCTTTATGATATTTATTTTAGAAATGTCATCTCTTCTCAACTCTCTCAAACTTGTAAATAATAAGACAAATGACAGACTTTTGAATATTCTTTAATATATTCCTCTTGTTTGTTTGTTTATTGTCTATTTTATTATTTTTGTTTCTTATAAGAGTTGTTTAATGTAACCTAATCATATTTACTATGTTTACTTGACCTTGTGTACCTTATTGTTATGTCATGTCTTTGTCATCCTCTTTTATTGCAAATTAAAAATAAAAAAGACAACAAAAGTCAACAACAGCAACAGCAACATCCACTTACTTCTCAAAGAAAGCCTTTGCCTCTTGCTCATGGTTGTTGTAGACCAGCTCCAGGTACATGTGAACGAAGAGCGGGTAGAAGAGCTGCGAGAGCTCGGCTCGATGACAGTCCAGCACAGACTCGATGAAGTTCTTCAGCCCGGTGTAGTAGGTCTCATACAGCGCTGTGTCCCCCTTCTGGCTGTACGCCGAAAGTACAACGTTCACGTCTGGCTGGTCGTCTGCTGTAAACAATCACAACAACAACAACACGCTTCAATGGCCATCTCAGAAAAATATGAGCTACTGCTGAAAGATTATTACTTGATAACAGCCTTTCATGAACCTAAAATGAACACTTGAACCTTTCCATTCACTACAACGTATGCACTGAAGATCACTTTCCATGCATGCTGCGACCTAACATGTCGCGTGCATAACTGGATGGGTATAACACAACAGGGCAACTACACATGTACATCTGACGCAGAGATAACTGAAAACACGAATTGGTGAAAGTAAAAGTAACCTTAGTGGATATCTTTCAAAGAACTTTTCCAAAATGCACTGCTATTAGCCAGCCAGACAGCCTTACCTTTGATTGGCGCCGCTGGGACAGGGGCTGCCGGGGTGGCGATGGACACTCGGTTCAGCAGAGAGTTTGCACCCCCGCTTTCATCTGCATTTCCACCAGAACCCAAACTAGATCCATCTGCACCCTGCGAGTCATCAGCATTATCCGATAACCCTGCTTCTCGACGCAAAATATCCACCGATTCCAACAAGTTGTTTTTCCGGAGGTATTGCAGCACGGCTATCAGGGTCTGCTGGTCCTCGGCTCCAGGCGGTGCCACGGGCTTTGTATCTCCGGTGGCCGAGGAAGCTGCATTGGGCGGAGAAGACAGAACTCCCGTCGAAGTGCCAGTAATATTTCCAGCTCCATCGTTCAACACGTCTGGCTTTGTTTCTTTTTCACTGTCCGACTCAATCTGCCCGTCTGGTACAGCCGCCATTTTCCAGCTCGGTCAAGTCATCAACATGCGACAGTACAGAGAAGCCAAGTACGTCACGCTCTTCAATTTGATTGGCTGAGCCAGTGCACGGCTTGCTCTGTCATTTAGGAATGGCATATTTGGCCTCTGTCCTTCATAAACTACATTAAATTGCATAAACGTTTATTTATTGAAGTTATCTCAATTTAAAATGATGTTTGTCTGTAAATAGACTTTATGCTTCTTACTGTGTCACTAAAGGAGGACACAGTACAACTTTACTTTGTTTTAAATGTTTATTTTATTTAGGTCGACTTCATAATCATACCACAACCCTCAGTTAGTCACCAATAATCACAGGATCCATTCTGAATGGAGAACGTTTTCATTAAAGATAAATAATAAAACACTGGAATGAGGACATGCCTCTTACTGACACTAGGTGGCGCTTTGGTTCCATTTGTTACAGAGCCGTCTGTATACGGCTCTGATTTGTTAGTTTGTCCTGTGACCACAAATACATTGATATGTTGGCCTTCTGACAAGACATGTAAGACAATGCAGTCATTCTAAAGGGCATATGCACACTCATACAAATCAGTCACACAAACCTTGAATATCTGTAGTTTCTTTCTTCCTTCCCTTTATTGAATTGTGGAAATCTATGATCATGGCTATAGACTTCCAAAACAAGACAAGGCTTGTGAAACAGTTTTAAAAGAATGTGACGATAACATAGGCCTACATAGGCTACATGTGCAATAAGATGTAGGGCCTATCTGCGACCACTGCAGGCTACCTTCAAAGCCAAACAGGGCAGGGATGGGTAAAAAGTTAGAGTGTCAGACTTGTAGCCCAAAGGTTGCCGGTTCGACTACCGATCCGCCAGGTTGGTGGGGGGGGGATTACTAATAAACCAGTAGGCCTACTTCTCCCCATCCTCCTCCCTGACTGAGGTACCCTTGCTTTCGGGCGCCATTGGGGGCTGCCCTCTTGCACAGGTTAGGCATAACTCCTATTTCGTTGTGTGCAGAGAACACTTGTGTGCTGTGGAGTGCTGTATCACAATGACAATGGGAGTTGGGCTTTTGACTTTTTTCCCACAAGGATTCATGTCACGAGTTCGCTACAAATCCAATTCAACAGGCTTACTGCTTTATCATCACACGATAGCTATTTTTGCTCAGACCCGGCAATGTGATTTTAAACTGCAGGTTCACACATTCAAAAGAACAGCTATTACTGTAGAGACTGCGATGCTGGGAATAGATGTCTGCTCCCTTATCTCTCTCTTCGCAGCGGCTGGTGGCAAAATTAGCTCAGCGTGGCTGCTTTCTCCTCACTGCCATTTGAAAGGGAAAAGAGGACCAGGGGAGAGGAGAGGAGAGGAGAGGAGCGGAGAGGAGAGGAGAGGACCAGGGTAGAGGAGAGGAGAGGAGAGTTGTGGGGAGGTGTGCAAGTAGAAGGAGGAGGAGGAGAGGGAGGGAGGGGTGATGCGTGTGGTGCTGCTGCACTGCTGTGCTGCTGGCTGTTGTGTGTGTGGAGAGCCACTGGGCAGTGTGTCTGATAAGGGAAAGCACACAGGAAACACAATTTGTTGCGTAACAGCTGCTACTGCAGCATGATTGTGTCAGAGAGCGAGAGAGCGAGAGAGCGAGGGGGAAATCATTGTGATCTCTCCTAGGGTGTGGTTATGCAGCCAGTCATGCGCTCCATGGATCCACTGTATGCGCTGTGTGCTGTGTGTGTGTGTGTGTGTGTGTGTGTGTGTGTGTGTGTGTGTGTGTGTGTGTGTGTGTGTGTGTGTGTGTGTGTGTGTGTGTGTGTGTGTGTGTGTGTGTGTGTGTGTGTGTGTGTGTCTGTGTGTGTGTGTTTTTGTGTGTGTATGCTTGTGTG
>NC_085857.1:31592026-31602026 GCF_034702125.1 Engraulis encrasicolus
TGTGTGTGCGTGTGTGTGCAGGTGCGTGTGTTTGTGTGCATGCGTGTGCTTGCACGTGTGTGCTGTGTGTGTGTGTGTGTGCGTGTGTGTGCACGTTCGCTTATGTGTGTGTGTGTGTGTGTGTGTGTGTGTGTGTGTGTGTGTGTGTGTGTGTGTGCGTGTGTGTGTGTGTGTGTGGTGTCCCTGGATGGGTGCTGGAGAGTATGGGGATGTATTGATGGATGGGGCTTAGCCAGTCAGATATTGATCGGACGATAGATGAGGCTGAGGCTCGGCTGCTGGTGGCGGCTTGACAGCCCACACTGGAGAATGGGACAAATGGTGGATACGTACGTGTGTGTGTGTGTGTGTGTGTGTGTGTGTGTGTGTGTGTGTGTGTGTGTGTGTGTGCGTACGTGTTCGTGTACGTGCATGCGTGCATGTGTGTGCGTGCAAAATAGGCTTGAATCCGGAGATATTTTGACTGGATATGTTTTATGACACGCGGCATATTCGGACCAGATTTCGACCATTTCCCGACTTTTCAAGAATCCGTGAAAATCTTGGCATATTTTGACTCCGGAATTGTGTTTGGTGAATACGGAGATATTTTGACTGGATACCGGTATTTTGAATGACGTGTGCTGCCAATCGCATTGAATAGAATGTTGGCCCTCCCTCTGCCGTTATGATTATGAAGCTCTGCGCGGCAGCCCGCCGCTTCCTATCTGGATTTCTGTCGTACGTTAGTTGGCAGCATCTTTATCACAGACTTTCCAGAAATCTGTCGCAGACTTGTTAAGCCATCAAAAACCGTATTTAGTTCTAGCTCTAGGCTATGGGACTATGAGGACTCCGAGACGGTGTCCAAGTGAGATGGCTGGCGAGGTTGTTCGAGGTAATTTCATGATGAGGATGGACCAGACTTTAAGACATTCTGAGGTAAGTTGAAGTAACAGATTAGAGGAACATACGGTGTATTGTCTTAAAGTAGCTCTAGATCAAAATTAAAGCATGCCTGAATATTGTAATGTTTAACTTTCCTAATGTTTTCTGACTGACCGTATAGCTAACTTGCTAACTAACCAGCGCCTTGTACTGTCCACTAAACAAGGACGGTTATCTTAGCATGTTAGCTAGCCTAGCTTTTTCGGTCTGGTAGGCAGATGTTAACGTTAGCTAGCCTGCCACCACCTAAAAATACTAAACCTTTGGGCAAGTGATACGGTGTCACGAATGAATGTATGCATAGACGTTTTACTGACATTGGATATATGACGTCGGATATCTGCAGGGGCTAGATTTTGAAATTACGACAACATTTGGTAACCTGCTACATTTTAACTAGCTAGGAGGAGACTATTTGGTTTAGATTTGTTTGACATAAAGCTTATTTTCCGTGATATCTAAAAGTTAATGACATCATGGACACTTGTGTCTGAATGTCGCACACAACTAAGTTATCACCTTGTATAGTCTTGAAAGTGTGGCTGTATTGTTCTAATATATGATTTGTCCCCCTTGACCAAGCGAAAAACACACACTCTCAATTGCCTTTCTGTAAGATGAGAGATGGTCACAGCATGTGTCGTTATGAACGGGGCAGAGGTAAAGAAGCCCCCTCCGATGTTATTTGACAGAACAGGAGTATGCCCTGTCGTTGCTCTTGCTCCAATGCACACATAGAGCTAGAGACTTCTGTGCCAGAAAGAAGAGAACGAGAAATTGTGAATTTAAGAATTTGTTTTGTTATAGGGTAATTGATGACATCGTATGGATGACATGATGCCCATCTAGGACTGTGTGAGTGAGTGAGTGAGTGAGTGAGAGATAGAAAGAGAGTGAGTGAGTGAGAGATAGAAAGAGAGTGAGAGAGCGAGAGAGAGAGAGTGAGAGAGAGAGCGAGAGAGAGCTAGAGAGAGAGAGAGAGAGCTAGAGAGCTAGAGAGAGAGAGAGAATGTGTAAGACTGATGTGTATAAGGCCTCTGCATGTTTTGGTTTTGTATTTGTGTATTTATGTAAGCTGATAAACACCTTAATTTTGTTTGGAATTAGGCCTAACATGATAAAAAGTACTTCACTCTATTCTACACTCCTCCAGCTTCCATGAATGTCATAGACACTCCATGAGACGGTGGTTGCAATTGCATAATCAACACCCCGCAACCCCAACCCATCCAATGAACCCAGAACCCTCCGGAGTTCCTCAGGACCTGTCGGTAATCATAATTTGACTGCATGTTTTTAAGGGAAAGAAAAAATGAATCTAGCCTTTATCATGTGCAATTATCCATTTTTAACCATCTCAAATAACCCTGAGGTTCTCATCGTCAAACTAGAGAAAACAATCATAAGGTTCAGCACTGTCTTTTTACATATTAAGGTACTTATTCAACGGTATCAACTAAGCACTTTATTCATCCCTTGGGAAATTCAAGAACAATTGTCCACTGATTGTAACAGTATTTTTTAGCCCATTTTGGATGGAGCCAATTATTGGTCCCCTAGGGGAAAATTCTTTCTCTGCATTAAACCCATTTCGGCTAGTGAACATCACATGAACTTTCTTAGCAAAACAATATGTGATGGTGTTATCATTTTTTTTCATCATCGCATGAGTGAGGCGAACACATCGTGCGTTGGAGGAAGAGTTGCAGTGACACTTGGCCACAGGCCAGTAAACAGGTTTACTCTGAGCAATCCAGCCCATACTTCTGTGATCAAAGTGCTATTAATAGAGAAAGATGTAATGCAACCAGATGACATATATATGTTTGATGAGTACACTCCTGTTGAAAAAGTAATATTTTGAACAATATTTCAATAAACACACAAGTTATTTCCAAATGACATAAGAGTAAGATGTAATACAACATCTTATCAGCTTACTGAATGGCAGAAAAGTAAGGTCAATAGAATAACTTGAATGAAAAAAAACGAGAGAACCACACACACACAGCAGCAACAAAACGAGCACTCACAATAAAAAAAAAAAAAAAAAAGATAAACACGACACGCACCAGACAAACCGCCCGACAAGACCACGAAAAAAAACGAAACAACCCGAACCAAAACCCCGAAAGCCAAACAACAAAAGACCAAACAAACAACAAATCACAACAAAATGAAGAACCAATAAACGACACAAAAAAAGTAAAAAAACAAAAACCGCAAAACAAGGAAAAACAATGAAAAAAAGAAAAAAAAAAAAAACTAAAAAACCAAGAAAAAAAACAAACCCACCAAATAATCTCAACACAACAAAAAAAACCACCACAAAATAGAAAAAAAAAACCAACCAAAACTCTACCAAAAAACAACCAACCAACAAATCACCACAACAACCAACAACCACCCCCCCCCTCCTCCCCCCCCCCCCGCCCCCCCTCCACACCCACCTTACCCCCCCGCCCCCCCCCCCCACTCCCCTGCCCCCATCCCCCCCCCCCGCCCACACTCCCCTCCCCCTCCCACACCTCCACCCTCTACCCCCGCGCACCCCCCCACCCCCCTCCCCCCCCCCCCCCTCCCCCCCACCCACCCCATCTCTCATCCACCCCCCCCCCCCCCCACCCTCCCCCCCCCTCCCCCACCCCCGCCTCCCCCCCCCCCCCTCCCCCCCCGCCGCTGCGCCCACCCCGGCTCGTCTCTCCCCCCCAACCCCCGCATTCTCCGTCCCCCCGCCACATCTCCCCCCCTATCCCCCCCCCCTTCCCCCCCACACCCTTCCCGCCCCACCCCACCCCCCTCCCCCATCACCCCCCCCCTCCGCACCCCACACGCCCCCTCACCCCCCCCTCCGCCCCCACCCCGCCCTAATCCCCGCGCTCCAGACCCCCCCCTCGCGCCCCCCCTTTCACCACCCCTACCCCCCCCCCCTCCCCCATTACCCTCCGTCCCCGCCCCCACCCCACACCCCCCGCCGTACTTGCCCCCCCCCCCCCCCCCCCTCAGATCACCACACCAGCCCCGGCCCGCCCCCTCCACCCTCATCCCCCCCTCCCCCCCCATCCCCTCCCCCCCCCCACCCCCCCCCCCCCCCCCCGCACACCCGCCTCCTCCCCCCTAGCACCCCCATCCCCCACCCCGCCACACGCCCCCCAACTCCGTTCACCAACACCCCCCCCCCCCCCGCTCTCTCAACCCCCCACTCCCCCCCACCCCACACCCAGCCCCCCCACCCCTCCTCCCGCCCGCCCTCCACCCCCACCCGCCCCCCCCCCCCCCACCCCTCACTGCCCCCACCCCCCCTGCCACCCCCCCCCCCCCCCCCTCCCCCGCGCGCCTCCCCCCCCCCCACCCCCCCGCTCCCCCCCCCCCACCCTCCCCAACCTCCTCTCAAGTCTCCCCCCCCCCCCTCCCACCCCCCGCCCACACCAGCCCCATTCCACGCACCCCCCCACCACCCTTCATCCAACCCCGCGGCCTCCCCGCCCATGCCTCTCGGCCGCCCCCCCCCCCCCCAACACCTCCACCCCCTCCCCCCCCCCCCCCCCACCCCCCCCCCCAGACCCCCCCCCAACCACCCCCCCAACTCCCCCGCCTCCTCACCCCCCCCCCCCCCTCGACCCCCCAACATTAAAGACCAAATAATATTCCCAACATCAGGAGCCCCTTATGGACCCCCCCCATAACCCCGACACATGCGGTGCCTAGAAGGTCCCGCAACATCACGCCAAATCCCTCAACCCCTTTCTTACCCACTCATATCTTAACCACCATGCCAAACAAATACACGTATATTCCATAACTTCGAACTGGCCCAAGCACAACACTACAGACAATTGAGCAAAGAAGGACAACCAAATGCGACGTAACCATGCACTGCAAGAAGTACCGTAGAACACCGAACAGTTACCAAGCAAGATTCTAGATGAGAAAAACAGCTTCCACCTGCGGCCTCCTCGGTCACATACCGACCGCTCCATACTGACCATACAACCTAGCAAGACTAACAGCATGAGGCACTTTCTTTCTACACATCACATAATTAAATTATAATATAATATTTTTGTAATCAAAAACCCCACACCAGCATAGACACCATCTACAGGATGCAAAATTGTAATATCAAGACTCCATAAGTCAAACAGACTAAGTGATATCTGATATGGGAACCATGTACTGTGATCTAATGACACCAAGATAAAACATATTCGCTTTAGATCAGTGTTCTCCCAACCATTTTTAGAGCAAACCGCCCCCTAGGACTCATCACAAGCCTCCAAACACCCCCCTTGAACCCTTATCATAACAGCCTGCCACGCCCCCCCCCCACCTCCTCCCTAGTATCAGCTGTAACCTTCACAACAAAGAAAAAGTGCCCTGCTTAAAGTCAAGCATGTAGTGATCGTTGCACGGATTAGGGCATGTGTGGAAGCCATCAAACAGGAGGCAAGCTGAATTTCACTCAAAAAGGAAACAGTGCTTGACCGACATTACCCCGTTACTACTGAAGCCGAACATGATACATACCCTCTCCACATGATTTCATTCAAATCTCACACCACATCTATTTGGCCTGGTGGGGACTCATAATGTAAAAGTCAATGTAAGGCAAGGCTGAAACAGCACACACCGATGACCTCCCTTTAAATCCATATCAATTTCAAGAACGTTTCGGTCCAGCACGCCCCTCAATCTCGACAGTTATAACATAGTAAAATTGCACAAAAAAATTGGACCCCCCCAAAAAAAATATGTCATTCAAGTTATACAACTGACCTTACTATTCTGCCATAAGATGAAAAATCTTGTATTACAGTTACTCTATAATCCTTTTGGAACAACGTATGTATTTTTAAAAAATATATATATTCACATGTACTTTTTTCAACAGGGGTGTATGTCCTTATTTGCCGTGCACTGTATATTAGATCACCATTACAACCGTTAGACATAAAGTAATGAAAACTTGTGTAGAGATTGTAATGTATTCTGTTTCAGCTGTATATTACCTAATAGTTACGGAGGTCACAATGCCCTCATCCAGGCCTAGTAAAGGAAATCTGGGTAGAGCTGGGACCAGAGAGTACTCATACTCATTATGTGATTATGATGTATAAAAAAGACTAACTCATTTTCTTTTCCCTGTCCTCGCATAAGCCTGAAATAGATTCTTTGAGAATCTTAAAAGTCAAACAACTGGGCCTTGCGGGGAAGACTGATGACGATGAGAAAAAAAAAGGAAAAAAAAAAAAAACAAAAAATTTGATGAGCAGACGTGAGCGGGTAGGTAAAACACAACAACCCAACCCCATCAAACAACCTGCCATGTCACTTTCTTTGTCACTACTCACTCAGGGGCAATTAGCCATTATCCCCTTTCGCTTTCTTCCGAGTACTATTGTTGGTTTTTAGAATGACCGCATTTGAACAAAGGTAATTGCAAATGGGCAGCCAACACTAAAGGTCTGTTTGACTCCTCCGTCAGGCCCTACCATGGAGCATATGGCAGGGCACATCGTTTTGCCAATGCGACCGCCCGGCTCAATTTCCTGGCCTGTTTCCCTTTGCCAGCCCTTCCCCATCCTCCTTCTCCCACTTGCTTCATGTCATCATCTGCACTGTAACTGTCATATTAAACAATAATAAAATTTTTTTTAAAAAGACTCCTCCATCAGTTGGGGAGCACATACTTCTGGTGGGGCAGTGGCAGATCGCGAACAATTCAAACTGGGAGAACTATACGTAGAACGCGGCAAGGGGTCTATTCAAACGCTAAAAGGGAGGGCGTTGTGGCGGTTTGGTACTTGATCTGCCGTTACCGCTGCTGACCTTAACGTTTCCTCCAACTAAAGGACGATTCTAAACCAGGCTTAAGAGATGCAAGCATAAGGAACGTGGGGGTACCATGGTTTTATGGCAAAGAGAGTGTAACAAAGTAAAATAGTAGAACCTGGTTAATTTTTGTAAGGGTAATACAATGACAGCTACTGTACTCCTGTGGAAAACCACAATTGAAACTATGCTTGGTTGATTCTGCGGAATCAACTTGTGAAAATCCTGCAGTATATACTCATGTACCATTCTCTGCATTTTCATGTAAACAAGCATGAGTGTGGTTTTGAACTGTACATATTTTTTATGATTAAACACATTGTTTAAAACTGCCCAATTTTAGTTGCTATACAAGCAGTGGCTGGTGCGCAGGATGTCTGAGGAGGAACGACCACGACTACCTCAAAGGAACGATGCTAGCCTTGTGCCTGAATGGGAAACAAGTGCACATTTGTTTGTGCTTCTGTCAGCGATGGTATAAGTTTGTGCGCCTTGCTGCGTACTTCAATAGAAGCCCTGCCAGCCCCGGAAGACGAGTGACCGTATAGTGGCCGGTTCTTCTTCGTGACCCCCCCCCCCCCCCCCTTCTGAGCCGACAAAGCTTGAAATATGATTACATGTAAATGTAAAATAAGCCATTAAAGAAAGAACATTCAAAACAACAAATATTGTCTTTAATTAATATGATTTTAGCTGGATTTAGCAGTAATTAAAGGTGGCCAATTGTTTTGTTTTGCAGTAGATTTGTGTCTATTATATTATGTTGAAAGAAGTATACTGCCTTACAAAGGCAAAGTGCAGTAACCAATTACCGTAGGTTCATTCTGAAAATGTGTTCATTCTGAAAATGATTTTCATAAAGACCTCCTTTATCTTGTGACTAAGAGTTATGGTCAAAATGTGCCCTGTTTTACAAATATTGCTATGTCAAATTTGCAGTAACTACAATATCCAACATACCAAGTCTTTGAAGGCATTTTTTCCCCTCAGTTTCATTGTTGGCACTGCTGTTTACCTTTTGTAGGGCAGTTTAACCTAACGTCAGCATAAGTAATTTCGGCAACTTTGGCAACATCACTGATGTGGCAACATGCCCGTCACATGTTGGGAAATCCTCAGCTTCCACAATCGTTTCGATCTGAAAGACAATCTCACTCGTGATTAGGATGGTAACCAGGCAAGACTAAGTTGTAATAGACCTAAGTAATAGAATAGAAAGCTTTTTTTGTCATTATACAAAGTATTCTGAGATTTGAGCTTCCCTGCAAGGTGCACAGTCGTTTATAGATGAACATTGTCCAGTACGTGTGAGTTCATTGTTGTAACAACTTTGGGGAAGAAGCTAAAAACACCTAGCGTGATAAAGGCATGTACATAAATGCCTGTGAAATCAATTTATTGCCTGGTCGTGGGAGGTATGGGTCGTCCCATGCCTCACAGATCCGGAGATATACAACTACAAGAATGGAACACATCCGTGAGAGTATCTGCATCAAATACGTGAAGCACGTGCCATATCAGGTGAGAAAACGGCATCCGGATTTGTCTCATGTCGAAACTGTCCCATTCCGAGATTCGGATATGCTCCATATATGAAAATTGGCACCAGCGTATCAGTACCGTATCTATCAATATATCTCCGTATATTGGAAATATCCAGAAATATCTTCATACAAACATCCCCGGAAACAGAGCCTTTTTGCCCAGTGGTTGTCTGTGTGTGTATGTGTAGGGAAGCCCAAACGAGGGGGTCAAAGGGGTCAGTTGTCCCGGGCCTCGAGAGAGGTGGCCCAGAATTGGGTCCACTGTATGTTTTGGGTGGGTGTGCCCTTCAAATGACTTTGTCCTGGGCCCGGTCAAGCTGTCCTAGTTGTGTGCTTGCATGCTTGCTTGTGTGTGTTTGTGTGTGTGTGTGTGTGTGTGTGTGTGTGTGTGTGTGTGTGTGTGTGTGTGTGTGTGTGTGTGTGTGTGTGTGTGTGTGTGTGTGTCAGTAGATGTCTCAGACTTGCCAGTGAAATATGTGTGAAATATGCTTCTGCACAATCTTCAAGGTGTGTGTGTGTGTGTGTGTGTGTGTGTGTGTGTGTGTGTGTGTGTGTGTGTGTGTGTGTGTGTGTGTGTGTGTGTGTGTGTGTGTGTGTGTGTGTGTGTGTGTGTGTGTGTGTGTGTGTGTGTGTGTGTGTGTGTGTGTGTTTGTCTGTGTGGGAGTTAGGAGGAATCTCCCACTATTTTCTGAGAAAGTGTGTGTGTGTGTGTGTGTGAGAGAGAGAGTGTGTGAAATTATATGCATACTGTAAATATATAGTTTTTGTACCTTTTATTATGTGTGATACACACTTTGTCAGTGTGCGTGATGCAGAGATATCTCTGTAGTCTCTGGATCAGTATCTCTCTCTCTCTCTCTCTCTCTCTCTCTCTCTCTCTCTCTCTCTCTCTCTCTCTCTCTCTCTCTCTCCCTCTCTCTCTCCCTCTCTCTCTCTCTCTGTCTTTCAGTCTATTCATAGTCTTCTGTAGAGAGTTCATCAGGTTTTGAATAAATGCATGATTGATAATTCCATTTCAACTCTTTGTTCTCTTTGTGTGACTGTGCATCTGTGCATGTTTGCATGCATGAGAGGGAGAGACAGAGAGACTGTAGAAGAGAGGAGAGGAGAACAGAAGAGAGGAGAGTTGAGGAGAGGAGAGGAGAGGAGAGGAGAGGAGAGTTGAGAGAGAGAGAGAAAACATGTAAATGTACGCATTTTCTTCATTTATTTACGGTCAATGTTATTTATGTTTTTGTGGCTTGCGTGTTTTTGTGTATTTATGGCTGCTTAGTGTTTATTTACCTTTTCATGCATTAAAAACACTCTTAGTCAGCACAGCTCAAGGTAGTTGCTGAAGTAAGCAAAAGTGAGTGTAGTGTGTATGTTCGTGCGTGCGTGTGTGTGTGTTTGTGTTTAGGTGTGCGTTTTATTTATAGCCGATACTCTCTCTGTCTCTTTCTCTGTCTCTGTCTCTCTCTGTCTGTATTTTGGGTGTGTGCCTACTGGACGAGTGGCAGCTTATGTGTTACTAATTTCGAAGCTAAAACTCTTTCCATTATGCATAAATCACCTCCATCGATCGTACCCTGCCAGACAAGCACGGGTCGGTCTAATTAAAACGTTATCACCACCAGCTATATTTACTCTCACATGGTCGGAGTAATCTCTTTCTCATCTTGGCCGAGCCCAAGCAGTGTTGCCAGATTGGGCGGTTT
>NC_085857.1:31609526-31679175 GCF_034702125.1 Engraulis encrasicolus
GATTAAAATTTCGACTTCGATTTCACTAATTTATCACGATTTTCGATTATTTTCGATTAATTTTGCAGCCCTAGGAGAGAGAACATTAAAAATAGAGGAATTTAACAAAAGCAAAAATGACTTCACATTCTGCAGAAACTCTCTTTTAGTTCCATGCAGAAATTTTAACACAGGGAGCATAAACATGACGGTGGGGAATTTAACAAAACAGTAACACACAGAGAGTACGGAAATAGCTGTGTAGAGGTTATGCAAAATGCAGACTTGAAGAGGAATAGCTTTAAACCACGAAAACCTGATGGAGGTTGGGGAACTCACCGTAATCTTACAGAAGTGTGTGCGTGCGTGCTTGTATGTATAGTGTGTAGTTGAGTGTGTAGTCGCATGTGTATTGTGTAGTTGTGTAAATGCAGGCAGGCAGGCAAGTAGCAGGTGCCTTTAGTAATGCCATAACTAACAATGTGTTTGATGTATGTGTGTGTGTGTGTGTGTGTGTGTGTGTGTGTGTGTGTGTGTGTGTGTGTGTGTGTGTGTGTGTGTGCGTGCGTGCGTGCGTGTGCATGTATAATCACGTGTGTAGTCACATAGTTGTATAAATGCAATGCCTTTAGTAATGCCATAACATAACAATGTGTTTTGTGTGTGTGTGTGTGTGTGTGTGTGTGTGTGTGTGTGTGTGTGTGTGTGTGTGTGTGTGTGTGTGTGTGTGTGTGTGTGTGTGTGTGTGTGTGTTTGTGAGTGTGGCAGGGACACATTGCAGATCTCGAGTGGTTGTGTTTACCATCACACACACAGTCCTCAGGGCCCTCTTGGTGAGAAGATGAAAAATTAAATGAAATAAAAAATTACCTCACCACCAGTTTGTTCATGCATTGCACCCCACCCAAAAGCTCCAGTGCTGGATTTGGATTCTTTTGTACCCCGGGCCTCCCATTTTGGGATACTTTTTCATCACTCTTTTTTTTTTCTCCTTTTTCTTTTTTGGGGTAACACTGCTGCTCACACCCTGCTGGGATCGAGAATTCAATAATTCATGAAGTGTGACTCGCATAGGAAGTAGAGAGCGAGAGAGAGAGAGAGAGAGAGAGAGAGAGAGAGAGAGAGAGAGAGAGAGAGAGAGAGAGAGAGAGAGAGAGAGAGAGAGAGAGAGAGAGAGAGAAGAAAGAGAGGAAGCAGGAGCAAGAAAAAGACAGATGAAAGGGAAACAGGGGAATGACAAAAGCGAACAAAAAGAAGACGCTAACTGGAGAAGAGGTAGACGTGAATGATGAAGAGAAAAGAAGAGAGAAGAAATGATGTGAAGAAAAAGAGAAATCATACAAGACCTGAGGGAGGCGAGGGAGGACTAATGAAAAGTAAGATTTTTGGGGAGGGAGGTGAGAGAGAGAGAGAGAGAGAGAGAGAGAGAGAGAGAGAGAGAGAGAGAGAGAGAGAGAGAGAGAGAGAGAGAGAGAGAGAGGGGGAGAGAGGGAGAGAGGGAGAGCTTTTTTACTGGAGTGTGCAGGCCCTGAGGCTATCAGTCTCCATGTTCTCTGAGCTCCTGGGATTTGGACTTCCTTTCTCACTATATATGTTCTCCCAGAATATGTTAAGTGAGAATTTTAACCAACTATTCAGAAAAAAACATGTAGGCCTATACTATAACTATAACTTTTTCAGACCGAGGACCACTTGGTCTCCCCAAAATGTTAAAGTTGACGGGTGGTCCCTGAACATTTTGGGGGTACCAAGTGGTCCTGCTTTTTTGACAGTGACACTGCTAAATTTGATGCAGACCACTTACTTTTTATTCACATTTACAAGACTGTCTTACTGCGGTGAAAACGACTTCAGCTATGTTTACTGTAGCTTTGTGATAATATTACAAATACAGTATAGCCTACTGATAGCTTGTCTTGGAAAAGTACATCCCCTCGCTGACCACCAGAGCTCTTTTACGGACCATCAGTGTATGGTCCCCGGACCACACTTGGAGAATCATCGGCCTATACACACTTAGAATAAAGCAATGATTCTGGCATTGCTAGGACGTAAAAACACCCAGTGATAGGATACTCCGCGGAGTTCACCAAAGAGTATCCAATCACTGGGTGTTTCACGTCCTTGCAAGGCCGGGATCCTTGACTTTGAGATACAGCCAAAGCCGTAATAGAATTTACACAACTACTGTTTTGTCACCACCTGTTCATAAACTGATGTCTAATACCTACACACTATATGACACTTGCTGTCAGTGGAAATGAATGCAGCCATTGAAAGTTGAAAGCCATTGAAAAAAAACTTTCCAACAGAATATTTTCTTTTTTTCTTTTTCTTCTTTATAGCGTTTTGGAGAGCGCGCACATCCAGATTAAACAGGTGCCAGACTTAAACACTATTAAACATGAAAAGAGGGACGTTTCACCTACACCTGATGAAGACCTTACTGCATGGTCGAAACGTTGTGTTAATAAACCGGCAGCAGCAACAATGTGCGAACCTTCCTTCTTTTCAGTTTTCTTCTTTCTCATTGTCCTCCCCTAGCTGTTGTTCTATTTTCCCCCTTATTTTGTGTTTTGAGAATTTGCTTGAATCAATAGATGACATGGAGGATATATGAAGAAAACAAACAAACAAACAAACAAAAACAAACAGGAAGTTAAAAAAAGAATTAAACCACAAGTTAAGATTGGGTTGGTTAAAAAAAAAAAAAAACGTTCCAATAGTAGTTTTTTTGGGACACTGAGTGAATTTTTGGGACTCCTTCTGTAAGGGGCCACTGTAGGACTTGTTATTGTGCAGTGCACAGTGCAGTGGGGAGCAGGCTTGTACGAAATTCCGAATGGAAAGAATTTCAATTCAAAGTAATGCCATAATACGAACACTAGGTGGTGGTGTTCTATGTACTTTCAATGGGTAGTGTAGATTAAATTCAAAGAAATTCAAGGTAATGGCACCACCTAGTGTTCGTATTATGGCATTATTTTGAATTGAAATTCTTTCCATTCGGAATTTCGTACAAGCCTGGTGGGGAGGCCAATATTCTGGGGTCCTCACTACCACTGCCACACACACACGCGCACACTTCAGCAATATGAAATTTGGGTTTCTGTCTGTAGTACGTGATTGTGGGGGAATTGTATTCATTTTCTCTCAGATCAAATTCAATTCAAGTACCGGTACAACATTTTATGACCCCCCCCCCCCCCCCCCCCCGCCCAAAGCTATCCAGAGAAGGCAATATACAAAAAATAAATATGTTGCTATGTTGTTCTGCACAGCAACTGCCCATGTGCATTGTGCTGTTTTTACGACTTTAAGTCTTATCCCAGGCCCGTCACAACCAGGCAAGCAAACTGCCCAGGGCTCCGAACTAAAAGGGGGCCCTCAAATAATGACTCATAATGTACTTCAATTCAAATTCAAATGACAGCAAGTACAACCTTCAGAGTGGTAAATTTGATCAGCAAATAGTGCAACAATACTGGTAATCTTTTTGGAAAAATCTCTCTTGAGGTGGCCACTCCCCTAGCAAGGCCGTGCCCTCCTAGTGACACAACACCTTCAGCGTAGGGGTGGGCGATATGGGCAAAAAAAATATCTCTCAATAAGTTTTAGAATTTTAACGATAATGATAACTTGAAGATAATTTCCAAAAACACTTGCAAAAACCAGTAAGGCCTATTTCAGGAGGGGGCGGGGGGTTATCAATGTGTTTGAATTGTACTGTATGGGAATTTGGCAGGGCAGGTTGAGTAAAGCAGATCATTTGTAGGCCTATGTAGCCTAAACTGCATGTTACCAAGAGGTCTGCATACATGATGCCATGTCTACACTAGGCTACATCACAAAGCATGGCAGTATAACAAAGCTACACATTTATGCTGTCTATTATTTGTGCATGATTCCAGACTAATTTCAATTCTGCACTGGAGGTAGTCGTGCTGCATTTGTGTTGTAACTGGGGAGGGACAGAGAGTTGGGACAAATGCTGTGCTGAAGAGCTTTTGAATTTAATAACATGCATATGCTCTGGTCTGTAAAGTAATACTTCATCACTTGGCATGAAAACATATCCATGTAAATAAAAAATAGATGGATAGCATGGATCGGAAACTAGGGCAGCTGCAAATTGCATGTGTTGAATTTCACACATTGTAATTTTACTCACTGCGCCAGTCTAACTTAACAGTACTTGTCCACCTAAGCAGTTATGCCATCTATACATGCAGGTGGGTGTTTGAGTAGTGAGTAACAGCCACTAATAGTTGTAGAGAACAACATTGCTTAGCCTAGTTCGCTAACTAGCATGCTAACTAGCGATTTCTCAGACCAGAGACAAAGCTATTTATCTTCCTAACTATTTGGCTTTCCATAATCACAGACGGTTGGTAATTAAAGCACATAGTTTCAAAACGCCCTCAGCATCATGCAATGGCTGGTTTAATGGTTGAATTCCTCATGTAAATCCACCATTTGGACAACAGCAACTCTCCTCCACTGCCCAGCAGCAACAGTGCTGTGCACGAGTGATACGGAAATTTCTCTCTCCCTGTCTGGCAAAACGCTGCAGCCCGCCCCCCTCAGCACTGTCTGCTCATTGGTTCACAGACTTTATTCTCCAGTTCACAACAACATTACTATTGGCTGAAAGGCTTGGCTGTCGTCGCTGTCTGAATGAGTCCGGTCACAGCGCTTTTGTTGATTTTAGCGACTTCATAAAAATATCTCGATATTGCAAAATCACTCATCGTCAAAACAACATTTACGATAATTTCGCAGACGGTATATATCGCCCACCCTTACTTCAGCGTCGCTGCTAGTCAGCAATACAAATGTAATTTCTGAGCTCTCGAAAAAATAGGGAACTCCTCCCACTTTGTCATCAAGCCAACAACCATTCACAAACCAAAGGAGGCGGGTCAACCATGGCATTTTGGAAATATTAATTGTTATGCTCTTGGTCAGGCCAAGTCTTGAAGAGAATTGAAAGTCGATGATAATCAGGCTATCCCACACCAACAGTTTGAAAAGAATATGGGGGCCAAAAGTCCCTGTTTACCTATTGAACCCCATTACCTTGAAACAGCCTTTTCTTAAACTCATGGTCCATTTACAGTTCATGCATTAAAAGTGTTCCCATCAAAATAACAATATAAATATAACACAAATATAACACAATACTGTTCATATAGATACGTAGACAGATTGATGGACAGAAGAGAATTCGGCCATTTACACGTGAAAAGAGGCCAAACTCCCTTGGGACTGTTCAGAAGTCACGAGTCAGTCCACAGATTTCACTTAACATGTTCTGCTGTGTGTGTGTGTGTGTATGTGTGTGTGTGTGTGTGTGTGTGTGTGTGTGTGTGTGTGTGTGTGTGTGTGTGTGTGTGTGTGTGTATGAGAGAGAGAGAAATACAGTGAGAGAAATACAGCGAGAGAAAGACAGCTAGAGAGAGAGACAGAGAGAGATAGAAAGACAGCGAGAGAGAGAGAGAGATAGAAAGACAGCGAGAGAGAGAGAGAGAGAGAGAGAGAGAGAGAGAGAGAGAGAGAACAGGCGTGTGTACAGTACTCCACACTAGATTTCCCTTTCGTGTTCCCATAAGTCACCCCTCGGTCACTGCCACGCCCTTCATCTCCCCCCCTCACCTAGCAACCACCGCTCCGCTGTCATGGAGTCGTTGAGAGTGTAACGCGCCTATCCACCAATCACAGCCCTCGCCTGCTGTCCATGCCCACTTCAGAGGAGTACTGTAAGGGGACGAGAGAGAGAGAGAGAGAGAGAGAGAGAGAGAGAGAGAGAGAGAGAGAGAGAGAGAGAGAGAGAGAGAGAGAGAGAGAGAGAGAGAGAGAGAGAGAGAGAGAGAGGAAGAGTAGGAGTGGGAAGATGAAGAGGAAGAGGAAGAGAGAGAGAGAAGGAGTGTGAATAAGTACAAGTAGAGAGAGAGAGAGAGAGAAAGAGAGATAAATAGAGAGAGAGAAAGAGAGATGAAGAGGAGTGGGAAGATGTAAATGTACAATGGGATGGCCCTGACACCCAAGATTGCACTCACTCTCTCTCTCCTTCCTTCACCCCTGTATTCTCTACCCCAGTGTTTCTCAACCTTTTTTTAGGCGAGGCACCCTCTCAATTCATGAAATTTTCAAGGCACCCCAAACCAACAAGCTGTAACATGACATTGCATCGGATACCACAAAGGCTTAGAAAAGTAACACATTTGGAGACGTCACACAACCTACGTTCGAAGTTGCAGCTTACTGAGGCGACTTAAATTTACTTTATTGTGAGTAAATAGCAGATTAAAGATTCCACTGAGTAATCAATACTTAATTCATTTAGACACATATGTATTATATTACATAATTCATTTATCAGCCACGTTTCCGCGGCACCCCAGGGGGCCCCGGCACCCCGGTTGAGAAACACTGCTCTACCCTAATTATTCCCCCATTCAACATCTTTTTTTTTATGACATTTTATCTCTGTCCCTTTCTTCGTCCCTCCTTCATACTACTCTCTACCTCCTCCTCAGCCTCCCTTTGCAGTTCTTCAAGTCCTGCTGTCACTGTCATACAACTCTCATCTTTTATATATGGCTGCTCTTCTGGGCAAATGTGTGTGTGTGTGTGTGTGTGTGTGTGTGTGTGTGTGTGTGTGTGTGTGTGTGTGTGTGTGTGTGTGTGTGTGTGTGTGAGAGAGAGAGGGAACAGAGACAGAGACAGATAAACATGGACAGAGAGAGACAGAGTGTGTTTGTGTGTGCACGAGTGAGCATGTGCATGGGTGCTGCGAGGGGGGGTAAGGTGTTACAGATTCTAAGGGCCCGGCAGCTCTGACAGGGCCCTGGAAGGATGCTGATAACAAAATTTGTCATTTTGGGGGCCCAAAATTTGAATCTTTCATGGGGCCCAACATTTTTATCAGCGCCCCTGAGCATGTGCGTGTGTCTGTCAGTGTCTGTATTTTTCTTTGTGCAATGCATATGCGGTAGGGACACATACATGCGAATTTGCGAACTTTGCCATTCATGCCTATGAGAGAGGCGAAGGCAAGCGATGGCAAGCGAAAGCAAGCGAACAGGAGCGAAGCGAAGCGAAATTATTAAAGAAAGTTTAATGTTATGCAAATGAGGAGCGAATTCGCCTGCTGCGGCCCAATCAAATCAACAACATAACTATTTCATTCCATTTGATTCGCCGCGACGACCTGATGACGGTTGGATTTCACCTCTCTTAGCTTCGCCTCCTATGTGTCCCTACCGTGACTCCTCTCTGGTGTGCCCTGGTGTGCTGGTTTGTGCGTGTGTAAGTGAGTGAATGAGTGAGTGAGTGACTGCAGGAGTGACGTCATTGAGTGAAAATCTGGGAGAGTGTGTGTGTGTTTACACAACCAGTATGTGTTTGTGTGTTGGTGAGTGTGTATGTGTGTGTGTGTGTGTGAGCGTGCGTGGATGTGTTTATGCAACCAGTGTGTGTTCGTGTGTCGGTGAGTGTGTGTGTGTGTGTGTGTGTGTGTGTGTGTGTGTGTATGTGTGTGTGTGAGAGCGTGTGTTTATGCAACCAGTGTGTGTGTGTGTGTTGGTGAGTGTGTATGTGTGTGTGTGTGAGCGTGCGTGCGTGTGTTTACGCTACCAGTGTGTGTGCTTGTGTTGGTGAGTGGGTATGTGTGTGACCGTGCGTATGTTTACGCAAACAGTGTGTGTGCGTACATGTGTGGCTGAGTGTGTGTGTGTGTCGGTGAGTGTGTGTGCGTGTGTGGGTGACTGTGCGCGTGACTGTGTGTGTGTTTACGCAACCAGTGTGTGTGCGTGTGTGGGTGAGTATGTGTGCGTGTCTGCATGTGTGTGCGCATGGGTGTGCGTGTTTACAGAAGTTTGTGTGTGTGTGGGTGAGTGTGTGTGCGTGTCTGCATGTGTGTGCGTGTTTACAGAACCAGTATGTGTGTGTGTGTGTGTTAATGCAACCAGTGTGTGTGTTTGCGTGTGTCTGCATGTGTTTGTGTGTGTGCGCGCGCTTGAGTCTGTGTGCGTGTGTGTGTGTGCGTGAGTGTGTCTGTGTGTGCGTATGTCGTGAGTATGTGTGTCTGCGCGTGCGTGTGTTTACGCAACCAGTATGTGTGTACGTGAGTGTGTGTGTGTGTGTGTGTGAGTGTGTGCGTGCGTGCGTTTACGCAACCAGTGTGTGTGTACGTGAGTGTGTGTGTTTTGTGTGTGTGTGTGTGTGTGTGTGTAGCCTCAGCCTCATGCTCAGTGAAGCAGGCTAATGGCCCTCAGAGGGAACACGGAGACCCAGAGTTCGTGCTGTTCTCTCTTACACACACGCACACGCACACTGTGGATACACGCACTCACATACACACTGTGGATACACGCACTCACATACACACACATGCACATACACACGCATGCACGCAAATACTCACGCAAGCATACACACATGCAAACACTGTCTGTCTCTGTCTCTGTCCATGTTTCTTTCTCTGTCTGTCTCTCTCCATCCCTCCCACACGTACACACGTGTACACACACACACACACACACACACACACACACACACACACACACACACACACACAGGAGAGCCTGGGTTTCGTGCTGTTCGTTCACAGAAAGATGTGGGCCTGCATTATTCAGTGCGGACTACTGGGACAAGCAGCAAGCCCTAGCACGAACACACACACACACAGCTAGCCCTAGCATGCACGCACGGGCACGTATACACACACACAGGCACGCACACGAGCAACCCGCTAGCCCTTGCACGCACACACGCTCTTACATACGTACACAGGCACCCACACACACAGGCATACACACACATACAGACACACACACAGCTAGGCCTAGCGTGCCCGCACACGGGTAACCAGCTAGCCCTAGCACACACACACAGGCGCGAACACACACAGACATACACATATAGCTAGCCCTAACGTGCACGCACACACACACAGGCACGCACACGGGCAACCAGCTAGCCCTGGCGTGCACGTACAGGCACGCACACAGGCAACCACATGGGCAACCAGCTAGCCCTAGCACGCACACACACACACACAGGCACGCACACGGGCAACCAGCTAGCCCTAGCACACACACACACACACACACACACACACACACACACACACACACACACACGGGCAACCAGCTAGCCCTAGCACACACACACACACACACACACACACACACACACAGGCACGCACACGGGCAACCAGCTAGCCCTAGCACACACACAATGGTCTTACAAAGTATGCAGGCACACACACACTGTCTCTTATGAGTACTCTATCCCAAATGCACTGGCATGCACATATACTCTATCAGAGCACATATCAGTGCGCACACACTGAGACACACTGTACTTAACACAGTGTGGATGGAATAAGATTTATTCTTCTCAATATGAAACCTGAAGAGTGGTGCTGGTGCTACTGCACACAACGTGGTTGGGGAATGAGTCAGCAGATTCTTTGCTGACTTTGATGGTCGTTCTAATGTCGGTACCTCTATCAAAGAAGTCATTTCAGATGACATGACAATTTTGCTGTGGAAACTTTTAATGATGGTCATTATCAGGGCTCTAAATTAACACACGCCAACACGCTAAATGCGGGTGAAAATCCATTTTGGCTAGTAGAAAAAATCATCCACTAGCCAAATTGGCCGGTAGACTCTAGCGCGCGCCCGAACGTCAAACAGCTGCCAGCACAGATCTGTGGCTGACTGCCGTCTGATGAACGAAAAACGGCGCCTACATTACCCATGAACATTAGGCCTACCGTCATGATGTAGCCCACACTCATTGGCTGGCCGTTAATCACAATAACGCAGCTTCACATTCATTGGCTGCGTGTCAGATGCCCGCGCTGGAACTACTGTTGATCAAATATTTTCAATGAGCGGACTAGCGCGGATTACTTCGGTTTTGAAAGTTTTTGACGGGTGAAAAAGAATGTGGCAGTGGTTAGAGCAAGGTTATGTGTCGGTGAATGCAACTTGCAACTGTAGTGACGCTGAAATGGAGTGGTGGTGGTGTAGCGAAAACGGCATGAGTGGAGGAGCACGACAGCTGTCTGTCAAAACCATATAGCCCTGCTGTCAGAAGTCGTCTGATATTTGCGAGGTCCTCGCAACTACCTAGGCCTACGATGGAGTTGTCGTTTCCTAATAATGCCCACGCCATCGGAAAGACCATGCACGAGTTTGACATGGATGAACGAGTAAGTGAAAAAAAAAAAACGGTAACAAAAAATAGCGACGCTATGAAAGTAGCAAAGTAAGCTGGTGGTCTCCGTGATGTTATTGGATGTCTACTATTTTAGACATAGCGTAGCCCAATTATTGTCATTCCAAGCGCATGATATTAGAGTGAAGCAAGTATTAATCCTGCAGGAACCTAAAGGTGTGAAGCAGGAGCAGCAGCATAAAGAAACACACAATGCAGACATCATACACATCGCACTGAGTTGGCTGTGTGTGTGTGTGTGTGTGTGTGTGTGTGTGTGTGTGTGTGTGTGTGTGTGTGTGTGTGTGTGTGTGTGTGTGTGTGTGTGTGTGTGTCCTCCTCTTCTCCTCCCCACCCCTCTCTTCTGTGCATTGTCCATGAAGTTTAAGTGATACTGTGTGGGGGATGTGAGGTTTTGTAGTGTTTGGTTGTGTGTGTTTGGCTAGTGTATGTTGAAAGTCTGGTACTGTATGTGTGCAACATGTGTGTTGAATGCATGCTGTTTTTGTGTGAGGTGTAGGCCTATACTGCATGTGAGGTTTGGGTGATGGTGTAATAGGCTAGTGTTTGGCTGTCTGTACAGTATATGGTCCAGCGTAGGTCTGGTATGTGAGAGGCATGTGATGCAATTCACTGTTTTCACAGGAAATTGAATACAAAACAATGAAAATGCAGGTAATAAAAATAATTACAAAATAATTATAGAATAAACTGAACAGTGAAATATGTTGAGTATTATGTTTATATTGTTTATCTGTGTTGATGATATAGTTTAATGGAATAATTAAAAGCAACATAATTAAATGGCTAGTTGACCTTCCATTTGGCTAGTAAGAAAAAATGTCTACTAGCCAAATTGGCTGGTGGTGGAAAAAGTTAATTTAGAGCCCTGGTCATTATTACTGGATGAACATGACGGTTGTGGCCAGGACCAGGGATGTGTACTGTATTTCAACAGCATTGTTGCTACTAAATTAGCGTTTTTTTAAGGATATTTTTTGTTGTCTTTTTCGACTGTATTTGACAGGACAGTGTGATAGGTGGACAGGAAGCGAATGGGGAGAGAGATGGGGAGGGCTCGGCAAAGGACCCGGGCCGGAAATCGAACCCAAGTTAGCCACATGGTAGACGAGTGCCCTACCGGTTTGCTAAATTAGCAGCTTACTTGGTCGCAATGCAATTTCCCTTCTAAAGTCCGTGGTTAGCAATGATGTTTTCGCGAAACAGGCTCCCCGTTAGCCGGCCTAAATGTGAGATTCATGTGAATATTTAGTATGGACCCGATAACTGAGACATCAGAAAATTTTTGATGGTAACAACCCGTTTTTATTTCAATTGATGATGGGAACAACCCGTTTTTTTTTTTTCAAACTGTGTCTGTGCCTATTGGGCAACGCTTTGTCGTCACTCCATCAAAACCCCGTCTGCGTTGCATCCAAAGATTCATAACAAATCAAATCGAGTCTGCAACGTTGTGATTGGCCAGCCAGCTTTAGGGCCTGGGACATTGTCCCACTCACAGGCAAAAATAATTTTGTCCACTGGCGCTAGTTTACTAAGGTAGTTCCACTTCTCTTCTGCATTATTACAACAATTCCCATAATCCCACATTCACGTACACCTACTATTGACCACAGCCTGAGTGAGACAGCTCCGTTAATGGCAGATATGCTTCAGAGAAAATGAGCACCTTGAAGGTGCACTGTGTAATATTGTCAGTAGTTCATTTCCAGAATTCATGCTGCCTATTAACAAATGTTATAACATACCTTTTTTCATGAAGACTTATCACCACCTTTAATTTCTAAATACTCATTATGACTGTGATAATTGTCTTTTCATACTTGAAAAGGTGGATCTCCATGCCCGCCATAAATAGACATTTTTAGCTGCAACTTACAGTACTTTGGTCATACTAGTGAATATTTGCCTATTGCTTGTATGTATATACATTTTATATAATACGTATATGAAAAGATCAAAGTCGGTGACCAATGAGCAGCATATTTGCAATTCATACTGTGGCCACCATCCTACACAGTGCACCCTCAAGTAAGAGGCTTTGTCCGTCCGCCCGTTGGTCCGTGATGCGTTTCTTGATTGTAATTCCCTCCTGTGTCCACAAGGCGGCAGAGTTTGGCAAAAAAGGTTGAGAACCACTGGCATAGACGGATGCATCTGTTGTCCGCCTGTCGTGTAGTGTCCGATTTTTTTTCAAGTTCCAAAAGTTATGGTGAAGTGCGTGGCAGGGATTAATGCACTTCTTCTCTCACGATTGATGTGGATTTATTATTATTTATTAATCGAAAAAACTAAATAAAGATGATTTGTAAAAGAAGAATGTGGTCAAAACAGGTGTGTTCTGCCAGGCTCTCTCACCATCTACCATTATCCACCAAACTTTTCCATCATCCACCTGCTCACCGCGTGACAAAATTCCAAATTGCGTACCACGTGATCAGATGGCTGGAGAGCTCAGCATAAAACACTAAACATTATTTCCATAATAAGTCTATGTAATATGCTGTTTCCTTGTTAACACTATTTCATAACCAAATATCGAAAACCAAAACATAAAATAAACTACGGCTATGAAATGGCTATCACATAACGTCTAAGAGAGTGGGTTGAGTTCACCATGGTCCATTTGTGCACTAAGGAGCCTTGAGTCAGGATTAGTATGTGTCCTGCATAACAGAGTGATTGGTTTGGGGTTCAACATGGGTCCATTTGAGGCCCAGTGCTGATTCCAGATCAGTATGGCTCCTGCATAATGTAGAGACCCTGCGGAGTGAGATAAGTGTTCTTGACCCCCCTAGACTGGAACACAATGTTCTCCCTCGGAAGTCATCCACTCCTCTCTTCAGCATATTCTCTTTCCCTCTTTCACGCTTTTAATGTATTTCATCCTTTCTTTCTGTCTTTCTCTGTCTAGTTTTAACGCATCCACCTTTCATGTGTACTCCCCCCCCAAACAGACACACACACTCCTCTTACCCTCTCTCTCTCTCTGCCCACTGGGTAACAGTGATCTCTCTCTCTCCCCCTCACTCCCTCTCTCTCTCTGCCCACTGGGTAACAGCTCTCTCTCTCTCTCCCTCTATTTCTCTCTCCCTGTCCACTGTGTTCCAGTGAATAATTAAACTCCATCTAAGGCTAATAGGCCTCCCTCAGTGACTGTCTATGCACAGCATGTCACCACTTCTATTTTTCAGTCATTTTCTTTTCTTCATTATTATATATTTATTACTGTATAACAAACTGGGGGACAGGCAGGCAGCGTTCCGATCACAGTCACTGTTGATTGTGTCTGGGTTGAAATGATTGCTTCACACAGACAGACACACACAATGTACAGACGGATGAATAGAGAAGAGACATTCATGCACGCACACACACACGCACACAGACAGACAGACAGACAGACACAAAGTCAGAGAACAGAAAAGGAGAGTGGCAGAATCATTTTGTTTCATTTCCTCTCAGCCACTGAAGTGAGATTGTGGAGAAGATTAGTTTGCAAAGTGTTTGAGATTGTGTTGAAAGACACACACACACGCGTGCACACACACGCGTACACATTGGCGGAGACACGCAGTTACATTTTGCCGCTCTAAGTGGCAGTGGAGAGGAAAGAGAGAACAGTCAAAAGCCATGAAAGCGGTGTGTGTGTGTGTGTGCGTGAGTGTACCGTAATTGGCTACCGTCATGCCTCAGTAGTCAGGGCAGGAGATTACGCTAATATGTTAGCACTCTCACCACACAAGAAGAGACAAGGCCGGACTCTCTCTCTCTCGTATGCTTCCTTTAACATTCTCTTTCATTCTCAACTCCCCCTTCACTCTCTCTCTCTCACACACACACACACACACACACACACACACACACACACACACACACACACACACACACACACACACACACACACACACACACTTTTGTTCCATTGTTTCTCTCTGTTGTCTGTCTTTCCACCTCTTTCTTTTTATAACTCAGTCTTTTTCTCATTCAGATTAGGGTGTATTGGAACAAGTCCGACAGGCGGACAAAGATGCGTCCGTCTATGCACTCTGCCGCCCTGTGGACACAGGAGGGAAATACAATATAAGGAATGTGTTTCATTCGACTGACAGACGGACAGACATACCCTCTTATAGAGATGCTAGGACACATCTAAAAAGCAGGTGCTTTGATATTCCATAATTGTTTTGTGTTGATAGGTTTTTGGTGTTTCTACTCTGGTTTAGTATCCTTGTCAGTCCCTCCAGTTTTTCGCGATTCAGCGATCGCGTGGATTCAAGCAAATTCAATGATATTCCGCATAATTTCGCGATGCACGTAATTCCTGTAAAGCCGCATTTTTCCCGCAAATTTTCACCTTTGTCCCCTTCAACATTCTGTGGAGTTTATTGATTTATATTTTCGTCAAACAAATAAAAATGTGACTAGAATACCACCGGAGACGAAACCCAATAGGAAGCATTTTTGTTAATATGTCACTGAAACATTGAAAAATAATTGCCTGCTATTTCGCAAGTCGCGACCCTCATCTCAGCTGCTCCGCGTATCTCCTCCCCTCCCTCACACATACACGCAGGCGTCGGTGCTGCACAACCGTTACCTTTTTTGACAGCAGTAGCCTACTTTTCAGTGCAATCCTGGCTGGACAATGACGAAGAAGTGTATGCAGTCATGAAATAGTGGCGGTGCTGTTTGACAGTAACAAACATCTTACCTTACATTTTTGCGCAACTTCTCCACTCTCCCCTGTCACTTTCATGAGCATGCTACCCGACGGTCGTTGTCTGATCTTTTTTCAATGCTCGCTAATGTTTGTAATTTAAGGGTCTATGTCTATGCGTAGACACAAACCTTCTGATAACAATCACTGTAGTGCCGATCGCAAATGATTCGGAAGTGTGGAGTTTTGCAACTTGTTTCAGTCAAGGACACCGAGATAGGAAGTGAACGGCCCTTCCACGCTTTCACTGTGTTATTGCAATAAAGTCTTGCGAATCCATGCAACCATGCACACAACCATGTCAACGAGAGCGTGTATGCCATCACAACTTTGCATCAAGCAAATAATATGCAACAGCTTGCAATACGAGCACGAGAGAGAGAGAGAGAGAGAGAGAGAGAGAGACGCGTCTTCCAACAGGTGACATTGTAACGCTTGCATAGCCTACAACCTGGCTACTGTACCCCGCGACGCTCTTCATTAGCCTACTGGTAGGCTATACCCACAAGTATTTTTTCATAACGCGCAGTCCCGTTTTCCCCCGAAGTCGTTCTAAAATATCGACAGAGATTTATGAGTGTCGCGGCCATGATTTTTTTTACACATTGGACGCACTGGCTAAGACGCTCTGGCAGTTTTAGACAATATTTTATTATTGTCAATATTTTATTATTCTATTATATAGGAAGTGTGTTTCTGAATCTCTCTCTTTTTTGTCTTAAGCCTGCTTAGACTGATTGTGGTTTTCAGTTACCAAAAAACCCGGAAAGGGGTGCAAAATCTTTGCAAAAAATGAGAAAATGCCGCAAAATCTTTGCAAAAAATGAGAAAATGCCGCCACAAAATCAGACATTTTGACCGCAAAAATCACAAAATCCCAGTGCAAAATCCTGGAGGGACTGGGACTGGGCTTGTGTGTGGACAGTGTGCAAATTTATTCTTCTCCCACAGAGTACATTTAATATCAGTTATTGTCAAGAACAGAAAACACAACTGTATCACTCTCCAAAGTTTATTGCATGTAGAGAAGGGGCAATGGGGTGGGGGGTTGGAGTTGGGATTACAGATGACTGAATTCAGGGGGATGGGGGGAGAGGGGCGTAGTTGGATTTGGGAGTGTTGGATTTAGGAAAGGGGGTTTGGGATGGAGAAGTTGGGCAAGTTTGGAGTTGGAAGTATTGGCAGAGCAGTGCTCCGCATTTTTGGGGAACCGGTGTGCATCCTAAGCCCCTCAACGCCCTCTTGACTTCATCATAATCCTGCCCCCTTTTGATTAAAAAAATGAATGAACTAATGCCCCCAATGACAACTAAGCACCGCCCCCTCTCAACTCTATCATTCTCAACGCCCCCCTAAGGCTCCCCAATGCCCCCTGGGCGGCTGTACCGTCCCCAGTTGAGAAATACTAAATTAGATGAACACTATTCTTGATTGAGATCAAATATAATCAGTATGTAATTAATTTCAACTCTGTTACATTAACTTCAGGATGGAATATTGCACTTAGCTGACACTATCCAAAGCAAGTTTCAGATTTTACAGGATATGGGTTACAGTTCCTGGAGCAGTGTGGGGATAAGGCCACTTCATGGAGGGAGGGATTGGTAGGGGTGGGGATTGAACTTGCAACCCTGTGATCTACAGTCCAATTCCCTAACCATTACACTATAGCTTCCCCTATTGACCCATCCCACACACGTGACCTTTGTAAAAGTGCCAGCCATTTTGGACCAGATAAAAAGCGATTTGAATGCTTGTAACAAGAAAAACAGAAAATGGAATAAAAGCAACAAGATGCAGAAAAACCTTCCACTAACCAGCGAGGTCAGACATTTAGTGGGCCAGCAGATGGAGAGGTATTTGTAGAAGCTCAAGATTGCAGGTTTAGAAAACAACGTTTACCTGCTTCCACCAGTGTTGTTTGAGGGTTATGGAAGCCCAGATATCATTGATGCTTAGCTGTCAGCTGTTTTTTGTTCTTTGATCTGGTGACCCACACTTCCCTCTTCATTATACCCCATACATTTCTATACCACACTTATGTACTTTGCATCAAGGATATCTGGGCTTCCATAACTCTCATGCAATGCCACTGCCATTGACTTCAATGTTAAACATAGTCAGGTCGACAGTCTAACCCATGCGGTTTTGAGTAATGAACCAGGCTGGGACTTTTCAAAGCCTCAGGAAGCTTACAGTGTTTAGAGTTAATTTGTTGATTCAGATGATTAGGTTAATAGCTTGTTTAGAGAACCTTTTCATGATATGCTAATTTTAGATAGGAATTTTGGGTTTTCATGAGCTGTATGCCAAAATCATCAATATTAAAACAATACAAGACCTGAAATATTTTAGTTAGTGTGCAATGAATCTAGAACATATGAAAGTTTATTTTTTATCATTACATTATGGGGGAAAAATGAACTTCAACACAATATGCTAATTATTTGAGAAGGACCCGTATATCGCCTAGTAAGGCAGTCAGACATTGCCACATGCCCCTTAAGCTGGGCTTACACTGTGCGACTTTTGAACCGATTTGGCACTCGCATGACTTTTTGGAAGTCGGGCCGATTTCTTGCTCAATCGTGAGTCTCGCAGTGTGCAGTGTACATGGGGTAACAACAAGCGATTTCGCCTCACGATCGTGCAATCGCAGGGTCGCAAGAAAATCAAAACTATTTGAAATCCTGGTCGTGCCTCATGACTTAAGCCGGGCATACACTGTGCGATATTTTCACTCGTGGGTCTTAAGCTTCTGCTCACACTGCACGATGGAATTTCACTGTTTAAAAGTTCACAGTTCACGACTCACGTCTTCACACTACACGAGCCGACAGTCGGATGCGACCGAAATGTTTCCACCGTATGACACGACAGGCATGCTTCCCCGGTCTGCAGAGGAGGGAACATGCGGACCTGAGGTGGAGATGAGGTCGCGCTCAACAGCGAAGAGCACGGCCCTATTAATTTGTGCATGTGAAGTGTCAAATCGGGTCGTAGCACTGCTTTAACTCTACGATTTACGCACGAGCCACAACCAGAATTTCAAACCGTTTTGATTTTTTTGCACGATCTTGAGGCGAAATCGCTTGTCGTTACTCCATGTACACTACACGATGCGAGACTCACGATTGACCTGCGATTGAGCAAGAAATCGGCCCGAATCTCAAAAAGTCGTGCAAGTGCCAAATCGGGGCAAAAGTCGCACAGTGTAAGCCCAGCTTAATGGTGCATTGCCCAGAGGTAGGAGCTTCCTAGTAGGCAACAAGAAGGCAGCTACCTCCCACTTGAAAGCGTTCCAACCAGCAAGTCAAACAAACTACAAACATGGAGGGACAAAAACTACATATCCACTTCTCAAAGATGTCAGCAATGTAAACAACAGTATGCGTTATTTTCATTTAGCCGCATTTCATCTTTGAAATACGCAATGTCAATATAACTACACCTTAGAAAAGTTAACAGGCTGTTTTGCAACCGTTAACCTGTCCGAATCAACTTTATTTGTCCATAGAATGGTGATGTGCAACATAAACTATTCCTAACACTGTGCGCTGCCATTGCTGTGATGACATCACGATAGTCAATGGGGCAAAGTCGGTTTGCTTCACTTCACATGCACAAGTTAATTGGGCCGTGCGATTCGCTCTTGATCGCGTCCTCATCTCCACCTCAGGTGCACACCGTGCGCATGTTCCCTCCTCCATACCTGCAAACTTGTCACCTTTCGGCGAAATTCGCCGTTTTGATTCCAAAATAGGTGAATCATGCAGATCCGAACATTTTTTTTTTGGGGGGGGGTAGCCAGTAGCGCCCGACTGAAGTTCTGAAGGGTAAACAGCTGCCTGTCTGATACGTAAAGATGGCGAGATTTCCTACATTACCCATAAACACTAGTCATGATGTGACCCACACCCATTGGCTGCCGTTTAATCACAAGGACGCAGCTTCACATTCACTGGCTGCATGTTTAAAGGCTTGAAGCCCGCGCGGAACCGGTGTTGATAAATAAAATGTCAATAAGAGGACGAGTGCGGATTACTTCGGTTTTGTAGGTTTTCAACGGGTGACAAAGAATGTGGTAGTGGTTAATGCAAGGTTAGGTGTCGGTGAATGCAAGTAATAACTGTAGTGACGCTGAAATTAAGTGGTGGTGGTGGAGCGAAAACGGCTTGGGCTGGACAGAGCAGGACAGCGCTGGGAGAATAATGTCAGCGTAGCTGTCAGATTCCTCGTCTGACATTTGCCAAGTCCTCGCAAATGCATACGATGGAGTTGCCGTTTCCTAATAACGCCCACGCGATCGCAAATACCCTGCATGGATTTGACATGGATGTGCGAGTAAGTGAAAAACAATAACAAAACAAAAAAACTACCGTTATGAAAGTAAGTTCTCCGTGATGTTATTGTTTGTTTATTTTCGACATATAGTGTAGGCTAGTAGCCTACTTGTCATTCCTAGCGCATGGTAGTATATTTAATCCTGGAGGAGTTTAAAGTCCTAAAGCAACAGCATAACGCGCCTAATAAGATACAACATACACGTTATTGCACACGTGTGTCTGTGACTGTGAGTGTGTTCTCCCCTGTCCTCCTCTCCCTTCATCTCTTCTCCTCTCCTCCCTCTCTTCTGTGCATTGTCCTTGGTATTTGACTTAAGCTGTGTGTGAAGTTTGATGATGATGCTGTGTGGAGGATGTGAAGTTTTGTAGTGTGGTTATGTGTTTTTGTATAGCCTATGTTAAAGGTGTAGTTTGTGTGACGCGTGTTGAAGGCATGCTGTGTTTGTGTGAGGTGTAGGCCTATAGGCCCTACTGTATGTGAGGTTTGAGTGTAAGGTTTTGTAGTGTTTGGCTGTATGCTAAATGTTTGTGTGTATGTGGCATGTGTGATGTGATTCACTGTTTTCAGAGGAAATGGAATAAAAACTAATAGAATGGAATACAATGGAATAGAATAAAAACTACATTGCAAATAATGAAAATAATGGGGGTGGGGGGTTGGGGGGGGTAATGAAATGGAATAATTAGAACTGGGGTGGAAATGTTTAAAATGGGGGGGGGGGGCTCGTGATAGTTTGTCACCTTTTTCAACCCTCCTGAGTTTGCAGGTATGCTCCTCTGCAGCCCCGGGAAACAGGCGTCGTGTTGCACAGTCGGACCATTATCCTCGCATCCGACCGTCAGCTCGTGTAGTGTGAGGACGTGAGTCGTGAGATATGAACTTTTAAATCATGAAATTTCCTCGAGGAGCTTAATAACCACGAGAATACCCAGAGAAGCTGACTGCTGCCCTACGGCTACTGCTTGATTGCATCAACGCATTTCCTACACTTGGACACCAGTTCACCCACTCCTGCTTTGCACAATTTCTGCAACAATGAAACTGTTATTTTGCGCCAATAACTTGTGGGTTACACACTGTTGTTGTGGCGGCTGTGGCCAAGTGGTTAAAGAGATGCGTTTTAGATCACAGGTTTGCAGGTTCGCAGCCCACCCTTCCACCCCCTATCTAACTCCATGACTGTGGTGTCCTTGAGCAAAGCACCTAAACCCACACTGCTCCAGGGACTTTAACTAACACCCTGTAATCAGTGCTTTACACTAACTTTTTCGCTTACCAGCCATTTTGGCTAGTGGTTTTCCTGACTCACTAGCCATTGGGCCTCTTCACTAGCCATAATTTTCTTAACCATCATAGCAGCTTTAATGAATTAGCCTATATAATAGGCTGTAATAATGTAATGTAGGATAATATAACATAATATAATATAATATAATATAATAGCCTATAATATAATATAATATAATATAATATAATATAATATAATATAATATAATATAATATAATATAGGGCCTAATAACTAGAATTGTTATTAACTGGTCCATGCATGCATGCATGCTATAAGAACAGATGAATTTATCTGAGGAATGGCATAGCCGTGTAGAAACACCAAGCACAGTGTTGTGGAAGGGCACAAATGTAAGCTACATGAGAGCAAAATATTTCCGTCTTTGATCTGAAGGGCACTTTCGATGCGCAAAGTAGGGCCTAGATAGTGCAAAGTCATTGCCAAGCTTCGCATGTCCTCGGTCATGGATGTGGAATAACACCTCTTCTGGAATATTTTCTCATAAAAGTAGGCTATCCACTAGAAGGCACACACATATGCGGCCGGTAACTACAGAAGGAGCTACGACTTCCTTTCATTCCGTTTAATATTGAGTTGTTTAAAATATAGGCTAAACGGACGCAAGGCAAGATGGGCACATGCGAAGGGACATGGGACATGACTTGTGCAGTCTGGAAGGCTACTACTGCGCGTTGTTTAAGCCCCGTTTGACAGTCGGGAACAACGGCACAAGAAACATGGAGGAATATTAAGGTATGATGACATACAGGCAAATCAGAAAATTATTTAAACCGAACATTTTCAGGGATTAAAGCAAAAAAAAGTCATCTGACTGAACTTTTTTTACCGGTTAGGCACCCGATCGAGTATCACTCCGTAACCCAACGAAAACCAATGTAGCCAGGCTCTGCCCTCATAACGAAACATACACTGGTTTTATTCAAGGAACGGTGCCAGAGCCAACACTAGGCATAGGCAGACAGGGCAGTCGCCTAGAGCAGAATAGGCCTATGTCTTGAGGGCGCCAGTAAAACCAAAAAGTGCCACAAAATCAGAACTTCAACCAACATAAAACTTTACACTTCACATTAACAATGAATATCCATTATACACTCAGTAGGCCTATATACACACTCAGTATGAATGTACCTGTAGGTACTAGATCAGATGTGCTCAATCAGATGTAGGCATACAATGCTATGTTTACAGATGCCAATTTCTAAATACAAGAAAAAGGAAAGAGGGAAAGGGGCAGGCCTAGGCCACCAGATTGACTAGAAATGGCCGAGAATGGAGGGATAATGGATACTATATCAGACTGCAAACATTGAACTGCAATTTGGTTCATGTTTTGGTTATTTCCTCTTATATCTACCCATTATTTATGAATTGTTCACAACATTATGCAGAATGGATTCACAATGAGTGTTGCTTCAAAATGGTCTAGCTCAGTGATTCTCAACTGGTGGGTCGGGACCCAAGAGTGGGTCGCGGAGTGTTCCTGTGTGGGTCGCGGAGCTGTGATGCAATGCACTAAAAATGACTATGATGTTGAAGACAGAGTGAAACATGCTTAATAGGCCTTTTCCTCTCCACTACTTCATAAGACACATTGTATATCAGCATACAATGCAAATAATAATGCATATTATGAAATGCATGATAATATTTTTAATTATTATTGGAAGAATCTGACGGTGCCACACGCAGTTTGGGTCACAACGTATTGACCACGGCAAATTGTGGGTCACAAGACTATTCCAGTTGAGAACCACTGGTCTAGCTGATATCATAGAATTATTGAGTTGGAATTGCAATGCGTTGATACAGTGATCCCATTATGGGTTTTTTTTAGTAGTAGGCTATATTTTTCTTTCCCATCAGAATGGGCAAACACTGTTCTGGTGAAAGCACTGGTGCGCATTGCTTGCAGTATTTCTGACATTTAAAAAAATAATGCACTGGTCATAGCAATCAGAGGGAGAAAACTAGTTGTTGGTTATTTTGTATGTTTTTCACTATTCATCCTGTAGTCTACCTCTTGTGTTCTACCGTTTTGAAAACCTATGGCTACCGGTACTTTTTTGCTTCTCGATGTGCGGTGCCAGGCACACGCTTACCATTGATTTAAAAAACGTCCCCGATTCCTACACGCACTCGTGTTCTCTCCTACAAGCGGACACGACACAGTCACAGACATACGTCTATCGTTTAACAAAAGTAACACACTTTCCCAAGCTTGTCGCGCAACTTTCCACTCGAATCAAGACAAACCACCCACCCATCAGTCCTGAGTGCGCAGTGCGCAAATAACTGAACTGAAACGAAGCGTATAGTCCGAGAAGATGGGCACAGACGTTTAGCCACTCAAAAACAAGCACACACACACAACTGTTGCTGCACACTACTCCAGTTAGCAAAAATAGCATCACACAGTAGCCTACAACAAGCCTTGAAAGTGAAAGAAACACCGAAACGGCATTTATTGACCATGAGTCCACCCATCAGAACACTGTTTCCCAGAGCAAGACGTGGCATAAAATATTGGCTCTGCCAGGGATATCCTCCGTGACCCCTGTAAAATGCAACCCATTTTTAACTTATTTCTTAAATATATATCGGCAACAACAAAGTTAATATGCTATGATTACAAATGAGACTGTACATTATCCGTTGTCAGAAAGACAACTAGAGCTAGTTCTACACGTAGCCAGTCAAACGCGCTAAACTTTGAGGATGAAAGGCATGGTATTACGCATGGCATATCCTAGCTAGCTGCCAATGATAGCCGTCCCATTAGAGCTATGAATAATGTTAGTAAAAGTCACAATGCTTAAAAGGCAACCCCTTCATGAAAAGGACATCATGCGCAGTCGAAGTAAACTATTCATTTTTTTCTAACTATCCGCCACGGCAGGTGCAATGATAATGAAAACATAGGTGTCCTACCTTCTTCAAGCTATGCATTCCATGCATATGCATTATTAGCCCATATTGGAATATCAGTCCAACTCATTTAATGGTTGTCATTTCATGGCACTTTAAACATAGTATTACACTTATTTTCTTTTCTGCCATCAGCAACAATGTTGGCTATTTGTTTTTTTAATCTCTCGCGCCGAATTGCCGAATTGCTGACCGCTCGTGTAGGCCTACTTTTTTTTTTTTTTTTGGAACACGGAAGAAAAGGGGATGGCTCAAAACTACTGAGTGAATCTGTTGTATGACACCACCGGTGATGGCGCGTGTATAACTAAATCCGTACACCAAACACACCTCTCCTTCCCTTCTCATGACCAGGAGTGCTCTCGATTTGAGTTCAGTTGGAAAGTAAAAATTGTAAATTAATTGACATGAATTATAAAGACGGAAATCCGTCCAAACGAAAATCCAGTTGACGGAAATCCGTCATAGCGACGGAAAACTTTAATCCCTGCATTATTAATGCCGCATGTGTCCTTGTCTTATCACTGCGCTAATTAGTCTCAAGACTTTCACAAGACTGAGGTGTTCTCCTCTCGCCTTGGTCATTTTAATGTCCACTACTACTATGCATTGTAATGACAGATCCCAAAACAGGTCAGTTGAGATGAACTTCGCTACTTTATTTTCACGTGAAGGTTTTCAGTGACATTTCCAAACGCGCGCTGATGTGCTGCTGGTAGCTCGCTGCTGCCACTCATATTCGCAAGACTAGCTCTATCAGATTCCTCTCGCGCGTGAGACACAAGTGACACGTCGCACAGGTGCTTCATGGGTATTGTAGGCTCGCGAAATCGCATTGCATTGCGCTTGTAGCAAAGACGGTCCGAGGGGGAAAACTACAAAATGCGGTGCCTCATCATTTAGAATAGTAACGGACCCGCCAGAATGGCTAGTGAACCTTCGGTATCTACTAGCCAACGCCGACTTTCACCCGCATTTGGCTACCTGGCGTGTGTTAGTGTTAAGCCCTGCCTGTAATTAAAATAGCTGTAAGTTGCTTAGGATAAAAGCGTCAGCCAAGTGTGATGTAATGTTTACTTAGTTAAAGTGGAAATGAAGCAGTGGCACACAAACACATTTTCAGCGGATTATTTGTTTTAAAATGTGAGAGGCAAATCAGTAAATCATAAATTCAAGCGGTTTCGTTGGAAAATTACATTTTAATACCGACTTCGACCACTAGGGTGCCGCCATTATTTTTGCTTACGTCACCCGAATGGTATAGCTGACAACTTGATTCGATCATACCGTTAGCTTGCATTCATTGTGAAGCTAAGCTATCAAACAAGTATGGCAAATATGGTAGGTGTTTATCGTAAGTGGGGGGGATCCTTTTGTATTGCCCCCGGATGCTCTAATGAGTACTACAGGGTCAAATCGAAAGACATTCATTTTCATTTATTTCCTGATCCTGACAAAAAACCCGAAGCATTTAAGAGATGGCTGGCAGCTCTGAAGCGCAAGCACCGGCCAAGCGGAACTGGGCAGAGGGTCTGCAGTAAACATTTCTTAGAGAGTGATTATTTGAAAGAGGGATCATTTACGGATGAGGGGCAATTTGTTTGGCGCACTACCAGTCGTTTGAAACCAGATGCTGTACCCTCAATTTTTGACTTCAGCGGATACAGTGTCGGAGAGACTGACAGACCCACAACCAGGGCTGTAGTGGAGGGTAAACGTACGTAAACGCCGTTTACGCACCTCTGGAATTTAGGAAATAGCGTTTACCCACCTATAAATAGCGTTTACCCACCTCTAAATAGCGTTTACGCCGCTCTTAATGGCAATTACGCACGTCAAAGTTCCCTGCGCCTTGTGATCTGCCGTTGGAATAATCCAAAATAAATTAGGTGTCATTTAAAATATATTGTTGAACATACAACGCTTTAGTAGGAATCGTTTTCATCTCTGTATTCGGGTATGTGACCTTCCAATCAGTACCGTTCGGCTGCGGCGGTGACACCAATCAGGATCCAGGGAATATGTAAACGCATAGGCTACACGTTGTGTAGTTGCCTGCCTGCCAACCTGTTCAAAGTTAATCATCATGGCTATTAGGAGATATTTGAAGAGCCCATCCAGTGCTTCCACTTCCTCAGATGCCAGCAAAATGCCTCAAGTACAAAGTAAGACTGACAGAGAGCAATTTACATGAGTCGTTAAATGTGCTTTATAAATAAGTTTGACTTGACGAATTATGGCAATGACAGAACGAGCTTTCAGATTACCTAATGCGTAGTCATGCTATCCTTGTATTGCACTCGTCACCCACCGCTAGTCATTCTACATCACGAAAGCTATTAATGCCACCAGTGTCATTTTACAGCACGAGACGGTCTCGTGCTTCAAGGTGAAATGAGAATAGCAAATCAAATAAAAGGTCAATTGTCATTCTAAATACCGCAAAAATACGATTTGATGGCTTAGCCTATGTTTTTTTTTTAACAGCCATTGAATTGGCACGTGTAAAACAAAAATAGCAATCTTATATTTTCTAAACAATATAACAAAAAAACATGCTGTAGCCTAGGCTATTTATGCTGACATAGGTAGTTATAGCCTACATGAGTGGTCCTTTAGCTTATGTTGTCAGTGTAATTGGCAGGCTGCTTAACTGGTGTTCTCAGCCCCACAACTCTTAAATTCTATTTTTTTCAGGCAGTGATGGTAGGCCTACAGGCAATGAGGCAGAGATCACAGGGAGATGAGAAACACCAGGAGATCAGATAGAGATAGAAGAGGAAAGAGGAGGAAATGAAAGAGGAGCAACAGAGAATGAGGAAACAGAGAAAGATGAAATAGGAGATGAAGAAACAGGTAGTGCGAGAGGAGTAAGAGAAGAAACAGGGACAGGAGAGATGGAGAGTGGAGAGTCTGAAGTAGAGGGAGATGCAGAATCTGAGACTGAAGACACAGTGAGAGGAGAAAGAGAGAGCAGATGCCATCCCAGTATCTGGACAGAAAAACAACACATAGGCCTACGGTTTAAAAAAAGATAACCATTGGCTTATTGTCAATGGTGAACATCTTGGATGCAAAATCTGCAAAAAAAGTGAAAGGCCTTGGAGTGTTGCTTTGCATCGCTTTGTGCTGTGTCGCGTTGCGTTCCTACGCGTCACGGTCTGTCTGATCAAAAAAAATCATAGTTTACCACCTCTAATTTGACCACTACAGCCCTGCCCACAACATCTGAGCTCTCAGCCTCTGCCATTGTGCGCCGAGACCGAGCACATAAACGCGCTTGCCAGGCAGAGAAAGAGAGGTAAGCTGTTATTCTACCGACTTGAAAATGATATCAGTATCCATATCCAAGATGAAATGTATATTTTGTTATTCGGCCAAGTTTCCGAGTCAGACCAACTGCTTTTCACTCCTGTCGAGAGATAGTGAATTCTCGGAAATGTGTTGTTTAGTTATATTCAAAGATGAAGCTAGCTATGAAGCTAGCTGTTCAGCTAGAGCTACGGGATACAAGTTTGGCATGGGTTGACTGGTTTAGTTAGTGGGGTCATCACCGTTATGCATTCAGATGAAATGAATATGGAAGGTCTGTTTCTTTAGCCATGTATAAGCTTTTGAGAGAACAGAAAAGTGTGGCTGCTCACCACAACCGTTCGACTCACACTGGTGAATTATAGGAGCACTCCATTATCCAAGCTCCCGCCCTTGGCTTGCGTTTATCGCTACTCATTCAGCCACCCCTAGAGAAAAGTGACGTTTTCCAGCCGCCACCTTTTGGGGTGCATTTTTCCGTTCAACACCGTGATGGCAAATGAGAAATTGACTTATGAATTGTACTTATGCAAGATACTGACTTAAACTTGTCTCGCCAATGACGACATCATCAGGGAACAAGCATAAGGACGGGAGTTAGGATAATGATCATGAGCCCAAATACCAGGCTACGGGAAGGCAAGTCGATCAGAGGGCAATCAAGACTCGCTTTCATGTCACTCTGTGTGCTCTTCTGTCATGGACAGAAATCTATAAATCTTTTGGACACATCCTTTATGGGCGCAGGTGCGTCAACCGGATAGTACCGCACTCTCGTTTGAACGCTAAACAAAACTGTGCGAAATATAAAAAAAGACGCAGGTGCTACAACCACATCTATTGCCACTAATTAATTAAGTGATCACCAGCAAGGGAAAACGAATAAGCAATGATTTTATAAATGTATAATCCTGGGCAGTGTTTCCCACAGAAATTTTGGAAACTATGGGGGCAGCCGGGAGTTTTTTTTCCGTGGGGGGGGTGGTGTCTTTTCACGCGGGCTTTTTTGGGGGGGGGTGGGGGAGGTTGTATTCACGCAGTGTAAATGCAAAATGTCAAAACAATGACTACAGAATGACATTGGCGCATGAAGAAACTATAGGCCTAGGCCTACATTTCAGCCATTTATATTTTGAGAAATAAGGCTACATAACATTTTACCCATGATATTAGTAGTACAAAAAAAATGCAGTACAGTGAATCATTTCTGTTTACAACACAGTTTCATTCGTCCCTCATGCAGGGGTCTATGTAATGAAAAAAATAATAAAACAAAATAGGAGCAGAGATAAGAATTCAAGAGTACTGTGAAATTGTTAACGCATAGACGAAAAGGGTCTAAGAGGCTGTGCCTTTTCCCCACACACACATAGGCGTACACATTCTACATGAGGGGTGCTGGTCACAGGGCCAGTTTTTCAAAATTCCTCCCATTAAAAGGGCTGAACAACATATTACACATTTTTGTTTATATTCACATTCATTACACATTAATCTCTATATGCAGCCCGATGTCTCCTCTGCCGTGTCAATGAAGGCCTGTCACCTAACTCATTGTAAAACAAAGCCTGGGGGGTGTTAGTAAACTCATCCCAACTGTCCCTTCTCTGAAGGTTTTTTTTTATTGCTCCCAAACCCAAGTTAACTACAACAACTTGACTGGGCTTTTGATCCCTCTGTCTTTCAAGCACTTGTGGTTTTCTCTATAGGATGTATTTTCTCCAGGAGGAAAATACGAAGGAAATCGTAATTCAAACCGTCTTTAACAAAAACGGAAATCGTTAAAAAAAAAAAAAAATTTTTTTTTTTTTTTTTACATTTTCGGAAACTATGGCGGCCAAATTTAAACTATGGCGGGCCGCCATAGTTTTCTCAATGTATGGGAAACACTGATCCAGGGGGAAAAAAGTGTAATTTAAAGTTATTTAATTTAGTGTCAAGAATTTTCTTGCCAGTAGGCTACCACTGTCATTGAAGGCAACAAAATTGTGTGTAGCATTGTGTATAATGTGTGTGATTGTTTCTTTTTTTAAGATGATGGCACCATTGGTGGAGGGTCCAAGAAGGCAGGGCAGCGGCAGCAGTGTCGACGGCAGCAGCCAGACTGATCCAGTACTACCGGAACTTAGAAGTCAGGGAACCGTGACTGAGGACATTTACAACTGGCAAAGTGTCATTAATGACCACTCCTACAGCACATTCCTTGATGATTTCAGTGTGGAGAACATCACAACACCAAGGGCTTTATCACCACAGGAAAGTACAGCATCACTCTCTTCGATGAGTGACGAGTCAGTCCATGAAGACATGCCTTTGGATGATTTTGAATTTTCACTGAGTGAAGAAGATACAGACACTAGTTTTATCGATGAAGAGGATGAGGAGGTCAGTGTCTCCAGTGACCGAAAGAGCATTGTTTCGACTGAACATCTTTTGAAGCTCTTCAATGTGTGCCACTGGGAGAACTGTGGGAAGTGTTTAGTGCAACCACCTGAGGTTCGCAGAATTGGTTTCGGAATGAGAGTTGTTACAGAGTGCATTGATGGCCACACTTACAACTGGACTTCCCAACCCCTTTTGCGAGTTGTCATGGAATGCAATGTCTCCATCCCTACAGCTGTGTTTGTCACGGGAAATGAATGCACTCCATTCATGGAGGTCTGCGAGGCACTTCAGTTGGATAGCCTCTCAAAGAGGCAGTGGTTTAACATCCAGAAAGCCTATGTCATCCCAGTTGTCAATGAGACATGGTGTTTGCATAATGATGCAGTAATGAGCACAGTGAGCGAGGAGCCCTTGATGGTATCAGGAGATTCACGTTACGACAGCCCAGGTCACAATGCATCATACGGCACATACTCCCTCATTGACACCAAGTCTGGTGTAATCGTGGCCCAGGAGACTGTAAATGTTACTGAAGTCAAGAACAGCTACTGGCTTGAGGTGGAGGGCCTACATCGATGCCTTACCAAGCTCATTGAGCATGGCATTTCAATCTCAGTCTTGGCAACAGATTGCCACCCATCGGTTCAAAGAGTGATGCGGGAGGAGTATGGTGGCAGAAGAGACTGCTGAAGTGCCAGGACGAGCAACTTCTTGAGTGGGCGAGGATGATTGCTAATCACTTATGGTACTGCGCCATGACATGCAACGGAAGTGCCACCAATCTGAAGGAGAAGTGGATATCTGTGCTGCACCACATCACCAACGTCCACTGCTGGACATCAGGGGAGACAATTAGAAGATGTGACCACCCACCGTACACTGCAGAAGATGAGAAGAAACGGCCATGGCTCAACCCCCGCTCAACTGCATTTGAACGCCTCCAGAGTGTAGTGTTGGACAAACTTCTGCTGAAAAAAGCTTGAGCACGTCACAGAGGGCATTCATACAGGAAGACTTGAGTGCCTACACTCTGTCTACACAAAGTATAAAAAGGAGAAAAAGTATTTGAAAGACAGCTTTCAGGCTCGACTCCGTGTGGCAGCACTGGACCATAACAACATTCCTGAATTTCCCCCTGGGGATCAATAAAGTTACTCTACTCTACTCTACTCTACTCTACAACGTGGTCCGGGAGGATGCGACTAAAAGTGATGGAGAAAAGCAAATGAAGCACTACTTCTCAAAGGCTGCAAATCGGTATGTGGTGGCTCCTGTGAAGGTGGTGAAAGACTACAGCTTCCGGAAGGAAATCGTGGCAGCAGCTCTGAGGAGATGTGATGTGGTCTCTATCCGTCAAGTGCTAAGGGAATGTCCACAAGGGAAAATGATGACCATTGCTGAACACAGAGGGATTGAAAAAACACACCTCAGCAGATTTCCCAAAAACCTAAATGTAGAGGTGTAGAAGAGAGGATTGTAAAGAAGCGGAGTCCTGTTCAAGGTAGAACTATCAAATCCTTTGTGTGTGTGTGTGTGTGTGTGTGTGTGTGTGTGTGTGTGTGTGTGTGTGTGTGTGTGTGTGTGTGTGTGTGTCTTTTTTAGAAGTGTATATAGTAACTTGTGGCGTATAGACTTCATTTACAAGTACAAGTAAGACCAGTGTTTGAATATTTTGTGTGTGTCTCTCTCTCTCTCTCTCTTACAAAACAGTGCGTTGTGAACTGTCTTTGTAGACGAGGTGGCTTCTGCAGTTCCTCAACTACCGGTATGCCAAGAGTGGATATATATCGCTGGCCTTGCCATGCCAATGCAACGTTACCAGCAAACATTTAATTGTCAACACAACATACTACATGAAATTGTGAACATGCAACGTTGACAGGTATGTTTGTCCGAAGGATTAGCCAACGATTGCAGTTCCTACTATGGTGCGCTAAGCGTTAGCTCTGAGTAGCTGCTTTGAGATGTCCGAGTCCGACTGCTAAGTTATTGTACATTACAGGCAGGGGGACTTCGCGTGTTGTATTTTGACCATATATCGGTGTGCTAATTAATTGTGAAAGCCTGCCAGCTGTTTACGGGTCGCTCCAACGTGTCAGCTCTGATGTCCCTCATCAAAAGTAAGGAGACGTCCAACACCTCTCTCTCCAGACACAGCATTTTGAAGTGCTGGTTATGAGTGATGCACTGGCCTAGTCTCAGATGGTTAAGTGTCAACTCCTGGCAGCAAACACTCTCCAGTTGTGTGTCCATTGGGACGCAAGCCCCACACATACACCACTGTGTACTTCCTTGCCGATCTTCATCATTATTAGCCCATGTCTCGTCTTCATCATTGTCTGACTGAAAAGTAGCCACTATAGGCTCTTCCCTGACAGGCTCAAACGCATAGGCTACAGGGTGATAATAATGATCAGTTGGCCGATCGCGTTCGTCCTCTGCCTCTTCTCTAGTATCCATTTGGCTAGGCTGTTTGTTTATCTACCTTGAGAATGACTACCATTTGGGTGACGTCATATCAACAATGGCGGCACACCGGTTGAAAGCTCATACATTTCTACAAATTGTTAATGCTTTACTCTGAATAACGGATTTTATTACAGAGTTATTTAAAGTCCTTTATTTGATATTTTGGTTCATTGATTATTTTGCCATATATATCAGATCACTGCTTCATTTCCACTTTAACATGACCGTCACTGTGATCCCACATAGTTCAGCTAAAGGAGATAAAGATGTCTAGCATGTGGACATCACTTCTATGAGAAATGTCTGTTTACAGCACATAACCAGTGAAAGTATGTAAGTGTGGGAGGTGGAGTGAAAAGGGGAGGTATTGTGAAATGCCTCCCTAAAGGGCAGGCCAAGACTCCATGCCGAGACGTCTCCAGTGCTGACTTCATTAAATCATCAGGTTTCTGTCGTAAGGAGCTCTGTTTTGGAGTCCATGCTCTTCTTCATAAGTGCACTGCCTGTATAGTACAAGGCACCGAGTCGGACCCAGTTCTAGACAGTGAAGGAACTCTGCAGCTACAATGAAGCTCCTGCAGTGCGTGTTTACTGGACTTCTGTTTGCAGCCTCAGTAAGTACAGTGTGATGATGACTTGCCAGGTCTATTGCCAAGGAAATGTACTTAAAAGGTAGAGTGTAATATTAGTCATGCATCCCCCCACCCCCTGAAATGGATGCTGCAAATTTGATTATTTCATGGATGTTTTCTAAGTAATATTATAAACTAATATTAGTCTAGTTTACTAGAGCTTTGCAGACAAAGATGTCTATAACTGAGAAATTCAAAATGGCAAACACTGAGAAGATCCACCTTTTTATTGTATGAAAAGTGTACATTTCCAAATCGAGTTCTTATTAATTGATGGTGGTATATATACCGGATCAATATGACATTTGTGAATGAGTAGTATAAATTCTAGCTATAATTTACTAAATACTGTATATTACACACTCAAATACAAATATGCAATATGACACCTTCAAGTACCTGTACAAATATTGTATTCCACAGAGCATCATGTCAAGCTTTCATTGCAACTATTAGGGTTTTATTTATTTACAGTTGAGAGATAAGAAATGAATACAAATAAATTGTACTTTAATGAGCACAAATGTTGAGACTTGTGGGCTAACATAAAAATGCTGTTGTAGTACAATTGACCTGGGCCTCGTTTCCGAAAGGGCCCTAAGTACTACTTAACGCTACGTGCTACTTAAGTTCACACGTAACACCATCGTAGAGCTCACGGAGCGTTTCCCAAAGCCAACTTAGCAAAGAACCATCGCAGGTTGACACGTAACTCTAAGAGCAATCCACGAGTGGTCTAGAGTAGTCTTAACGCGCTAAGATTGATCGTAGCGGCATGGCACAGTGGAGACACCCACAGGATATGAAGGGAAAAGAAGAAACCTGCGCATAAGATTGTTGTTTTAAGACGCGAGAGGCATGGCACAGTGGAGACACCCATAGGAAAAGAGGAAACTTGCGCTTCAAGTTGATGTTTTAAGACGGGAGTGTAGCCTAAATATCATGGCAGCACAGTTGACACTGCAACGAAAATAAGAAGGCAACATTAATTGTGGATGTGTAGGCCTATAAAATAAAAGTAATGTGTTTGGAAATATTTTACAGGCAGTAAAATAGTTCGACTGTGTTTGATAAACCTGGGCATAATTAAACTGTGATCAATCATAATTTGGGTGCTTCATGAACAAGAACAATGCAAAATGAACAAGGGGCTTCGGCAACCAGAGACAAGAGTGTTGATGTCGGAAGGCCACTTCCGAAACTTTATTTATTTGATATTTTTTGAAGAAAAATGGTCAGCGAGTTGTTGCACCCTCTGTCATTTTCAAGTAGCCTAAGAAAGGGAAGGCGACGCCGAAAATACATGATAGTTGTAGGCGAAGGGTAAGCTATGACAAAAAATAAAAGGCAGCGATGGGGATTCTTGTAGATTTTTTGTTTTAATAACAGCAGACTGCCGTGCAAAAATGTCCTCACAGTTGTGAAAGTCTTGAGCGCGCGGTACTTTGCGCACCGCTCACCACATGTGCCAAGCTCCTTTCCCTATTCCGACTCTAGTAGGCTAAGCAATAACAAAAAGGCAGCGAGGGGATGTGTCAATTTTGATGGACATTGTTTTTCATAACAGCATGACGTGCTCTCGACAGTTGTCAAGCCTTGAACGCCTTGAGGTTGTAACTTTGCGCATCCCAATTTGGAACTCCAACTAGGCCTAGGCCTACTTGTCTTCTTAAATATTAAGCTGCAGTAGCCAAGTGCACGCGATTTATCTGGGTCTTAACGGCGTAGCTCATTATTACCGTCAGTTGGGAGTTTTGCATGATTTCATTGTGTGTGAGTCATTTGCCAACAATAACTCCTGTCGATAGTTGCAAACTGCTACAAATGTAGTCCCACCCTTGTAAACAACTTTTGATACTGACACACGCCTTACATTTTGTAAATGGTTTAGCAGCAGATGACGGCGCAGTTCACTCCGAGTACACTTCAGCACCACATATGTGGACAGCGATCCTTAAGAGCGGCGCTACGAATGATCTTAGAGGCTGTGCACGCGCGTTCATGTACGAGTGTCTTTGGGAAACAGTCGCAGGAAATCCAAGAACATTCGTAGGATCACTGGTTAACGACACACGTAAGGCTAAGAACCATCGTTATCGGGAAACAAGGCCCTGGGCTGCAGTACCTGTTAAACGCTGCCAGAAGTTTGTTGTCTCCATGCACCACATATGCGAGCAGTTAACCATAGTTATGCACTGACGTTGTTCTGCAGTATATCATGTCATTTCAGAGATAATCTGGAACTTAAATACAGCATAACCAACTATTGTATTGTATGTAATTCTCCCATGTGCAGTATGTAATATGGCGTGAGAAATCCCATAAAACAAAGCTGTTGGGTTTTTCCACCCATCCAGGTGGAGGGGAGAATAGCTAAGTCTGACACATCCAGTGGAACATGTGAGGCGATTACTGTCCCTTTATGCAACAACCTGCCTTACAACCAAACGGTCATGCCAAACATTTTGGGCCACAGGACCCAAGAGGAGGCTGGTTTGGAGGTGCACCAGTTCTACCCGCTAGTGAAGGTCCAGTGCTCTCCGGCCTTGAAGCCTTTCCTCTGCTCAGTGTACGCCCCGGAGTGCGATGCTGGAAAAGCCCGAGCACCGTGCAAGACGAGATGTGAAGAGGCGAGAGGAGGCTGCGAGACACTGATGAATAAGTTTGGCTTTACCTGGCCTGAGTCCCTGAATTGTGACAAATTCAGTCTACAGGCCTGTGATGACGACGACGACTTTCAATATGTATGTCTATGTGAATGTATTTCGTCTGTGTGTGTCTGTGTGTGTGCATGTGTATTGAAGCCGCTAGTCTTTGAGCTTTCATTGTGCGTGTGTGCAGATATGTATAAAGTAGAAGCAAAAGTACTTCACAATCTTTACTCTTCAGGAAATCGAAATGTCAGGTCTGGCCTCATTGCTGAACACCAAAGCCGCTGCTGAAAGAAAGGAAGGTAAAATGATGAATCTGCCTTTTTAAACACATACATATGTTAAATCTATAGTGTAAGAAAGATCCCGCACACTGTTAGCTTAAATATTAATTTATTAATTAATAATTATTTCCCTTTCCTGATTCCAGTTTTGAGTCCTTCGACGTGCCGCTACTTATTTCTTTACAGCGATGTATCCTTATGTATGAAAAGACTTGTCTCTCTGTGTTGATGGCTACATGTGAAGAGGTTAATTGCAAAATGACGTATCCACCATCCTTGACTTTTGCATTTTATTATTGGAAATGACTGCTTAAAAGTTGTATAGTCTATTTGTGAATTCTTGCCATTCAAGTATTTTTAAAACACACTTTTTAAACCTGTATAACATGCATTTTGCAATGCAATGCCCAAAACAAAAATGTCCCCAAATGTCACAAAGTTCTTCATGTATATCACCGCAATATGAAGTATGATTTTGAAGAACTGCAATTATCTTATGTAGCACTTTGAAGTTGAATGTAATTGTACAGCCTTGAAATTATGTGAACAGTGACTAGGTATGCAATTCTCCTACTTTCAACTCCTACTGTAAGATGTTGGTAACACTTTCAAATAGTGATTCTCAAACTGTGGGCCCTGAAAATCAAAATAATATTTCTGGGTGTGTTGCTGTCGAATGTTTATTTTGAATTGTATTGTTTATTGGGTTAGAAGATTTCAAGTGGCGAAAGGTTGGGAACCTCTGCTTTAGATTATTGGCCCCTTAAAACCCTTAAGACACGGCTTTATAAATGTGTTGTTACCAGTATGGTAATGACCAAGTCGAGGTGCATTACTAAAAGGCCTGTGTTGTGTCATAGTATTGTAGTGCTATGGTAGTTACATTTCAATGACTATTACAGCGTGCCACTGGAGGTACAGCGCGCATTAAGGAGCTACAGCTTGGTAACATTTTGCCGAACGGGTTCCTTTAATAACAATGGTTATTCGATCATTCATAGCATCGGTTTTGAACAACACTTAGAACTTTCATGAGATATGACTCAACATTCATAACACACCTTTCAAACCTAGAAGCTGGAGTGACTGGTTCATTAAATAGCACTGTTATTTGGTTATTCACAGCAACGTTTATAAACTATGACTGTCATGACTCAACGTGAACAAAACTTTCAGGAATGTCGAAGATAGAATGTAGAAAACATGTTAAAAAAAAATAAAATGAAAGTTGTCCTTATTGCAGCTTTTGTTCCAAGCGTATCACATTACAGTCAATGGGCTAATTCAGTACCAGAGACAGAACATGATTTAGCAAGCAACCTAATTTATTTTGATGGTGATTTCTCATCTCCAGGTAGCAGGAATGTCCAAAAGGGTACAATTTTTTTATGTTGGCAATGGATTAACACATTGACTCTGATGTGATATTATAAGTCTGCAAGAAAAGGGCAGTGCTGCTTTGCGACTGTCACTTTTATTTTGTCAAGTTTTCACCCTTTTATTTGGAGTCATGTCTCATGAAACAGTCATAAATGCTTTATGTGTAGTTGATAACGGCTGCTATGAATGTGTAATGAAGGAACCCGTCGAGCAAAGTGTTACAAAAAGCTTTTTAAACTTCGTAAATAATGAACTAATTATTATATCAACAAAACATTTACAAATGTTTACAATGAGTAACAAATGCTATGTTCATGTAAAAGGGTGGAGTTACACAGGGTGAATTCAACTACGCCAGTCTCAGTTGAGGGTGAGACAGCCTGTTCGTATGACCCCCCCACACCCCTTTGTTTTCCTTACAAAATGCACTTCAGAAAGATGGATCTGACGAACTGGATGCTGGGGAGTACAAGGCCCTGAGGATGTATCTCTCCAACCTAAGGAACATGTACACTAGGTTTGGAACTGGGACTTGGACCTTTGAGCAGGTTCTTAACATTCTTGGTGAGAGTGAGATACCTTTTGGGTACAAAGATTAATATACACTGAACCAATTAACCTAATTGGGCAACTAAAATGATGTTGACGAATTGGTAATGTTCTGGACCAATCTGCAAATTTGCCAGGAGATTTAAAGGGGCCCTATTATGCTATTTAGAATAACTTTCATTGTTAATATTTTGCTTTACTCTGGATAGTGGAGTTAATTTCCAATGACCACGTGTTTTCATGTCCATTATTTTTATCATTGTGTACATGTACCCTACGCCGCCTGTTTGAAATGCGTGGAAGTGCAGAATTTTAGACCGTCAACATTCGAAAATCTCGGCGCAGCATGGAACGTTTCATCAAGCATTCTATTACTAATATTACGTCAGCAGCAGCTGTGTTTGACCTGGAATACAACCCTGTAGCCTATGCCTAACATACCTGCAAACTCATCACCTTTTGGTGACAGTCACCATAAAGAACACTAGAATATTGGAAAAATGTTGCCTGCTCTGATGAGTCTTGATATCTACTGCAACACTCAATGGTCAGAATTTGGCGTCAGCAACATGTCCGCTGGAGACTGTCACATTTTTTTCTTTGACGAGTTTGCAGGTCTGGTCTAAAGTTGAAAGCCAAATAGTTCACCCAATGTTCACAATTAATCTGAAAAGGACGCATCATCATAAGTCCCGCGTTATGTTATTAACCCTTACTTTTGAGTGCCTTAGTGGTGTCATTTGCTGAAGCCCAGTCCCTATCCAATGCGAGTCTTCCGTGCATGGGCTTCAGTTTGATTTCAAAATCGCTGGGGACAATTAGGCTACCATAAATCTCAGAAAGGTTTGAAAAGTGCTGGGTACAGGCTAATAGTACGTCTGATTTGAGGTTTAATGAAAAAATATGCATTGCGTATGATGCGTAATAACGCTAGTGTGGCCATATTAAAAAAACTAAGCCATCTGCGCTGTCTTGTTTATTTCTGATATCCTAAGCTGAAGTCGTCTTTATCTTAAACCTTATTAACGCAATAGTATGGAACTGATTGGTTAACCCGCTGTCTAGCCTTGCATACTGTAGGCCTAAAGTTGAAGTTATCAGCCAAGTTTACTACTCGCAAACAGACAAGTGTCTCGCTGGTCGTTAGGTGGGAGTCTAGATCTGCTGTTGACAGGTGTAAATTTGAAGACACAAAGAATATTTCCGGGGAGGATTGAAATCAGATCACCTTTCCATGTGAATGGCAAGTTAACGTTTACAAAATAGGCTATCCAAGAAGCTAATCATCTGTGATTGCTGTGCTGTACACAGGTTAAATGATATTTATTCAGTGAAGTTGTGGATAGCCTATTTCTTTTCTCCGCTCCAGCGGCAGCCCCTTGTGCTCAGTCTGGCTGTCAAAGACGCAAATCCGAAATTGAAAGAGTGCGCCCAGCTTAAGACAAGCGGCACGACTTGTCGGACTCAAACCTATCAATTCAACGTCTGTCAGTGATATCGTGACACCCTATTTGTGATATGAACTCCGTGTTCAAATGCGTCCTGTGGTCTATTGCCCCTTAATTGCAAGCCAGACTGAATAGACTACTGAGCGCACGCGTTGCTGTTGGCTTTTAAAAATGATTTCTTGTTTGCTCGTGGTCTGCAGGCCTAATGCACAATGGCGATAGGCTATGCTTCATAAGAAATAAATTTCAGACCTAGTATTTTCAGGTTCATGGTTTGATTTTAGTAACTGCATTTCGTAGCGTGCTACTTTGTCATTCATTTGAATTAGACACCGTCGATCGCCAGCGTGAAAAATACGCTCGAGTTCTATTTTCCAAATGCAGCGCGGTGCGGAGCCGGCTCCCGCACGGCTGACGCCGGACTACCGCCGGTTGATGTGTAAGGACGGATATGTTTTAATGTATTTTCACAGACGCCGGTAAAAATCATGGCCGTTCCGCGACGCTTTACCGCCGTAGTGTGTAAGACCCCTAAGCCTCCCAACGGCCCCTTGACCTCATATAAGCCTGCTAATGTAAAAATAAAACAGTCTAATGCTGGTAACTAACCCCTGCCCCCATTCAGCTGCATCCTTCTCAACACCCTCCTTGTACTTCCCTGTAGCTCGCCCAAAAAGGTTCTCAAAAACTGCCAAAATGCGCTAGATTCCGCCCAAATTCAACAAATTACATAGACTTCTATGGGCACAAAACGGCTGGGGAAAAAAAGCCAAAAATGGCCAATGTTTCCAGTTTTTACCCGCAGACGCTCATCCCAAGTAGCCATCTAGCAACACAGAGCTCCATTAAGAAACACTACAATACATGGGCTACAAGCCAATATGTATCCCGATATTTCAGACCTTTTTTTTAAAAGTTTATTTTCATTCTGAAGAAAACAGAAATATGTACTATACAACCAAATGTTACTTTTGTTGTTTTTCGATATGGAAACACTTACACTGTCGTGCATGTAAAACAAGAAGCTCTTGGCCTACTCCTTAGCAAGCAGCAACTGTCAGATGCAGTTTTAGCAACTTGATAAACCAATTGTTTGTGGCACATGAAACATCAATTCTGACACTTCCCCATCAATATGTGTATCGTGAAGAGACCCGCCGTGATGATGTATCCGGATACTTACATTTTGAACCCACCCCTGCTTTCTATTCACAGGACTGCAACTAGACCAGAATACCACATACAAGGTGATCAAAACTTACGGCATTGGACAGGCAGCCACGTATGATGAATTTGTCAACATTTTAATAAAACTTCACTTCATGCAAGGTAAATGATGCAAGTTCCTGGTTGGGGCATGTTGGTATGCTACATGTGCAAATGCTTGGAAGTAGGCAGTCATCATGCTTTAGCGTATGTACCACACGCTAGTTCATGCAGCGTGTTGGTGCGACGCATTTTGAAGTGAAGGCGTGCTCCTCAACGCAACGGTAAAGCGCTCTCATGGGGGGGCACTCGTCATTCCGACATAGCACCATTCCGACATGGCGCCATTGCCATTTCTGGTTTCAGCATTCCGACAATTTAATGTCACCATTCACTTGTGGGGAGCTGTCCATGGTCATGGTGCGAGAGATCGCTCGTGCGTCGGCAGCAATCCACCCCCCCCACCCTACTTTTTCTTAATGAAAAAGAAAAAAGATCCCCACAAGCGCAGGATATTTTTTGGGAGAGAGACCGCTCGTGCGTAGTAATGTGTCGTTCACGAACGAACCGTTCGTTTTGAACGAGTCTTTGAAGTGAACGAAGCGAACTAGTTCCCCGCCTCTCGTTCACTTCGTTCGTTGGTGAATCACCGGTCTGTCACTAGTCAGTCAGACAGTAGCAGAAGTGGTCGTCCAATGAACATTTTAATCTGCGCAAAGGGGCACCACTTTATCTCTTAATGTGATATCTTAATATTACCAGAGTTTTTACACATACCGGGTATTTAGTTCATAATTTAGAAGAGCTCAGCAGTTCACATAGTCCACAGTTCACAGCTCTGAACGAGCTGAGCTCTCGTTCCTGAACGAGGAGCCAGTGAACTGCAGCCAATGGTTTCCATGACCACGAATACACAACTTAACGTGGCAGAGACAAAGGCATACTTCTAGTTGGAAATGCCACTTGTAAATGATATTTTATTCTTTTTTTAATGGGTGATACTGTTCAATACATAAAATTAATCTGCAAAATAGGTTTCAGGTGATATGTTTAGACACGAGGAGCACCTTAGATCTACACAGCACAGCGAGAACGAACTGTATTGAGCCCGCGAACGAGAGACCAGCCTGGGCGCATAGCAACAGTCTCCATGACCACGAATAAACAACTTAACGTGGCAGAGAAGAAGGCATACTTTTTGGTTAAAACAGCTTGTAATTGGGCTTTTTTAAATGTGTGCTGCTGTTAAATAAATAATATAACTAGGCAAAATGAGTTAAGTTGATATGTTTGGACATGAGAAGCACACAGGCAAAGTATGAATGCCCCCCTCCTCCTCTCGTTCACTGAACTAGTTCACTCGTCATTCACCCCTTGCTCTCCTGCATTGTGGCGTGACGTAATCAAAACTAGAAATGCATTCTCACAGAAAATGCTGGAAGCGGGCTTGCCTTTTGGGGCAGAGATGAAACAAAGTACTATTGAGAAAACAAAGCTAAAAGAAATCTTGGGAAAAACTCCATCCACCCAGTCAGAAGTTATGGGCCAAACAATTCAGCCATCTTGGATTCAGCCATCTTGAAAGTGTTGTAGCTCTGCGTTTTGGGGATATACTAAATGACGTACATGGTATTTTAAGTTGGCTAAGGAACACTGCATATGATATAATTTTGAAAATCAACATGGCTTCGAGCGGGATTCGAACTCACAACCTCCATATCTGTAATCCAGCCCCTTTGCCATTGATATTAAATGACATACAGTACATGATATTTGAAGTTGGCTAAGGAACACTGCATATCATTTTGAAAATCAACATGGCTTCGACTGGGGTTCGAACCCCCAACCTCAATATCTGTAATTCAGCACATTTGCCATCCATACTAAATGACATACATGGCATTTTAAGTTGGCCAAGGAACACTGCATATGATATAATTTTGAAAATCAACATGGCTTCGACTGGGATTCGAACCCCCAACCTCCATATCTGTAATTCAGCACATTTGCCATGCATACTAAATGACATACATGGCATTTTAAGTTGGCCAAGGAACACTGCATATGATATAATTTTGAAAATCAACATGGCTTTGACTGGGGTTCGAACCCCCAACCTCAATATCTGTAATTCAGCACATTTGCCATCCATACTAAATGACATACATGGCATTTTAAGTTGGCCAAGGAACACTGCATATGATATAATTTTGAAAATCAACATGGCTTCGACTGGGGTTCGAACCCCCAACCTCCATATCTGTAATTCAGCACATTTACCATTCATACTAAATGACATACATGGCATTTTAAGTTGGCCAAGGAACAGTGCATATGATATAATTTTGAAAATCAACATGGCTTCGACTGGGGTTCGAACCCTGAACCTCCATATCTGTAATTCAGCACATTTGTCATTCATACTAAATGACATACATGGCATTTTAAGTTGGCCAAGGAACACTGTATATGATATAATTTTGAAAATCAACATGGCTTCAGGTGGGATTCGAACCCTCAAACTACATATCTCTTATCAAGCAGCATGCATTCCCATTATGCCAAGCAGCTAGCTGTCATGTCCAGTCCAGCAAGACTATATCACATTGCATTGAAGAGCTGAACAATAGACTTCTAGAATGGCTGCTCGCACCTGCTCGTTAAGAATAGAATCTTGAGACAGTGGCAGTTAAGATGGAATCCTTCATTGGGAGCACCTGTTCTGATACTAACTGACAGTTAGTATTGAGCCTTTAACAGGGGAGAGAATGAGAATGAGTTTTTAAGCGGGCTTGCGGAGCAAGGACCATGCAGAGCATGGCCCTTGCAGAGCAAGGCCCGTTTATAGTAATCTCTAAGTCCTGTTTTATTAAGCGGGCTTGCGGAGCAAGGACCATGCAGAGCATGGCCCTTGCAGAGCAAGGCCCGTTTATAGTAATCTCTAAGTCCTGTTTCTTATTATTATTATCGTTCTTGTGCAGGGCAGCAGTAAAATAGAAAATGGATCTCCTCCTAGGCCTTTCGAGATAGAGACACCGTTCAAACACTAAAACGACCGGCTCGGCTTGGAGATCGCGTCTCGTTATAGGCTTCTCCGTGTCTCTTGTCGTTTTCCCGTTTTTGGCGATTTTGTTAAAGCCTGGGTCTCCATTGAAAACTATGGTGGAACCTTCATGAACCAAAGTTCCGCCACTCTAGAGATTAGAGTGTAGGAGGCTTTTTCGGTCATAAAACATCAACACTTTCACCTAGAAGTTTATTTGACGCGTTGTTAGCGAGCTCTATGGGATGTCTCCAAATTGTGAAAGTTTCATCTCCCAACTCCCAATACTTTTTAAATGGCAGGTTTGTAAAAAAAACAGGCCTGGCTCTATGGAGAATCCCATTCTTTCGAAAAGTGCATTTTTCAAGAGATCAGCGCATGTCCCACACGGAGGTCCATTTGTGCCTGAAAATTTTAACCTATAAACTTCATTCAAAGACTGTTAGAGAGATCACAAGCATGACTCCGATCTGTGAAAAGGACACTTGCCAACTCCTTTTAGTTTTTTTACAACGATGTTGTAAAGACAAAAAACTCATTCTCATTTTCTCCCCTGTTAAAGGCTCAATACTAACTGTCTTTCAGTCAATCACAACAGGTGCAGCCAGTGAAGGATTCCATTTCAACTGTCACTGTCTCAAGATTCCATTCTTAACGAGCAGGTGCGAGCAAGCATTCTAGAAGTCTATTGTTGAGCTCTGCAATGCAATGTAATATAGTCTTGCTGGACTATGCATGACAATTAGCTGCTTGGCTTAGTGGTAATGCATGCCGCTGCATTAGAGATATGGAGGTTGAGGGTTCGAAACCCACCTGAGGCCATGTTGATTTTCTAAATTATATCATATGCAGCGTTCCTTGGCCGACTTAAAATGCCATGTATATAATTTAGTATGGATGGCAAATGTGCTGAATTACAGATATTGAGGTTGAGGGTTCGAAACCCAGTCAAAGCCATGTTGATTTTCAAAATTACATCATATGCAGTGTTCCTTGGCCAACTTAAAATGCCATGTATGTCATTTAGTATGCATGGCAAATGTGCTGGATTACAGATATGGAGGTTGGGGGTTCGAATCCCAGTCAAAGCCATGTTGACTTTCAAAATTATATCATATGCAGTGTTCCTTGGCCAACTTAAAATGCCATGTATGTCATTTAGTATGAATGGCAAATGTGCTGAATTAGGGATATGGGGGTTGGAGGTTCGAACCCCAGTCGAAGCCATGTTGATTTTCAAAATGATATCATATGCAGTGTTCCTTAGCCAACTTCAAATATCATGTATTGTATGTCATTTAATATCAATGGCAAAGGGGTTGGATTACAGATATGGAGGTTGTGAGTTCTAATCCCGCTCGAAGCCATGTTGATTTTCAAAATTATATCATATGCAGTGTTCCTTAGCCAACTTAAAATACCATGTATGTCATTTAGTATATCCCCAAAACGCAGAGCTACAACACTTTCAAGATGGCTGAATCCAAGATGGCTGAATTGTTTGGCCCATAACTTCTGACTGGGTGGATGGAGTTTTTCCAAGATTTCTTTTAGCTTTGTTTTCTCAATAGTACTTTGTTTCATCTCTGCCCCAAAAGGCAAGCCCGCTTCCAGCATTTTCTGTGAGAATGCATTTCTAGTTTATTAAGCGGGCTTGCGGAGCAAGAGCAGAGCTCTTGCAGAGCAAGGCCCGATTATAGTAATCTCTAAGTCCTGTTTATTATTGGTTCTCTTGTACAGGGACAGTAAAAATAGAAAATGGATCTCCTCCTAGGCCTTTCGAGATAGAGACACCGTTCAAACACTAAAACGACCGGCTCGGCTTGGAGATCGCGTTTCGTTATAGGCTTCTCCGTGTCTCTTGTCGTTTTCCCGTTTTTGGCGATTTAGTGAAAGCCTGGGTCCCCATTGGAAACAGTGGTGGAACCTCCATGAACCAAGGTTCCGCCACTCTAGAGATTAGAGTGTAGGAGGCTTTTTCGGTCATAAAACATCAACACTTTCACCTAGAAGTTTAGTTGACGCGTTGTTAGCGAGCTCTATGGGATGTCTCCAAATTGTCAAAGTTTCATCTCCCAAATCCCAATACTTTTTAAATGGCAGGTTTATAAAAAAAACAGGCCTGGCTCTATGGAGAATCCCAGTCTTTCGAAAAGGGCATTTTTCAAGAGATCAGCGCATGTCCCACACGGAGGTCCATTTGTGCCTGAAAAATTTAACCTATAAACTTCATTCAAAGACTGTTAGAGAGATCACAAGCATGACTCCGATCTGTGAAAAGGACACGTGCCAACTCCTTTTAGTTTTTTTACAACGATGTTGTAAAGACAAAAAACTCATTCTCATTTTCTCCCCTGTTAAAGGCTCAATACTAACTGTCTTTCAGTCAATCACAACAGGTGCAGCCAGTGAAGGATTCCATTTCAACTGTCACTGTCTCAAGATTCCATTCTTAACGAGCAGGTGCGAGCAAGCATTCTAGAAGTCCATTGTTCAGCTCTGCAATGCAATGTAATATAGTCTTGCTGGACTATGCATGACAATTAACTGCTTGGCTTAGTGGTAATGCATGCTGCTGCATTAGATTGGAGGTTGAGGGTTCGAAACCCACATGAAGCAATGTTGATTTTCTAAATTGTATCATATGCAGCGTTCCTTGGCCGACTTAAAATGCCATACATGTATATCATTTAGTATGGATGGCAAATGTGCTGAATTACAGATATTGAGGTTGGGGGTTCGAAACCCAGTCAAAGCCATGTTGATTTTCAAAATTACATCATATGCAGTGTTCCTTGGCCAACTTAAAGTGCCATGTATGTCATTTAGTATGCATGGCAAATGTGCTGGATTACAGATATGGAGGTTGGGGGTTCGAATCCCAGTCAAAGCCATGTTGATTTTCAAAAGTATATCATATGCAGTGTTCCTTGGCCAACTTAAAATGCCATGTATGTCATTTAGTATGAATGGCAAATGTGCTGAATTAGGGATATGGGGGTTGGAGGTTCGAACCCCAGTCGAAGCCATGTTGATTTCCAAAATGATATCATATGCAGTGTTCCTTAGCCAACTTCAAATATCATGTATCGTATGTCATTTAATATCAATGGCAAAGGGGTTGGATTACAGATATGGAGGTTGTGAGTTCTAATCCCGCTCGAAGCCATGTCGATTTTCAAAATTATATCATATGCAGTGTTCCTTAGCCAACTTAAAATACCATGTATGTCATTTAGTATATCCCCAAAACGCAGAGCTACAGCACTTTCAAGATGGCTGAATCCAAGATGGCTGAATTGTTTGGCCCATAACTTCTGACTGGGTGGATGGATTTTTCCCAACATTTCTTTTAGCTTTGTTTTCTCAATAGTACTTTTTTTCATCTCTGCCCCAAAAGGCAAGCCCGCTTCCAGCATTTTCTGTGAGAATGCATTTCTAGTTATAGCTTGGTCTTGTGCAGGGGCAGTAAAAATAGAAAATGGATCTCCTCCTAGGCCTTTCGAGATAGAGACACCGTTCAAACACTAAAACGACCGGCTCGGCTTGGAGATCGCGTATCGTTATAGGCTTCTCCGTGTCTCTTGTCGTTTTCCCGTTTTTGGCGATTTTGTTAAAGCCTGGGTCTCCATTGAAAACTATGGTGGAACCTTCATGAACCAAAGTTCCGCCACTCTAGAGATTAGAGTGTAGGAGGCTTTTTCGGTCATAAAACATCAACACTTTCACCTAGAAGTTTAGTTGACGCGTTGTTAGCGAGCTCTATGGGATGTCTCCAAATTGTGAAAGTTTCATCTCCCAACTCCCAATACTTTTTAAATGGCAGGTTTGTAAAAAAACAGACCTGGCTCTATGGAGAATCCCAGTCTTTGGAAAAGTGCATTTTTCAAGAGATCAGCGCATGTCCCACACGGAGGTCCATTTGTGCCTGAAAAATTTAACCTATAAACTTCATTCAAAGACTGTTAGAGAGATCACAAGCATGACTCCGATCTGTGAAAAGGACACGTGCCAACTCCTCTTAGTTTTTTTACAACGATGTTGTAAAGACAAAAAACTCATTCTCATTTTCTCCCCAGTTTAGAGCTCAATACTAACTGTCTTTCAGTCAATCACAACAGGTGCAGCCAGTGAAGAGTTCCATTTCAACTGTCACTGTCTCAAGATTCTATTCTTAACGAGCAGGTGCGAGCAAGCATTCTAGAAGTCTATTGTTCAGCTCTGCAATGCAATGTAATATAGTCTTGCTGGACTATGCATGACAATTAGCTGCTTGGCTTAGTGGTAATGCATGCTGATGCATTAGAGATATGGAGGTTGAGGGTTCGAATCCCACCTGAAGCCATGTTGGTTTTCTAAATTATATCATATGCAGCGTTCCTTGGCCGACTTAAAATGCCATGTATATCATTTAGTATGGATGGCAAATGTGCTGAATTACAGATATTGAGGTTGGGGGTTCGAATCCCAGTCAAAGCCATGTTGATTTTCAAAATTATATCATATGCAGTGTTCCTTGGCCAACTTAAAATGCCATGTATGTAATTTAGTATGAATGGCAAATGTGCTGAATTAGGGATATGGGGGTTGGAGGTTCGAACCCCAGTCGAAGCCATGTTGATTTTCAAAATGATATCATATGCAGTGTTCCTTAGCCAACTTCAAATATCATGTATTGTATGTCATTTAATATCAATGGCAAAGGGGTTGGATTACAGATATGGAGGTTGTGAGTTCTAATCCCGCTCGAAGCCATGTTGATTTTCAAAATTATATCATATGCAGTGTTCCTTAGCCAACTTAAAATACCATGTATGTCATTTAGTATATCCCCAAAACGCACAGCTACAACACTTTCAAGATGGCTGAATCCAAGATGGCTGAATTGTTTGGCCCATAACTTCTGACTGGGTGGATGGAGTTTTTCCAAGATTTCTTTTAGCTTTGTTTTCTCAATAGTACTTTGTTTCATCTCTGCCCCAAAAGGCAAGCCCGCTTCCAGCATTTTCTGTGAGAATGCATTTCTAGTTATTATTATAGCTTGGTCTTGTGCAGGGGCAGTAAAAATAGAAAATGGATCTCCTCCTAGGCCTTTCGAGATAGAGACACCGTTCAAACACTAAAACGACCGGCTCGGCTTGGAGATCGCGTATCGTTATAGGCTTCTCCGTGTCTCTTGTCGTTTTCCCGTTTTTGGCGATTTTGTTAAAGCCTGGGTCTCCATTGAAAACTATGGTGGAACCTTCATGAACCAAAGTTCCGCCACTCTAGAGATTAGAGTGTAGGAGGCTTTTTCGGTCATAAAACATCAACACTTTCACCTAGAGGTTTAGTTGACGCGTTGTTAGCGAGCTCTATGGGATGTCTCCAAATTGTGAAAGTTTCATCTCCCAACTCCCAATACTTTTTAAATGGCAGGTTTGTAAAAAAACAGACCTGGCTCTATGGAGAATCCCAGTCTTTGGAAAAGTGCATTTTTCAAGAGATCAGCGCATGTCCCACACGGAGGTCCATTTGTGCCTGAAAAATTTAACCTATAAACTTCATTCAAAGACTGTTAGAGAGATCACAAGCATGACTCCGATCTGTGAAAAGGACACGTGCCAACTCCTCTTAGTTTTTTTACAACGATGTTGTAAAGACAAAAAACTCATTCTCATTTTCTCCCCAGTTTAGAGCTCAATACTAACTGTCTTTCAGTCAATCACAACAGGTGCAGCCAGTGAAGAGTTCCATTTCAACTGTCACTGTCTCAAGATTCTATTCTTAACGAGCAGGTGCGAGCAAGCATTCTAGAAGTCTATTGTTCAGCTCTGCAATGCAATGTAATATAGTCTTGCTGGACTATGCATGACAATTAGCTGCTTGGCTTAGTGGTAATGCATGCTGCTGCATTAGAGATATGGAGGTTGAGGGTTCGAATCCCACCTGAAGCCATGTTGGTTTTCTAAATTATATCATATGCAGCGTTCCTTGGCCGACTTAAAATGCCATGTATATCATTTAGTATGGATGGCAAATGTGCTGAATTACAGATATTGAGGTTGGGGGTTCGAATCCCAGTCAAAGCCATGTTGATTTTCAAAATTATATCATATGCAGTGTTCCTTGGCCAACTTAAAATGCCATGTATGTAATTTAGTATGAATGGCAAATGTGCTGAATTAGGGATATGGGGGTTGGAGGTTCGAACCCCAGTCGAGGCCATGTTGATTTTCAAAATGATATCATATGCAGTGTTCCTTAGCCAACTTCAAATATCATGTATTGTATGTCATTTAATATCAATGGCAAAGCGGTTGGATTACAGATATGGAGGTTGTGAGTTCTAATCCCGCTCGAAGCCATGTTGATTTTCAAAATTATATCATATGCAGTGTTCCTTAGCCAACTTAAAATACCATGTATGTCATTTAGTATATCCCCAAAACGCACAGCTACAACACTTTCAAGATGGCTGAATCCAAGATGGCTGAATTGTTTGGCCCATAACTTCTGACTGGGTGGATGGAGTTTTTCCAAGATTTCTTTTAGCTTTGTTTTCTCAATAGTACTTTGTTTCATCTCTGCCCCAAAAGGCAAGCCCGCTTCCAGCATTTTCTGTGAGAATGCATTTCTAGTTATTATTATAGCTTGGTCTTGTGCAGGGGCAGTAAAAATAGAAAATGGATCTCCTCCTAGGCCTTTCGAGATAGAGACACCGTTCAAACACTAAAACGACCGGCTCGGCTTGGAGATCGCGTATCGTTATAAGCTTCTCCGTGTCTCTTGTCGTTTTCCCGTTTTTGGCGATTTTGTTAAAGCCTGGGTCTCCATTGAAAACTATGGTGGAACCTTCATGAACCAAAGTTCCGCCACTCTAGAGATTAGAGTGTAGGAGGCTTTTTCGGTCATAAAACATCAACACTTTCACCTAGAAGTTTAGTTGACGCGTTGTTAGCGAGCTCTATGGGATGTCTCCAAATTGTGAAAGTTTCATCTCCCAACTCCCAATACTTTTTAAATGGCAGGTTTGTAAAAAAAACAGGCCTGGCTCTATGGAGAATCCCATTCTTTCGAAAAGTGCATTTTTCAAGAGATCAGCGCATGTCCCACACGGAGGTCCATTTGTGCCTGAACCCTTTCACCTATAAACTTCATTCAAAGACTGTTAGAGAGATCACAAGCATGACTCCGATCTGTGAAAAGGACACGTGCCAACTCCTTTTAGTTTTTTTACAACGATGTTGTAAAGACAAAAAACTCGTTCTCATCCTCCCCCCTATCTAGAGCTCAATACTAACTGTCTTTCAGTCAATCAAAACCACAGACTTCTATTATAACTAGACTGCGGATGTTCGATGTGTTGTGAAGCAACGGCTGGGGGCGGGACATGGGACGATTTTTGGGCGGAAGAAGGAAGTAGAGCGCCTTTTCCCATTATTCTCAATGGTGGGCTTGAAGCCATATAGCTCCTTGCCAATTCTTGCCAAGTCGGCTCTGTTTCGTTCCTACGATAGTTGCCCCTCCCTTCCAAACAGCCCAGATATTTTTTTCAGGCTGACCCTGTATTTGAGAGAGCTATTAAAATAGTTTAAATGACCAATGAGCATGGCTATTTGGGTTGATTGGCAGTTGACATTCTTTAGAATTATTGTTTTGATTGACAGGCAGGCCGTCGTCAAGGCGAAGGACGACTCTCGCGCCGTCTCCAGGGGAAGCTCCCTCCCTGCTGCATTACTTTCAACAGCTTCATCACTGCCATGGGTTATTTAATTTTGGTACACTTTCCCCACAAATATGCGTTGTTGTACTTTTGGATGTACTTCTCCGTATTCTGTAAGGACCTCTGCAGTTTTGGTAAGTAAAATAAAAACATGTATTTTACGTGGCAGATTGACCAAAATGACTGAGCTTTGTTAAACAAACACGTACGACAATGCTAGCTTGTTATTAGCCCAAGGCAGCATGCTGATCTTTCAGTGTTTGATGATCTGTCGGCTTGTCAAGTAACTTAATTATAATTTGAATGCCATTGCTTTTGGAAGCAAAATGTGTCTGTTTGGCGTGCATCAGGTGTAAGGATTCCCTCCTTCCGTAGCCAAGTCCTTACATCAAGATGCTGTAAACATTTCACTACCATTCTGGCACTATGCGGGCCAGTGGCCACATCGGAAAAGCAACGTAGTCTAGCTGTGTTCCTCCGTGAACTGTTAAACATTGTTCGTTTCTGTATTGCCAAATTTCCAAGTTGCTAGTTGGTGATGAAATATGGTCATTTGGTAGGCCTACGTTCGTTATCAGTACTTATGTTAATGACCTGGTGGCATTATTGCGTGAATGCTTTGCACACTTAATGAATAAGGTCCTCAAGTGTGTAGAGTTTCGCTGAGTTCGTTGTTTATTTACATTTTCCTCAGCATAACTGTACAGCTGACACCGCTGCCTTCTGTATCACAACAAAGCCTGTCACTTCCACGTTTCGTTCTTTTTTATGTGACCGAAGTCACTGGCTACTGCACCAGAGAGGGCCTCTGCACTCATTGCTGGTCCTATGATGCCATCTATTGGCGATAACGTGCAACAGCATAATTAAACTAAAAGACAACTTCTGACAGGACAACAAAAAGACAGGGAATGAGAATAAGGGAATAACAAAAAGACAAAAATGGGGGGTCCACTACACTTGCATACAAACTGATTGTGATGCTGTCACTCATTTTCTAGTCTATATCTTGGACTGAAAAAGGATTACATTATTATGTTTCAGGTGTTTTGCCCCTGCGGTTGTGAGGAGGATGCTGTGTAGGTGGCAGCGTGAACGTGTCACACAGACATTGGCTAATCTACTCGGTAGGTATAACGAAATAAAAGAAACCACCCCCTCAACCCTGCACTGTACCTATTATAACCAGTTTTTATATAGACCATTATTTGAAATACTATGAGAGCCTTTCTGTTAGGATACTGTACAGCAGGGATGGGCAACTGGAGGCTCGGGCGCCACATGCAGCCCAACTTCTCACTTTTTTTTAAAAAAAGAAAAAGGACAGTTTTTAACCCCCTATAAATCAATAGTGTAAGCATTCAGGTATAAATAAAGAAAAAGTGAAGTATCCTTTTGTAAATTCTCTCAAGTGCGTGGTGATGTGGCCCACCGATTGTGGTAATTAAAAATGTTGGCCCACCTTACAATGAAAGTTGCCCACCCCTGCTGTACAGCCTACATCACTTGTACATGTCCTTACCAAATATGACATTGTTAATGCCTAAAAGTTATATGTCTAAATGTAAACCATAATATTAAATTGTGATGGACAGAAATCAACTAAACCAACATATTACATTCTGAATGTAGTTGCGCAGTGATACTGAGACCAACTTATTCCTGTCTTTATTTGCCAGGCTTCTACACTTGCCCTCAGAGTTCACATATGGTTAAGTGCACAGGTGTCCATCCAGGTTCAGACTGATGCTGGTAACGTTGGCAAGACATAAGTGTGCTGTCTGGGTAATGTTGGCGATTGTAGGCCTACTGACGAGTGCATTGTGTAGTAAACATCCTTTCCCCATCCTCATGTGACATGGTTTCATTCTGTAGGCAAACAACAAACCACACTTCACCTGGAAAACAGAGCCAGGACTCACTGTCAGGTTAGTAAAGTTTAAAATCCCTAATATAATATAAAGTATGCTCCTGAGTTAAGACCAGAGACCTTCCAATGTAAAGCTAACACCATCATCTCCTTACTCTGCATGTGTTTATATATTAGTAATAAAATAGTAATGAAATATATGTTGTTCTCATCACCCTTCGTTTGTCATCATTTTCTTTACAGATGTCTGCAAATGTACAGTAGGCTACACGCCAGCAGGTCTCACCATAGTCAGCATCATCAAGGATTGTCACTCCGACCTGAGAAGAGGCCCCATAGAGACACGGACAAGGACCAGCCACTGTTGCCAGTGCACAACTGAGGACCCGACCAGCCTGCTGCCATCTATGATACTATATAGTACCCGGTATGTAACATTACACTACACTCAGCCAATGCTTTCATCCAAAGTGACTTTCACTTATTTTTACATGTGCCTCCCAATTTGAAGGGACAAAATGTACAAAGCGGATTCCAAAAAAGTTGGGACACTTGGTATTTTGTGAATAAAATCAAAATGCTGGCATTTTCAAAACATTCAATCCATGCATAAGATGAACAATAGCACAAAGTCAACATAGGAACAGTTAAAATGAGGCAAAAGCATTGTTTTGAGGGAAATATGTGCTAATTTAAAATTTGACCCATGCAACAAATCTCAAAAAAGTTGGGACAGGGCCAAATTTTTTTGTAATAGTTGAATAATTCTAAAAATAACACAAGGATGATTTTTTGAAAGGAACTATATTGACTGCCAACATGAATGCACAGATAAAATACCATCACAGAAAGGCTGTGGCACTCAGAAGCGAAGATTTTGAGGGACTAATTACTGATCTATTACACAGAAAGATTGAATTCTCAAAATTGCCGGCATATAAGGCCTATTTCTGTAATGTAGAGTTATGTGAAATCATTCAGTGAGTTATGAGATCATGACACACCCATCGTCAATAAGCCAACTATGACACTCCAACAATGACAGCTGTTGAAAAAATGACCATAAACACAACACTTGATTAAGGCACATGATGCAGACATTAAACAGAGTTGCAAGTGGCAAAGCTCATTCTATATGGACCTAGGAGACATGTGAAACTGTCCTCTGATTACAGAATGGAAAATATTTCATTCTTTTTTAAAATCATGGAGTCATGCACCCTCCAGGTTATGAAGAAAATGATTACTTCAGCTTGATTTAGTGGTCAGTCTGAAAGACTGCATATATGATGGTAAAGGGGTGCAGAGATGCCTTGGTTATGGTCTTCTTACTCATGTAGAGCATTAAAATGAGGGCTGAATGATATATTCAGACTTTAAACAGCATACATAGCTACCAAGGCATTATATTTTGGAGCACAGTGGTAAGATATTGCCCCATAATGATGGGAAATTTCAATCTCTACTATGTTCCAACAGTGTGGTTCCATCATAAGAATAAACAGGTGACGAAATTGTTTTCTTGCAGTGAGGATATGCCACGTATTAAGCATAACAAGAAGGTAAACAAGTCGAAGAACACACCTATCAGTTGAGCTGCTGAAATCATGTCTCGTTCATAAAAATATCAATTTTTAAAATAAAATCATGCCATCAGTCAAAGTATTTAAATGTTACATCTCCTCCGTTGTGTTGTGTTTAGTCTTATCCAACATAAAAAGCATTTTATTGGCCCTGTCCCAACTTTTTTGGAATTTGTTGCAAGGGTGAAAATTTAAATTATCGCATAATTACCCCAAAACAATCATTCTGCTTGGCTTTAACAACTGATATGTTGTCTGTACACAATGCTCTACCTTATTAACATATTGAATGTTTTGAAAATGCCAGCATTTTGATTTTATTCACAAAATACCAAGTGTCCCAACTTTTTTGGAATCCGCTTTGTAATTGGACTGGATTAAAGTATACATCAAGCGTAGTAAACCCTCAGCGTTTGTCAGTAGCCACTATCTTCAATAATTACAAGGGTACCAATTCTATTGACAGATATGCATGCCCACACCATGAAACTACCACCCCATGATTTTCACTGATTAGGTAGCATGCTTTGAAACACGAGCAGCCCATCTCCTTATCTATTGTGTTTTCTTCCCATGAACCTGACACTAATACAAGTTCAGCTACTTAATGTTGAGGTAAATAATGTAAACGACATAAGTATGTTAAGTTGTTGGTGTACCAAACAGTGACGTATTCTCATCACACTTCATATGCCATTATTTTATTTACAGCGGAGCGGTCTGAAGACGTGGAGTACACTGCAGCAGGTATCACATGACCAAGGACTTGGACAACGTCTCTGTTTACATCTATAGTGTATTACACAAGTGAGTGTACACCCCCATATTTCTGCAGATGTAATGGGACAATAAAGACATTTGAAAACTGAAAATGAAGTCTGCACTTCAAGCTCATCACATTAAATAAGTAAAACAGGAGCTTGGTGAGCAGACTTAATTTTCAGTTGTCATTTGACTTTGTTAGTCCTGCACCCAAAACTTTTTTGAGAAGGATGTTCATGGGTTTTTCCTTTTTAAACAAATGTAGACATTTTTACTACACTGAAATGTTATAGTTACTCTATATATACCAGTGATATGCTTCAATTATGTTCATGTTACATTAATTATTTTTTTAAAAATAGATTTGTATTTATCGTTACAGCTGAAGATGTACAGTACGCTGCTGCCTGCATCCTGCCACCACAGAGGATCCGATATGCAGAACCAGCTTCAAAAACCATTGCAATTATGAAACACAGTTAATAAATGCTTATATACAGCAGCCCACACATTTTGTTTAATTTGTAATATTGGTTAACACACTATTGTTACAACTGTTTAGATCGGTGTTTCCCAACCAGGGGTACATGTACCACTAGGGGTACGTGAACACAATGCAGGTGGTACATGCATTGGCAGGTATCAATAAAAAGAAATGTATGGAGCATAATCATATTGGGATAGAGGAAGATATACAGTAGAGCATGAGGGAGGGGGTACTCATGGTAGGACAAAAATGCTTAGGGGGTACATGAGACAAAAAAAAAGTTGGGAGACACTGTGTGATTGAAGTAATGCATTTCTTACAAGCTTGGGGAAGAATGTCCACTCCATGATTTGCAAGTTTAAAAAGCAGAACATAAGGGTGAATATTTCATTTTAATCTTGATGTCAAGCACACAAAACACCCAGATGTTTTGTCATAGCCTACTGTGCCAGCTATGTTTTACTAACTGAAAGGTGTTAACTTTGGTTTGTTTACCATACCGTCTACTTCTAAGAGTGATCTAAGAAAGAGAAGCTTTGTATTCTGAATCTTTTCAAAAACTGGGGGGATCAGCAAAAAAATGGTCATGATGACTGCTCGACACGGCAATCTTCATCTTCAATCTTCCGGATGACAGCTTGGCGTCGAGGAGCCTTTCTTCAGCGTCCATGGTTTATCTGTCAAACGGAAAGGTTTTGCATGTCATTTGATGCCCAAACATTCAAAGTTATTTACAAATGTCCGTAGAGGATTAACTTGGTGTGGCAGACACTAAACAAACACTATTTTACGATGTACAACATGAAAATTGGAGCATTCTGAGCTCATACAAAATGTTGATACTGAGTATTGCTGACATGGATTATGTTTTGCCAAACGGTACGCCGACCCCAAAGACACATTTTCACATTGCATTTTCTGTGTACAGCTCTGTTTGTAGCCTAACTTCCAATTTATCTTTAATTGCGGCTACATTACAACGTGGTGAAGTAATTTATAGTAAGCTAGGTCTTACGCCATTCGGCTGGCTCACGTTAGATGCTAAGCTAAAATTATTATGGTCATCATAACAAGCTCTTCAAGGTTTCGTTATCCCAAAGTATCATTTTATTAATAGCATGGTATATTTGCCATACTTACCGATGACCAGTTCCATTTGAACTTGTGTTGGTGTTTTTATTAAAATAGTTTAAATGACCAATGAGCATGGCTATTTGGGTTGATTGGCAGTTGACATTCTTTAGAATTATTGTTTTGATTGACAGGCAGGCCGTCGTCAAGGCGAAGGACGACTCTCGCGCCGTCTCCAGGGGAAGCTCCCTCCCTGCTGCATTACTTTCAACAGCTTCATCACTGCCATGGGTTATTTAATTTTGGTACACTTTCCCCACAAATATGCGTTGTTGTACTTTTGGATGTACTTCTCCGTATTCTGTAAGGACCTCTGCAGTTTTGGTAAGTAAAATAAAAACATGTATTTTACGTGGCAGATTGACCAAAATGACTGAGCTTTGTTAAACAAACACGTACGACAATGCTAGCTTGTTATTAGCCCAAGGCAGCATGCTGATCTTTCAGTGTTTGATGATCTGTCGGCTTGTCAAGTAACTTAATTATAATTTGAATGCCATTGCTTTTGGAAGCAAAATGTGTCTGTTTGGCGTGCATCAGGTGTAAGGATTCCCTCCTTCCGTAGCCAAGTCCTTACATCAAGATGCTGTAAACATTTCACTACCATTCTGGCACTATGCGGGCCAGTGGCCACATCGGAAAAGCAACGTAGTCTAGCTGTGTTCCTCCGTGAACTGTTAAACATTGTTCGTTTCTGTATTGCCAAATTTCCAAGTTGCTAGTTGGTGATGAAATATGGTCATTTGGTAGGCCTACGTTCGTTATCAGTACTTATGTTAATGACCTGGTGGCATTATTGCGTGAATGCTTTGCACACTTAATGAATAAGGTCCTCAAGTGTGTAGAGTTTCGCTGAGTTCGTTGTTTATTTACATTTTCCTCAGCATAACTGTACAGCTGACACCGCTGCCTTCTGTATCACAACAAAGCCTGTCACTTCCACGTTTCGTTCTTTTTTATGTGACCGAAGTCACTGGCTACTGCACCAGGGAGGGCCTCTGCACTCATTGCTGGTCCTATGATGCCATCTATTGGCGATAACGTGCAACAGCATAATTAAACTAAAAGACAACTTCTGACAGGACAACAAAAAGACAGGGAATGAGAATAAGGGAATAACAAAAAGACAAAAATGGGGGGTCCACTACACTTGCATACAAACTGATTGTGATGCTGTCACTCATTTTCTAGTCTATATCTTGGACTGAAAAAGGATTACATTATTATGTTTCAGGTGTTTTGCCCCTGCGGTTGTGAGGAGGATGCTGTGTAGGTGGCAGCGTGAACGTGTCACACAGACATTGGCTAATCTACTCGGTAGGTATAACGAAATAAAAGAAACCACCCCCTCAACCCTGCACTGTACCTATTATAACCAGTTTTTATATAGACCATTATTTGAAATACTATGAGAGCCTTTCTGTTAGGATACTGTACAGCAGGGATGGGCAACTGGAGGCTCGGGCGCCACATGCAGCCCAACTTCTCACTTTTTTTTAAAAAAAGAAAAAGGACAGTTTTTAACCCCCTATAAATCAATAGTGTAAGCATTCAGGTATAAATAAAGAAAAAGTGAAGTATCCTTTTGTAAATTCTCTCAAGTGCGTGGTGATGTGGCCCACCGATTGTGGTAATTAAAAATGTTGGCCCACCTTACAATGAAAGTTGCCCACCCCTGCTGTACAGCCTACATCACTTGTACATGTCCTTACCAAATATGACATTGTTAATGCCTAAAAGTTATATGTCTAAATGTAAACCATAATATTAAATTGTGATGGACAGAAATCAACTAAACCAACATATTACATTCTGAATGTAGTTGCGCAGTGATACTGAGACCAACTTATTCCTGTCTTTATTTGCCAGGCTTCTACACTTGCCCTCAGAGTTCACATATGGTTAAGTGCACAGGTGTCCATCCAGGTTCAGACTGATGCTGGTAACGTTGGCAAGACATAAGTGTGCTGTCTGGGTAATGTTGGCGATTGTAGGCCTACTGACGAGTGCATTGTGTAGTAAACATCCTTTCCCCATCCTCATGTGACATGGTTTCATTCTGTAGGCAAACAACAAACCACACTTCACCTGGAAAACAGAGCCAGGACTCACTGTCAGGTTAGTAAAGTTTAAAATCCCTAATATAATATAAAGTATGCTCCTGAGTTAAGACCAGAGACCTTCCAATGTAAAGCTAACACCATCATCTCCTTACTCTGCATGTGTTTATATATTAGTAATAAAATAGTAATGAAATATATGTTGTTCTCATCACCCTTCGTTTGTCATCATTTTCTTTACAGATGTCTGCAAATGTACAGTAGGCTACACGCCAGCAGGTCTCACCATAGTCAGCATCATCAAGGATTGTCACTCCGACCTGAGAAGAGGCCCCATAGAGACACGGACAAGGACCAGCCACTGTTGCCAGTGCACAACTGAGGACCCGACCAGCCTGCTGCCATCTATGATACTATATAGTACCCGGTATGTAACATTACACTACACTCAGCCAATGCTTTCATCCAAAGTGACTTTCACTTATTTTTACATGTGCCTCCCAATTTGAAGGGACAAAAAGTACAAAGCGGATTCCAAAAAAGTTGGGACACTTGGTATTTTGTGAATAAAATCAAAATGCTGGCATTTTCAAAACATTCAATCCATGCATAAGATGAACAATAGCACAAAGTCAACATAGGAACAGTTAAAATGAGGCAAAAGCATTGTTTTGAGGGAAATATGTGCTAATTTAAAATTTGACCCATGCAACAAATCTCAAAAAAGTTGGGACAGGGCCAAATTTTTTTGTAATAGTTGAATAATTCTAAAAATAACACAAGGATGATTTTTTGAAAGGAACTATATTGACTGCCAACATGAATGCACAGATAAAATACCATCACAGAAAGGCTGTGGCACTCAGAAGCGAAGATTTTGAGGGACTAATTACTGATCTATTACACAGAAAGATTGAATTCTCAAAATTGCCGGCATATAAGGCCTATTTCTGTAATGTAGAGTTCTGTGAAATCATTGCATGAGTTATGAGATCATGACATACCCATCGTCAATAAGCCAACTATGACACTCCAACAATGACAGCTGTTGAAAAAATGACCATAAACACAACACTTGATTAAGGCACATGATGCAGACATTAAACAGAGTTGCAAGTGGCAAAGCTCATTCTATATGGACCTAGGAGACATGTGAAACTGTCCTCTGATTACAGAATGGAAAATATTTCATTCTTTTTTAAAATCATGGAGTCATGCACCCTCCAGGTTATGAAGAAAATGATTACTTCAGCTTGATTTAGTGGTCAGTCTGAAAGACTGCATATATGATGGTAAAGGGGTGCAGAGATGCCTTGGTTATGGTCTTCTTACTCATGTAGAGCATTAAAATGAGGGCTGAATGATATATTCAGACTTTAAACAGCATACATAGCTACCAAGGCATTATATTTTGGAGCACAGTGGTAAGATATTGCCCCATAATGATGGGAAATTTCAATCTCTACTATGTTCCAACAGTGTGGTTCCATCATAAGAGTAAACAGGTGACAAAATTGTTTTCTTGCAGTGAGGATATGCCACGTATTAAGCATAACAAGAAGGTAAACAAGTCGAAGAACACACCTATCAGTTGAGCTGCTGAAATCATGTCTCGTTCATAAAAATATCAATTTTTAAAATAAAATCATGCCATCAGTCAAAGTATTTAAATGTTACATCTCCTCCGTTGTGTTGTGTTTAGTCTTATCCAACATAAAAAGCATTTTATTGGCCCTGTCCCAACTTTTTTGGAATTTGTTGCAAGGGTGAAAATTTAAATTATCGCATAATTACCCCAAAACAATCATTCTGCTTGGCTTTAACAACTGATATGTTGTCTGTACACAATGCTCTACCTTATTAACATATTGAATGTTTTGAAAATGCCAGCATTTTGATTTTATTCACAAAATACCAAGTGTCCCAACTTTTTTGGAATCCGCTTTGTAATTGGACTGGATTAAAGTATACATCAAGCGTAGTAAACCCTCAGCGTTTGTCAGTAGCCACTATCTTCAATAATTACAAGGGTACCAATTCTATTGACAGATATGCATGCCCACACCATGAAACTACCACCCCATGATTTTCACTGATTAGGTAGCATGCTTTGAAACACGAGCAGCCCATCTCCTTATCTATTGTGTTTTCTTCCCATGAACCTGACACTAATACAAGTTCAGCTACTTAATGTTGAGGTAAATAATGTAAACGACATAAGTATGTTAAGTTGTTGGTGTACCAAACAGTGACGTATTCTCATCACACTTCATATGCCATTATTTTATTTACAGCGGAGCGGTCTGAAGACGTGGAGTACACTGCAGCAGGTATCACATGACCAAGGACTTGGACAACGTCTCTGTTTACATCTATAGTGTATTACACAAGTGAGTGTACACCCCCATATTTCTGCAGATGTAATGGGACAATAAAGACATTTGAAAACTGAAAATGAAGTCTGCACTTCAAGCTCATCACATTAAATAAGTAAAACAGGAGCTTGGTGAGCAGACTTAATTTTCAGTTGTCATTTGACTTTGTTAGTCCTGCACCCAAAACTTTTTTGAGAAGGATGTTCATGGGTTTTTCCTTTTTAAACAAATGTAGACATTTTTACTACACTGAAATGTTATAGTTACTCTATATATACCAGTGATATGCTTCAATTATGTTCATGTTACATTAATTATTTTTTAAAAAATAGATTTGTATTTATCGTTACAGCTGAAGATGTACAGTACGCTGCTGCCTGCATCCTGCCACCACAGAGGATCCGATATGCAGAACCAGCTTCAAAAACCATTGCAATTATGAAACACAGTTAATAAATGCTTATATACAGCAGCCCACACATTTTGTTTAATTTGTAATATTGGTTAACACACTATTGTTACAACTGTTTAGATCGGTGTTTCCCAACCAGGGGTACATGTACCACTAGGGGTACGTGAACACAATGCAGGTGGTACATGCATTGGCAGGTATCAATAAAAAGAAATGTATGGAGCATAATCATATTGGGATAGAGGAAGATATACAGTAGAGCATGAGGGAGGGGGTACTCATGGTAGGACAAAAATGCTTAGGGGGTACATGAGACAAAAAAAAAGTTGGGAGACACTGTGTGATTGAAGTAATGCATTTCTTACAAGCTTGGGGAAGAATGTCCACTCCATGATTTGCAAGTTTAAAAAGCAGAACATAAGGGTGAATATTTCATTTTAATCTTGATGTCAAGCACACAAAACACCCAGATGTTTTGTCATAGCCTACTGTGCCAGCTATGTTTTACTAACTGAAAGGTGTTAACTTTGGTTTGTTTACCATACCGTCTACTTCTAAGAGTGATCTAAGAAAGAGAAGCTTTGTATTCTGAATCTTTTCAAAAACTGGGGGGATCAGCAAAAAAATGGTCATGATGACTGCTCGACACGGCAATCTTCATCTTCAATCTTCCGGATGACAGCTTGGCGTCGAGGAGCCTTTCTTCAGCGTCCATGGTTTATCTGTCAAACGGAAAGGTTTTGCATGTCATTTGATGCCCAAACATTCAAAGTTATTTACAAATGTCCGTAGAGGATTAACTTGGTGTGGCAGACACTAAACAAACACTATTTTACGATGTACAACATGAAAATTGGAGCATTCTGAGCTCATACAAAATGTTGATACTGAGTATTGCTGACATGGATTATGTTTTGCCAAACGGTACGCCGACCCCAAAGACACATTTTCACATTGCATTTTCTGTGTACAGCTCTGTTTGTAGCCTAACTTCCAATTTATCTTTAATTGCGGCTACATTACAACGTGGTGAAGTAATTTATAGTAAGCTAGGTCTTACGCCATTCGGCTGGCTCACGTTAGATGCTAAGCTAAAATTATTATGGTCATCATAACAAGCTCTTCAAGGTTTCGTTATCCCAAAGTATCATTTTATTAATAGCATGGTATATTTGCCATACTTACCGATGACCAGTTCCATTTGAACTTGTGTTGCTGTTTTTATTAAAATAGTTTAAATGACCAATGAGCATGGCTATTTGGGTTGATTGGCAGTTGACATTCTTTAGAATTATTGTTTTGATTGACAGGCAGGCCGTCGTCAAGGCGAAGGACGACTCTCGCGCCGTCTCCAGGGGAAGCTCCCTCCCTGCTGCATTACTTTCAACAGCTTCATCACTGCCATGGGTTATTTAATTTTGGTACACTTTTCCCCACAAATATGCGTTGTTGTACTTTTGGATGTACTTCTCCGTATTCTGTAAGGACCTCTGCAGTTTTGGTAAGTAAAATAAAAACATGTATTTTACGTGGCAGATTGACCAAAATGACTGAGCTTTGTTAAACAAACACGTACGACAATGCTAGCTTGTTATTAGCCCAAGGCAGCATGCTGATCTTTCAGTGTTTGATGATCTGTCGGCTTGTCAAGTAACTTAATTATAATTTGAATGCCATTGCTTTTGGAAGCAAAATGTGTCTGTTTGGCGTGCATCAGGTGTAAGGATTCCCTCCTTCCGTAGCCAAGTCCTTACATCAAGATGCTGTAAACATTTCACTACCATTCTGGCACTATGCGGGCCAGTGGCCACATCGGAAAAGCAACGTAGTCTAGCTGTGTTCCTCCGTGAACTGTTAAACATTGTTCGTTTCTGTATTGCCAAATTTCCAAGTTGCTAGTTGGTGATGAAATATGGTCATTTGGTAGGCCTACGTTCGTTATCAGTACTTATGTTAATGACCTGGTGGCATTATTGCGTGAATGCTTTGCACACTTAATGAATAAGGTCCTCAAGTGTGTAGAGTTTCGCTGAGTTCGTTGTTTATTTACATTTTCCTCAGCATAACTGTACAGCTGACACCGCTGCCTTCTGTATCACAACAAAGCCTGTCACTTCCACGTTTCGTTCTTCTTATGTGACCGAAGTCACTGGCTACTGCACCAGAGAGGGCCTCTGCACTCATTGCTGGTCCTATGATGCCATCTATTGGCGATAACGTGCAACAGCATAATTAAACTAAAAGACAACTTCTGACAGGACAACAAAAAGACAGGGAATGAGAATAAGGGAATAACAAAAAGACAAAAATGGGGGGTCCACTACACTTGCATACAAACTGATTGTGATGCTGTCACTCATTTTCTAGTCTATATCTTGGACTGAAAAAGGATTACATTATTATGTTTCAGGTGTTTTGCCCCTGCGGTTGTGAGGAGGATGCTGTGTAGGTGGCAGCGTGAACGTGTCACACAGACATTGGCTAAACTACTCGGTAGGTATAACGAAATAAAAGAAACCACCCCCTCAACCCTGCACTGTACCTATTATAACCAGTTTTTATATAGACCATTATTTGAAATACTATGAGAGCCTTTCTGTTAGGATACTGTACAGCAGGGATGGGCAACTGGAGGCTCGGGCGCCACATGCCACATTTAAAAAAAGAAAAAGGACAGTTTTTAACCCCCTATAAATCAATAGTGTAAGCATTCAGGTATAAATAAAGAAAAAGTGAAGTATCCTTTTGTAAATTCTCTCAAGTGCGTGGTGATGTGGCCCACCGATTGTGGTAATTAAAAATGTTGGCCCACCTTACAATGAAAGTTGCCCACCCCTGCTGTACAGCCTACATCACTTGTACATGTCCTTACCAAATATGACATTGTTAATGCCTAAAAGTTATATGTCTAAATGTAAACCATAATATTAAATTGTGATGGACAGAAATCAACTAAACCAACATATTACATTCTGAATGTAGTTGCGCAGTGATACTGAGACCAACTTATTCCTGTCTTTATTTGCCAGGCTTCTACACTTGCCCTCAGAGTTCACATATGGTTAAGTGCACAGGTGTCCATCCAGGTTCAGACTGATGCTGGTAACGTTGGCAAGACATAAGTGTGCTGTCTGGGTAATGTTGGCGATTGTAGGCCTACTGACGAGTGCATTGTGTAGTAAACATCCTTTCCCCATCCTCATGTGACATGGTTTCATTCTGTAGGCAAACAACAAACCACACTTCACCTGGAAAACAGAGCCAGGACTCACTGTCAGGTTAGTAAAGTTTAAAATCCCTAATATAATATAAAGTATGCTCCTGAGTTAAGACCAGAGACCTTCCAATGTAAAGCTAACACCATCATCTCCTTACTCTGCATGTGTTTATATATTAGTAATAAAATAGTAATGAAATATATGTTGTTCTCATCACCCTTCGTTTGTCATCATTTTCTTTACAGATGTCTGCAAATGTACAGTAGGCTACACGCCAGCAGGTCTCACCATAGTCAGCATCATCAAGGATTGTCACTCCGACCTGAGAAGAGGCCCCATAGAGACACGGACAAGGACCAGCCACTGTTGCCAGTGCACAACTGAGGACCCGACCAGCCTGCTGCCATCTATGATACTATATAGTACCCGGTATGTAACATTACATACACTCAGCCAATGCTTTCATCCAAAGTGACTTTCACTTATTTTTACATGTGCCTCCCAATTTGAAGGGACAAAAAGTACAAAGCGGATTCCAAAAAAGTTGGGACACTTGGTATTTTGTGAATAAAATCAAAATGCTGGCATTTTCAAAACATTCAATCCATGCATAAGATGAACAATAGCACAAAGTCAACATAGGAACAGTTAAAATGAGGCAAAAGCATTGTTTTGAGGGAAATATGTGCTAATTTAAAATTTGACCCATGCAACAAATCTCAAAAAAGTTGGGACAGGGCCAAATTTTTTTGTAATAGTTGAATAATTCTAAAAATAACACAAGGATGATTTTTTGAAAGGAACTATATTGACTGCCAACATGAATGCACAGATAAAATACCATCACAGAAAGGCTGTGGCACTCAGAAGCGAAGATTTTGAGGGACTAATTACTGATCTATTACACAGAAAGATTGAATTCTCAAAATTGCCGGCATATAAGGCCTATTTCTGTAATGTAGAGTTCTCTGAAATCATTCAGTGAGTTATGAGATCATGACACACCCATCGTCAATAAGCCAACTATGACACTCCAACAATGACAGCTGTTGAAAAAATGACCATAAACACAACACTTGATTAAGGCACATGATGCAGACATTAAACAGAGTTGCAAGTGGCAAAGCTCATTCTATATGGACCTAGGAGACATGTGAAACTGTCCTCTGATTACAGAATGGAAAATATTTCATTCTTTTTTTAAATCATGGTGTCGTGCACCTTCCAGGTTATGAAGAATATGATTACTTCAGCTTGATTTAGTGGTCAGTCTGAAAGATAGCATATATGATGGTAAAGGGGTGCAGAGATGCCTTGGTTGTGGTCCTCTTACTCATGTAGAGCATTAAAATGAGGGCTGAATGATATATTCAGACTTCAAACAGCATACATAGCTACCAAGGCATTATATTTTGGTGCACAGTGGTAAGATATTGCCCCATAATGATGGGAAATTTCAATCTCTAGTATGTTCCAACAGTGTGATTCCATCATAAGAATAAACAGGTGACAAAATTGTTTTCTTGCAGTGAGGATATGCCACGTATTAAGCATAACAAGAAGGTAAACAAGTCGAAGAACACACCTATCAGTTGAGCTGCTGAAATCATGTCTCGTTCATAAAAATATCAATTTTTAAAATAAAATCATGCCATCAGTCAAAGTATTTAAATGTTACATCTCCTCCGTTGTGTTGTGTTTAGTCTTATCCAACATAAAAAGCATTTTATTGGCCCTGTCCCAACTTTTTTGGAATTTGTTGCAAGGGTGAAAATTTAAATTATCACATAATTACCCCAAAACAATCATTCTGCTTGGCTTTAACAACTGATATGTTGTCTGTACACAATGCTCTACCTTATTAACATATTGAATGTTTTGAAAATGCCAGCATTTTGATTTTATTCACAAAATACCAAGTGTCCCAACTTTTTTGGAATCCGCTTTGTAATTGGACTGGATTAAAGTATACATCAAGCGTAGTAAACCCTCAGCGTTTGTCAGTAGCCACTATCTTCAATAATTACAAGGGTACCAATTCTATTGACAGATATGCATGCCCACACCATGAAACTACCACCCCATGATTTTCACTGATTAGGTAGCATGCTTTGAAACACGAGCAGCCCATCTCCTTATCTATTGTGTTTTCTTCCCATGAACCTGACACTAATACAAGTTCAGCTACTTAATGTTGAGGTAAATAATGTAAACGACATAAGTATGTTAAGTTGTTGGTGTACCAAACAGTGACGTATTCTCATCACACTTCATATGCCATTATTTTATTTACAGCGGAGCGGTCTGAAGACGTGGAGTACACTGCAGCAGGTATCACATGACCAAGGACTTGGACAACGTCTCTGTTTACATCTATAGTGTATTACACAAGTGAGTGTACACCCCCATATTTCTGCAGATGTAATGGGACAATAAAGACATTTGAAAACTGAAAATGAAGTCTGCACTTCAAGCTCATCACATTAAATAAGTAAAACAGGAGCTTGGTGAGCAGACTTAATTTTCAGTTGTCATTTGACTTTGTTAGTCCTGCACCCAAAACTTTTTTGAGAAGGATGTTCATGGGTTTTTCCTTTTTAAACAAATGTAGACATTTTTACTACACTGAAATGTTATAGTTACTCTATATATACCAGTGATATGCTTCAATTATGTTCATGTTACATTAATTATTTAAAAAAAAATAGATTTGTATTTATCGTTACAGCTGAAGATGTACAGTACGCTGCTGCCTGCATCCTGCCACCACAGAGGATCCGATATGCAGAACCAGCTTCAAAAACCATTGCAATTATGAAACACAGTTAATAAATGCTTATATACAGCAGCCCACACATTTTGTTTAATTTGTAATATTGGTTAACACACTATTGTTACAACTGTTTAGATCGGTGTTTCCCAACCAGGGGTACATGTACCACTAGGGGTACGTGAACACAATGCAGGTGGTACATGCATTGGCAGGTATCAATAAAAAGAAATGTATGGAGCATAATCATATTGGGATAGAGGAAGATATACAGTAGACTAGAGCATGAGGGAGGGGGTACTCATGGTATGACAAAAATGCTTAGGGGGTACTTGAGACAAAAAAAAGTTGGGAGACACTGTGTGATTGAAGTAATGCATTTCTTACAAGCTTGGGGAAGAATGTCCACTCCATGATTTGCAAGTTTAAAAAGCAGAACATAAGGGTGAATATTTCATTTTAATCTTGATGTCAAGCACACAAAACACCCAGATGTTTTGTCATAGCCTACTGTGCCAGCTATGTTTTACTAACTGAAAGGTGTTAACTTTGGTTTGTTTACCATACCGTCTACTTCTAAGAGTGATCTAAGAAAGAGAAGCTTTGTATTCTGAATCTTTTCAAAAACTGGGGGGATCAGCAAAAAAAATGGTCATGATGACTGCTCGACACGGCAATCTTCATCTTCAATCTTCCGGATGACAGCTTGGCGTCGAGGAGCCTTTCTTCAGCGTCCATGGTTTGTCTGTCAAACGGAAAGGTTTTGCATGTCATTTGATGCCCAAACATTCAAGGTTATTTCCAAATGTCCGTAGAGGATTAACTTGGTGTGGCAGACACTAAACAAACACTATTTTACGATGTACAACATGAAAATTGGAGCATTCTGAGCTCATACAAAATGTTGATACTGAGTATTGCTGACATGGATTATGTTTTGCCAAACGGTACGCCGACCCCAAAGACACATTTTCACATTGCATTTTCTGTGTACAGCTCTGTTTGTAGCCTAACTTCCAATTTATCTTTAATTGCGGCTACATTACAACGTGGTGAAGTAATTTATAGTAAGCTAGGTCTTACGCCATTCGGCTGGCTCACGTTAGATGCTAAGCTAAAATTATTATGGTCATCATAACAAGCTCTTCAAGGTTTCGTTATCCCAAAGTATCATTTTATTAATAGCATGGTATATTTGCCATACTTACCGATGACCAGTTCCATTTGAACTTGTGTTGCTGTTTTTATGACAATCAAGGGTTTCTGTCGACCAGTACCACAGTTGAAAACTGTTCAATATTTCTGCTGGGGACGCCATGTCATATTCGGGTGGGAGGGGCGGGACATGTCTTGAAGTGTCTGTTTGTGGATTGGCCGGCGATGTCGACCTATCAGCAATGTAGCTCAACGTTGTCAAGGTGATCATTATACAGTGCCGCCAGGTACTATTGGCACCCTTGAAGTTTAAGTACATTATGGGACATATCTCCAGAAAACAAATAATATGGTCAACCATGATTTTTCTATAGATAGCTTGTGGTTGAAACTAAATATAAAAAATATCAACAGCATTAAATACTAAACTATGAGAGGGAAATAATTGAAGATGGTAAAGTTCCCGGGATCACTGGTATTGGCACCCTTTACTGGATACCATTTTGGAAACCTAATTTGACTCAATTATGGTAAATCGCAAATGGGAATCACCTTTGACTAATTGCTTTTGCCCATAGAACATGAATTAGGCAAGGAATTATGATATTTGTGTTTAAATAGCCACCTGTTACATCTTGTGTGTCTTTCACCAATCTGAAGACAGAGGAGCTGCCTGAGGACACCACAAATACTATTATTTTCAAAAACAAGACCTCCAAATAATAAAAGGTCATCTCAAAAGACCTTGGTAAACCATTTTCAACACTGTGTTGTGTTATTCAGAAATCTGCCAAACATGGAGCTGTAAAGAACATCCTTGGATGTGGGGGGTAGAGGAAGATATTATGATAAAAGTCTTTGGAAGTCTATGAAATAATGAAAAAACACAGGGACTAACATCTACAGACCTGACAGTCAACTTTGAACTGTTCTGGGTAGTTTTTTTCAATAAGCACCCCGTGTTAAACACTACACAAAGTAGTGCCTTTTGGTTGGAGAGCAAGGCAGACCACATTGCTTAATAAAAGTCATAACAGGGAACACCTGACGGCTGTATGAAAAAATACAGGCCTAGCACAGCCCTTTTAAGAATGTTTTAAGGTCAGATGAAGCAATAGCACAGTTTTTCAGTGACTCACACAAACAGCATATTTGCATACTCTGCAAAGAAAGTCTTTAAGGAAAAGGACACCCTACCAAAAAGCAAGCATGGTGTCCGATCCAAAA
>NC_085857.1:31679275-31700737 GCF_034702125.1 Engraulis encrasicolus
AGTTTTCACAATATAAAATGACATTTATTGTCCAAAAACAGAAAACACAGGAAGTATAACAAAATGAAAATATATATGATTCTTATCTATTAAAAAGATACATTTCTTCCTCAAATTAAATTTTCGAATCCCTCGTATAAAATTAAAATGTACTTCTTAGTGCAAAAAACATTCGACTGAGCTATAGAACCAAGGCAGCTTTCAAACAGTATTAGTGCAATTTACTTGCAAACCTCAAGGACAAAAAAGTGAACCATAGTGCAATATAACATAAAATATAATTTAACAAAAAAACGTAAACACAAAATTGAAAATTACTTAACACTTACTTAACCCTATCCAGACCGGGCTTTTTTTGGCATTCCTGGGACCGGGGGTGGGGTGGAGGTGGGGGGCTCTTTTGACCCCCCCCCCCCTCTCATAACTTTGGAACCGAATGGTGTATGACCACCAAACTTGGAGGGGATGATCTTCAGCCCAAAATCTATGAATGACATCAGTTTAGTGTCGTTATTGTTATTTCCTGATTTTTATTGCCCAAATGTCACCTTAATGTACTTTCATCTAACTTGGGTAATGCACATCAATTTTGATTATTATATGAATCAGACCACTTCAAATGTTCACAAGGGTGTCTGATGCTAATGAAAATGTAAAAAAATATGAAAAGTGATGATGACGAGACTTAGACAAAGTCTGTTCCCATAAGTCCCATCACTCGGCAGCCATCTTGGCTACGCCTCAAACTGACTATTTGAGATTAGTCAGTGATGGGGTATATAAGAATGAATGGGGGAAATAATGTTGTGTGACAGTGGGACAACACAGCGATACACAACTCATATGGTTGGAATCACAATGAAAAACTGGGTTTAATGGCCGTCTTAGAATGACCGAAACATGAAAGTAACACTTTAAAACAGCGTTTTTCTTTATGCTATTTTTGATCTGCGCATGCGCCACATTCCACGACAACGTTCTGTTTTGCGGCAGGTGGGAGCAAGTTGCGTGGACTTCACCTCTTCCGGCCGGCTGTCAAACGGGCATCCATTCTCCGGTCATCGTACAGAAAAGACACTGGATTTATTTTCTGATAGCCAAAGCAGTAAGCACAATGGTCGTCCCTGCTCATCAGTAATAAAAAAAAAATAGGCTATTGAATAAATTAATGATGTAGGCTAGCCTGCCTCAAAATTGGTGTTTTAAACTGTGATATCATGTTGTTGCCTAAACTGATAATAGCTATGAGGTGAAAAATATAAGAAAAAAAAGCTCAACTGATCAAAGTGCAGACTTGCTCCCGTTTTGCTTTTTCTTTGTTTTCAACCATAAGAAAAAACACAACTGCTGTGCACATGTATGCACACGGCCGTTTTTGTTTCCGTGATTATATCTGTCCCTTTGTCTTGCACCTACATTTTGGATGGGCGCAGAAAGGTGATTAATGGTCGAGTTGCGCTCTCTGCCCAATTCACAATGAAGTTTCCACGGACGGCAAACAAACCACATGGCCGCCAGCAAACAAACCGATTAGGTACGAGCAGTCGTAAAGGTTTACGTTTGCACTTGCGTCGAGACGATTGGATAAGTGACAGCGCAGCTCAGCAAGCAATTGGCTCTCGTTACCGGACAGGTGGGAGTGACGCCGGCAAACGCCATATTCGCGTAGCCAAATGCTCTCGTTCATTCCTATGGAAGGTTTCATGAGTGATTCGTCTCGTATAAGACCGTCTCTGACTGAGATCAGTGATTTTTGGTCAGGCGTACCTGTCAGAAAACGGTTGCCATGGCAACAACAAAACTGAAAAACCTAATCTTTTGGTATCACATTTTAGCCAACTTAATTTTAGGAAAATTCATAAAGTTTCGTAGTCATAGCTTTAGTCATTCAGGAGTTATACGACATCAAAGTTGGTGCGGGCACTTTTAGCCCTCCCCCCCCCGGTCTGGGTAGGGTTAACATTGCTTAACAATATGAAAATGAGGTAGAATGAACAAACCAAGTTCAATGCACGTTCATGGGAGGTTTTTAGCCAGAAAGACAAGCCTGTCTACATTATCCGGCTTCAGTGCCGCCCTGTGGCACGTGACAATATTGCCACCAGTGCTGAAAGCCCTCTCTGATGGAGCACTGGTGGCCGGAATGCACAAATACTTCCTTGCCAGGCTTGCCACTCTTGGGAAGTTTGGCTCATGCAGCCTCCACCAGTCTAACGGGTTGGCCTCCCCATCAACCTCCAGTGCATGCAGGTAGCTTTGGAACTCAATCTCAATGGCTTCTCTGTCAGGGCGAGCAGCTGGGCCGGGAATGGAATCCTTTTTGAAAAAGCTGCCCAGACTGCGCTTCATCCGCTTAGCCTCGACAACTTCAGCAGCATCAGTGCTGCTATGTGGTGGTGAATGTGTGGATGATGAAGCTTGGGTGGATGGTGATTGTGCCTGTTTTTCCAAAAGGGCCTGCATTTCTGCCATTGCTTTTGCTTTGATGTAGGCTTTGCGGTTGTCTGCAACATATGCCATCTTGAAGCGTGGTCGACCAGGGAGGCCATATCCAGGAGGTCGTCGGTGGCAGGATCATCATATTTGTCATTCAAGTATTGCGGAATGCCCTCCTTTATACGCTTTGTTACTGTGGTGTCATCCTCTGCGGCAGCCAGAACTGTGGTGTTGAGGAGATGAAGCACCGGTTTTAGATATGACACACTGACGTATTCTTCACCAGACAGTGCATCAGTAAACTCCACGAGAGGACTCAGGGCCCTGTTGACCGATTCCAAGCCATCAAGGTCCTGCCAAGATGGAGCCAGGTGCCTGGTTTTTTATCCTCTTTGAGGACCTGTGTAATGGCTTTCTCTTGCTCCAGCACTCGCGCGGCGATCATCTGTTGACGCGACCCCCATCTTGTTGGCGTCTCTGTGATTAGGCGATGATGAGGCAGGTGCAGCTCAGCCTGAGCTTTGGCCAACGCCTTCCTCCTCTTGTGTGTGTAGGAAAATGCACTGACGATCTTCTTGCACACCCCGACCGCACGCTCAATCTCGGGTAGCTTCACACTCGCCTCTGTTAACAAAACATATATAGAGATATATTTAGAATAAGATATATTTAGCCCAGCACTAGTTTAAACAAACAAATAAATAAATGTACTGTAAATCAAGATATGGGCCTAAATACAAGCAGGGTCATTCTACATGAAATCAGACACCTTTTCCTGGTATTTAATTTGTAATATTTAAGGTAATTCTTCATGAATAATATTTCCTAATGTGGAGTGTTTTAGTCAATACAGGTTGTGCAATTTGCAAGACACAAACACAAATTTGTGAAGAGACACAAACTCACACAAATTAAAGCATGTTTATAAAATTGTCTGTGATCGTGGAGGATACATGGATGGCATAGGCCTACTGCCCACCTTATTCATGCTTTCTTCCATTTATCACTTAGGCCTACTATTTGTGCCAGATTGGTAGGCTATACAGAACAGCATCACTTCATGATGTTCTGCTTTTTGGTGCTCTACTCTGCCTTATTAGTTAACACTAGAAAACAACATTTTTATTTTTTTATGATTATGAAAATATGAAGGATATATTTGGCATGACATATGATGTTAATGTTAAGTTGATCATTGGTCAACTTATTTTTTTTTCATGACAGTTATAGCTTCATATTTCAAGCACAAAGTGAGCTTATTTTTGCAAACCAAAAAAATAACCTTACCTATGGCCAGATGCAGCCTGTGTCCGAAGCACTGGAGGCGGGTCCAATCGTTCAAGTCGGTGGCTTTCACGACGTTCGCGCCATTGTCAGTCGTTATGCACGCTTGCAGCCGCTCATCAAGTCCCCAGGACTCCAGCGCTTCCCTCAGCCCTTGGGCGATCAAGGTCCCCGTGTGGTCGTCGGGGAAATAGGACGTCTGGAGACACTTGCTGTGGAGTTTCCATTCATCCGTGATGTAGTGCACGGTGAGGCTAAGGTATGGGTCCATGGTCCTACTTGACCATAAATCCGTGGTTGTTGCATAGTGTTTCACTTGGCAGAGCTCCTGCTCCACTCGCCCACGGACCTCCTCATGCAGGTGAGGCATTTCCACTTCAGAGAAATATTTGCGACTGGGGATGTCGTATCGTTGGTCGAGCGTCTTGACCATGTCTTTAAACCCTTGTCTTTCCACCACCTGGAAGGGTACCATGTCCCTGCACAGATGCGTGGTGATTGATCTGGTAATGTCAATCCACCGCTTGTTTTTCCTGTCATAAGGCGTACCTTTAGAAAATGCCTGAGCGATGGATTGTTGTTTAGCTTTAGTTTTACCTATCTCTTCCGAGGGATGCGCTCTCTTTCCGCCAATATCCCGTTGTCGGCGTTGACTGGCTTCATACTCCACAACGTGTTTCGTGCGGAGGTGGTAAAACAAATTACTAGTGTTGCCTTGTCTCGCAGTTACCGACGCCCGGCATACCTTGCAGATGATGTCTTCTTGCTTAGTGTCCGACACTCTAAAGCCAAACCATTCCCAAATGACGGATGTTGCGCCTACTTTTTTAACCAACTCCTCCGGAGCTGCTGCTGCTAGTATGTCTTCAGCGTTCGCCGCCATGGTCGTTGTTGTCGCTCTTCCTCTTCGAGGCAGCAGAGCGGAAGTTCCAAATTTTGCGCTACTGCCATCTACAGTTATGAATTATTATTATGAATATGAAATATTGCGGTTGACGGTATGGCAACAAATCTCTACCGTTGGTCAATAAATACCGTGTAAGGTAGTCTACCGTGCATACCGCGCACTCCTAGCATGCATGCACTTCATACTCGTAGTTAAATTGTGCATACAGTCTTTCCCATCATATTTTTTAGTTAAAATGTATCTGCACATCCTGTGACACAGCAAATTCCATGTTCAAGTCATGTTACGCTATACATTAATGGTGTATGTGGGTCAACTGTAATACACATTTGAAATGATCTCGCGGGCTAAATAAAATGGTTCAAATTTGGCCCCTGGGCCTGAGTTTGACATCCCTGGCCTAGATTCTACTGTAGTTAGAGAAGTTGGGTACCGTGTGTGCGTGAGTGAGTGAGTGAGAGAGCGCGCATCTGCTGTGGTGCCGCTTGTCTTCTGTGCTTTCCCAACGAGTTTGTATCGTTCAAATGTATTTGTCTACAAAACAAATATAGGTAAAACGACATGGAAGAGCCTTTTCCCCACCGTCTATTCCGTGCCCAGTGCTTTAGTGGGGTCGTAATAGGCTCAGTCATTTCAAATTGATGTTAAAGTTTGGTTTTCACTTCCAAGTTGAAGTTTAGGGTCTATAGAACAATTTGAGTTCGAGTGTCGAACACACAGATAACAAAATGGCCTGCGGGGGGCGCTCTAAAATATATAAACTGCTATAATTTTTGATTAGTTAAACCAAATTTAACATATGAGGTATGTATGGATTCAGCATGAAGAGGAGAACCCGGTGGGCTAAATAGTTGGTTACCAGATTAAAGACACACTATGTAATAAACACACTTTTAGCCAATGGACAGCTAAATTCTGGCATTTTATAAGATAAAGGGTGGAAATGCCCTCCAAGTTGCAATGAAACATAATTTATTGTTTCAATTTATTGTAAATAAAGCCTGGGTTATCACTTAACTTGATTTGTTCAGAATATCCCTGAAGCACACATATACTTAAGATACATATAAACAAATATAGCTGCATAAAGCCTATGTGATATTTAGGACCCAACTTGCAACTTTGAGTATATCAATTTAGGATCATGAGTACCAGCTTTTTTTCAATCAAGCCATCATTTTATTCACAATTTAAACACTTTATATCTGGAAGAAAGTAAATCAATAATAATAATAATAATAATAATAATAATAATAGTAATAGTGATGATGATGATGATGATGATGATGATGATAAATACTATGGGGAACATCATTTTTTCTTGCATTCAAAAAGTAAACAGAAGACCATAGGGCTAACATTTATTCCAATACTCCACTCTACAATAACTATGACAGAGAACACATGCAAAAACAGTCAGTGGTCAGTCTTAGAAATTGTATGTGCACTTGCACAGACGTGTGCACTTTAACTCTGCCTTCATGCACTTGCACCGAGATCTGGCAGGTCTATTTGTACAACTACAAAAACAGCTGCACTTCACCTCTAGTTGGAAAACATCTTTGGCAACTGCATTGCTTTGGTAGTGTAGTCCAAATCTGGGAACTGTTCATTTGTTACCAGATTGGCAGGCATTTCTGGAAAATGCAGATAATAAGAACGGTTTTCATTCCTGTCAACTACGCTGGTAACAAATGGACAGTTCCCAGAGCAGATGATTGTGTCTACCATGTATGAAATAGTCCTATAGTATTATTTAGTATGCTTGCCAAAGGAATCTGCTTGCCCCCAGCAAGCACACTAATACTACTCCAACAGTTTATTTAGTATGCTTGCGGGAAAGCATATTAATGGTTCATCATCAGTTTATTATTATTATACATTTTTCCATTCACCTCGGCATATGGGAATCGTCATTCATTAGTACGGCGGCTTTGAATCGTTGCAGCGTTTGAGATAGAGACACGGTTCGAGTGCCAAAACGAACGGCTCGAAAAGGTCTCAGGGTGGAGTATTTTTCGCTGGCCTACCCCCTTTCATTCGTTCACCAGACTTGTTTTTCCTCAGTTTTCCCCCTAATTGAAATGAATGGTAGAATGGTCAAGATGATAATGTCACAAACTGTGGCAGTTAGAGTGAGAGGTGACCTGTCCTGGGGTTTTTGTATCAACTAGGTAAAGGCATTGTCAGAGAGGTATTGGCTCTGAATACAAACTGTGTGAAGATCATAAGCCAACTCTTAAAAATGTTTCAAAGAGAGCAGCTTTAAAATCCCTATGATGTGACCTCATTCACTTACAAAAAAATGTGTGAACAGCTCAGCGCATAGGCCTGAATATGTCCATTTTTTGACTGAACCATTTGGCCAAGAAAAGTGATCTCAGCTTTGACATGAAGAGCAGGTTTGTGCCATTTGTGTGTCAATATCATCTGACAACTTGCAAAACTTTTGGAGATATGACAGCGTAAAAATAAGGCTGCACATATTACTCAGCTATTGACTGCCAAACTGTCACCTTTAGAATCTTCAGTCATACACACACACACACACACATGCAGCCTTGTAGAACTTTAGACCTCTGCTGTCAGTACATGGCAGTGGCCTACTGGGTAGGGTGTTGGTCTGTCAGAGGGTTGCAGGTTCGAATCCCACCCTTACCTCTCCCTACCCACCCATTGCTGAAAGGCACCTGAAGCATCTCCATACATGCACGCACACACACACACACATCTCTCTCTCTCTCTCACAGACACACACACACACACACACACACACCTCTATCTCTTTCCCTCGTGTTTCTGTGTGTGTATACAACAGCTCTGTGTGTGTGTGTGCATAATCCGCAAGCATACCAATAGCATTGTCTCTCCGGAAATGCAGTCTTATTATTATTATTATTATTATTGTTATTATTGATTTATTTTCTTCCAGATATAACGTTTTTTTGTGATTTTATGTGTGAATAGAATATGGCTTAATCGAAAAAAGTTGATACTCGTGATCCTAAATTCATAAACTCAAAGTTGCAAGTTGGGTCCTAAATATCACATAGGCTTTATGCAGCCATATTTGCGTATAAGTATCCTAGGTATCTTTGTGCTTCAGGGATATTCTGAACAAATCAAGTTGAATGATATACCAGGCTCAATTTACAATAACTTGTAACAATAAATGATGTTTCATTAGAACTTGGAGGGCATTTCCACCCTTTATCTTAAAAAAACCCTGAATTTTGCTGTCCATGGACTAAAAGCGTGTTTATGACATAGTGTGTCTTTAATCTGGTAACCAAATACTTAGCTCAGCAGCTCCTCCTCTTAATGCTGAATCCATGCATACCTCATATGTTAAATTTGGTTAAACTAATAAAAAGTTATAGCAGTTTATATATTTTAGAGCGCCCCCCGCAGGCCATTTTGTTGTCTGTGTGTTTGACACTCGAACTCAAATTGTTCTATAGACCATAAACTTCAACTTGGGAGTGAAAACCAAACTTTAACACAAATTTGAAATGACTGAGAAAAAAGGCACATGCCTACGACCCCACTACTGTTTTTGTGAGGGCTTTCACTTCACCATTTCGCCTCGCCTTTGAACTTGCATGAAACACTCCCTGGCGTGATATTCAAAGGCGTGCGTGTGTGTGTGTGTGTGTGTGTGTGTGAGAGAGAGAGAGAGAGAGAGAGAGAGAGAGAGAGAGAAAGAAAGAGAGACAGAGGGAGTTTGAGTGTGAGAGTGGAAAGGGGTACTAGTGTGTGTGCCCGTGATGCCAGAAAGAGAGAGAGAGAGGGGGGGGGGGAGGGGGGGTTGGGCGCATCTTCCTTTGGTCCTTTCAGTCATTCAGCCAATCCTGTCACGTCTTTACATCTGTCAATTAACTGAAACCACAAACCAACCCATGCATTTGAAAATATTCTAATACTGTACAGCATACAACACATTGACAGTTTTAAAAATTGAATAACTTTCAAACACTACTGACCTCCTCTACAAGCTTTGCCCATATAGCTTTATCCACCTCCATGTGGCGTGAAGTGACTGGCTTTGGAGGTGGGATGATGGCCACAATGTCATCAAAGATGTACCAGAGTATGTCATCTCTGGCGGGCCAGAAAAATCGATTTGTCCCAATTTTGGACAATCTGCGGACCTTCACATGTGTTTCATCAATTTCCTCGATCACTCCAGGATATAGATCAGCATCGTACCTCAGGATGCACCAATGGCCAACTGCTTCTGGCTTTTGCCACTCTTTGTCAGTGGTTGGAGTTGCTGTGGATGTTGCTTGAACTTCCCTGTTGAAAGTGAAAGACCTTGCATCGAAGCAGCTACAGCGTAGATTTTGTGCTGCTGTGCATAGGCAGCTTACATCTCGATATACTAATTCTCAATGGGCAAGAGTCACTGCCTGGTGCATTCTCATGGTGCCTGGAAGAGGAGGCAGATCCTTGGGCATGGCAAACACAGCGTCGTCAATGACATCTTCATCAATGAAAAATAACTTCACTGACGTTCCACTTTTCTGAAGGGCATGGAACAGCTCAGATGCGCCAGGAATGTCGGTTCCATTACAGACCAAACTGTCAGCTCTCCTCTTCAGTGCCCCTCCTATGCCATCAGGGGCGCACTTGCCATGACTGGCCTCAAAGTAATTCCATGTTCCTGCCTCAAATCCTCTTCTGAAAAGCTCAGTGCTAAGCATGAACAAGTTGCCCCGCTGCCTGTATTGAGTACAGGGTCCATCGCTGTAAAAATGCACTGTATTTACATCAGGATATGTACTCCGCACATGGTCTAGCACCGGAGACAAGTGCTGCCAGATTGCTGGGGGGCCTTTTTGTCTTGAGGAAGACACTGAGCAGAATGAGACTGGACTGGGGTTGCAATGGACGTAGAGCACACCTGTGTGTAACGTGGCTTGCTGATGTGAGGCTCCAAAATGCACAGCTTGAATTTCAGTGCTGTATTTACAGGTGTAATTTTCAGAGAAGTCCACATGAATTAAACATTCATGGGACTTCAGGTTTGTTCTCAATGACCTGTAGTGGTTGTACTGGTGCTTAATGTTGAATGCATGCCTGGTGAACCTGTGCAGGTGGAGGTTCAGCTGCTCCAACAGGGGGGAGCAATCGCTATTCCGACATACCGCTATTCCGACATACCGCTATTCCGACAGCCGACATACCTTAGGGTTAGGGTTAGGGTCAGGGTTAGTGTTAGGGTTAGGGTAACTGTATGCACTCTCCCTAAACTGGTAAAAGCTGAGCAACGTAGCACAAACCAAAGAAATTGCATAACTCGCGCCGGTATTCCGACAATAGACATCAATGTCGGAATAGCGACATGTCGGAATAGCGCCACGTAACCCCAGCAGGCCCTCCACAGTGGCCCTGTATTCTACTTTCATGGTGACCTTTGAAGATTTGTTAGGGTCAGACTTAGGGTGACAAGCTGTCCGGACTTCGGCCGGACAACCCCGCCCCTTAACTTTCTAACCTAGCGTCCTCGCGCGCACCCATTGCTTCGACTTGCCGAATCCCCGCCTCCGTGGAGAAAACAGTGAAGTTGGCATTCTAAATTGTAGGCAGAAATCAGGGAACAGCGCTGCCATCTTACCTCAGACTAACTCAGCTGCCAACAACAGTTTTACTTGTAAAACAATATTTTTTGGGGGAAGGATTTTCGCATTTCACTCACTCCGATAAAGGAGTCATCAGTACCACTAACTTAATATTGTATCAGAGACGGCAGGTTACGATAGACAAATCCTTCCGTTGTTGTCTGTGTAGGCTGTTTCATATTTTTTTTTAAAATGTATTTTGGGTAGTCATGCATTCGTAATTAATTTGATTTACTTAACTCAAAATTGGTCAGAAGTCTGTTTATCAGCGGTGTTTTAAGGGAGGCAAACCGCTTCTGTCAACCTTTTTTTTTCATGCAGACGCTGGATAACCAACAACACGAGCTCAAAATACAGACAGCGCCCGTGCAGAAAGACGTTTCTTTGCCCTGTTTGTAAAGTTGTGAGAACCCTCGTATCGTTGTAAAGGCATTTAGGTCTGGGGTTATATCTGGAGTAACATGGCGGCCGCAGATATCGGAAAGCGACCGACTGTCAAGGTCTAGTTTGCGTGAATGACGTTGCCTCGCATCTCGAGGCCATAAGCAAAAGGCTAGGAGGAAAGGAAAGACAAAGAGAGGGACACACGAACGTCGTGAACAGGTCGTAAAAACGGACCGATGGCCACCCTAGTCAGACTTGTGTTCCCTGTCCACCATCGCCCACTGGATGTAACTAGCCTCACTCTCTGCTTCGTAGGCGGTGGACACTGGGACACAGAGGTCTTTACATTCTCCACAGTTTCCATACATGCAACTTTTGCTGTTGGCTTTCAACTGGTGGAGCTTGTGGACAATGAAGATCAGGTTTTCATGAAGTTTACACATGCAAGTTTTACGGTCGCTCATAGTAGGGGCCACAACCCAGAATGGGCGCAGGGAGTAAAACATTGAGTATGAAAGAGATCTGTGTTCGGAGACAAATTTAAGATGCAGGTTTTTTAAGCTGTCCACTAGGAAGCGCTTCTTCTTTTTTTTTTTGTTCAGCCTGATGGTTTGTTTCTTGCCGGTTGTCATTCGGCTCACATCATCCCTTTCATAAAAATCCCTCACCATGGCCACAACATGACTCGCCATCTTCCTGCTCTTCTTCCTTGTGTAGGTGTACTCATGGCTCCCAGTCTTCCACCGTGTCTTGGAAAATCCCAGTGTGGCTTGGGCAAGGCATTGCATGCGGTACTTTTTAATGATGTTTCCTGTGACCACAGGTGATATGATTTCTCTCTCTTTCTCTCCCTTTTCACTTCTGTACTTCTCAGCAATATTTTCAACCAAGGCCTGATGGAATAGTAATGTTTTTTGGATGGATGATCGTGGGAGACTTTCCATTTGTCTCCTGACTTTTGTGCGGGGTGACTCATGTTTTCTCACTAATCTATGGAGCTTTTTTTATATTTTTCTTTGCTACGCGTTTCTTTTTCAAGAAGCTCTTCTAATTGGGTAATTCTCTTATCCTTCTTCTTGTTTGTCTTCTTTCGCTTACGCTGTCCATCACGTTGTCTAAAACACAAGTACATATCTGTCAATACACAGTCAATAGTGTTGTATTACATGTATAGGTTAGACTGCTTTGTTTTGTACTATATTTATTTAAAAATGTGAAATATATGTATTACAACAAAAGTTACTTAGCTAGGAAACTGCACATACAAGATTACACACCGTATAGGTTTCTACTCAGTACCTGTCCAATTCCACTTCCCTTACCCTCGGGCCACAAACACAGAAGAACAATAGACTATAACTAGAAATGCATTCTCACAGAAAATGCTGGAAGCGGGCTTGTCTTTTGGGGCAGAGATGAAACAAAGTACTATTGAGTAAACAAAGCTAAAAGAAATCTTGGAAAAACTCCATCCACCCAGTCAGAAGTTATGGGCCAAACAATTCAGCCATCTTGGATTCAGCCATCTTGAAAGTGTTTTTTTGGGGATATACTAAATGACATACATGGTATTTTAAGTTGGCTAAGGAACACTGCATATGATATAATTTTGAAAATCAACATGGCTTCGAGCGGGATTCGAACTCACAACCTCCATATCTGTAATCCAGCCCCTTTGCCATTGATATTAAATGACATACAATACATGATATTTGAAGTTGGCTAAGGAACACTGCATATGATATCATTTTGAAAATCAACATGGCTTTGACTGGGGTTCGAACCCCCAACCTCAATATCTGTAATTCAGCACATTTGCCATCCATACTAATTGACATACATGGCATTTTAAGTTGGCCAAGGAACACTGTATATGATATAATTTTGAAAATCAACATGGCTTCGGGTGGGATTCGAACCCTCAACCTCCATATCTCTAATCCAGCAGCATGCATTCCCATTATGCCAAGCAGCTAGCTGTCATGCACAGTCCAGCAAGACTATATCACATTGCATTGAAGAGCTGAACAATAGACTTCTAGAATGGCTGCTCACACCTGCTCGTTAAGAATAGAATCTTGAGACAGTGGCAGTTAAGATGGAACCCTTCATTGGGAGCACCTGTTCTGATACTAACTGACAGTTAGTATTGAGCCTTAAACAGGGGAGAGAATGAGAATGAGTTTTTTGTCTTTACAACATCGTTGTAAAAAAACTAAAAGGAGTTGGCACGTGTCCTTTTCACAGATCGGAGTCATGCTTGTGATCTCTTAGGGCCAAAACATACCAAGGCGGAACGGAACGGTCGCAGGACGGACGCGGTCTTCCTGCTTAGTTTTGGCCGGCGTGCTTTTCTCTGCCTTGCACACTGACAGCGTCGGCGTGCGCGGCCAGTCCTATTCAAAACCCTAGCCACAGCCAAAGCTAGCATGCTACTTTGCCATTCATTTGAATGAGACACCGCCGGTCGCCGGCGTGAAAAATACGCTCGAGTTCTATTTTCCAAATGCAGCGCGGCGCGGAGCCGGCTCCCGCGCCGCTGACGCCCGACTACCGCCGGTTGGTGTGTAAGGACAGATAGGTTTCAATGTATTTTCACCGACGCCGGTAAAAAACGTGGCCGTTCCGCGACGCTTTACCGCCTTGGTGTGTAAGACCCCGTACAGTCTTTGAATGAAGTTTATAGGTTAAAGGGTTCAGGCACAAATGGACCTCCGTGTGGGACATGCGCTGATCTCTTGAAAAATGCATTTTTGGAAAGACTGGGATTCTCCATAGACCTAGGCCTGTTTTTTTTTACAAACCTGCCATTTAAAAAGTATTGGGAGTTGGGAGATGAAACTTTGACAATTTGGAGACATCCCATAGAGCTCGCTAACAACGCGCCAACTAAACTTCTAGGTGAAAGTGTTGATGTTTTATGACCGAAAAAGCCTCCTACACTCTAATCTTTAGAGTGGCGGAACTTTGGTTCATGGAGGTTCCACCACTGTTTTCAATGGGGACCCAGGCTTTAACAAAATCGCCAAAAACGGGAAAACGACAAGAGACACGGAGAAGCCTATAACTATACGCGATCTCCAAGCCGAGCCGGTCGTTTTAGTGTTTGAACGGTGTCTCTATCTCGAAAGGCCTAGGAGGAGATCCATTTTCTATTTTTGCTGCTGCCCTGCACAAGAACGATCAATAAATAGATAATAAAGAAACAGGATTTAGAGATTACTAATAATCGGGCCTTGCTCTGCAAGAGCAATGCTCTGCATGGTCCTTGCTCCGCAAGCCCGCTTAATAATAAGAAACAGGACTTAGAGATTACTATAAACGGGCCTTGCTCTGCATGGTCCTTGCTCCGCAAGCCCGCTTAACTAAACCTTGATGAGCTGGGCTGTACATGCGCTGACTCAGGGCCTTGTGGAGGAGCGACAAGGTCCTGTCCTGCTCTTTCCCTCTTCTTTGACCTATGGTAGGCCTCCCTCCACTTCCTGCAACGCATTCGCTGCTCTCTGGGACTCTGATCTGATATGTTTGTCTTTCAGATCTCTTTTGTACTTGTTTGACTCTTTGAGGGTACTCTGGTCTCCTCAGTGGGTCTGCATCTCGCCGAGCTCGATAGTGCCTCTGCTTTTCAGCAGCACTGAGTGGTGGCTGTTTTCCCTGCAATTATGATTCACATGACTCATTTCAAATAACAACCTAAATCTCACTAACTTCAGTTAAATGTATTTCAAATGTATGACATTATTAGCCTGGCTATGGTGACTACAACATTCTCCCAAGCTTAGTCTGGTCAAGTTGCTATTCTGGAGCATTCCAGAGGGAGAGCTAAATATCAATGCCTCTGTATAGGTCGGCTATGGAAATATACACTCATAAATATTATAATATCGATTAATATGCTATTGTAAAACATCTCTATATGTTCATGTCTTTCTTCATTATATTATTTTCATTAAGATGAAACAGACACTCATTGCTGTTACCATAACACATTGTTATTTTGAGTAACAGCAATTAGGGTAACAGCAATGAGGAATTAGCAAGAAATTAGCAATTGTGTGAAATCTGACCACATGGCATCCATGCTAATACTTTTTTTTGCACAGAGCACATTCTTCACATTTAAGTGAACATTTTACTTTTGTTGTCATCAAACACTACCTAAAGATAATTAAGGTAACATGAAAGAGTTTTTAGATTCTTTTAAAAATNCAATTAACTCATTGGCTGCCAGCCATTTTCATAAAAGGGTAACCCAGAGTGCCAGAGATTTTTCAGCATTTTGGGTGTTTTTTGGAGGCTCACAGAAAATTGAGTTCTGTGTCTATGTCAACACCATACCTATCAAAACACAGATTAGACGCTCATCTGTCATCAGAAAAAAACGGTGTCTCTCTACCCCTTTCCGTTCTTTCATAATCATCTGTTGAAAATAAGTGGAATTCGCCAAAATGCTGCTTTCTAGCCAAAAAGCTGAGAAAACGCCATTTGAAGTTGACCTATAATTGCAAGTGTTTTTGCTCATAATGACACCGTCCTAACAACTCCAAACCTATCAGATGCTATTACAGAGTCTCCTGTCATCTGTAGCCAGAACAAAAGATCGTTTGTATGGTCTTTTCAACCTAATACTGTACTGAAATATAACGGGATGGGCTTGAAAACAATAGTGTTTTGGTTTGTTGCTGGCGCGCACAATGGATCATGACAGCAGGTGCATGTAACTCATGTGAAATACTAAACTCAGAAATACTGTCTCATAGTCCCTCTGTTTAGCATGTAGTCCTCTCGTTGTGGATCAAATCACAGCTGATTTGTTTCCTCCTGTACCTTGTGAACTGGGAGACAGGCAGGCAGGCAGCACAACTTAGCTTACTGCTGCTTCTTTGGCAGAGCGGACAATTTGCAGATTGATGATTACTGTCATCATGTTTCTGCTATCTTGTCATATATTGTTCAATGAATTTTCTTTTGATAAAGTACTGATCACATATCCAACATTTCACAAGCCGATTGGAGTGGGGAAGGCTAGCTGGTCTGAGGCTAAGTGCAATGCTTTCTCATGTGAGCTGAATGTGTCTGACCAGACACAAAGGCTAGCCTACTCTGTTCCAAGAATCTGCAACCCCCCTGTCTTTTTGATGATACAGTAAGCTGATCATACTATACAGATCCATAACTGCAACTGTAGAATGAGTAAAAATAGTTGACTTACCAAGGCTCCTTTATTTAGGCTTAGTTGTAAATTGTTAGCGATTTCGTGCTAGCTAGCTAGCGTAGCAAACAATAGCCAAACATTCCCAACTGAGGTGACCACTAGTCCCGTGCATTTTCCTGTTAGATGATCTTTTGTATGCATCATCCTGATGTTGTGTAGGCTGATCACATTATCCAAAATGAAACAGTTGCCACACAGATCATCTCTGGTTGAACATGGTGTATTTTGGGCAAGCTAGTTACAATGCCTACTAGCTAGATGGCAACAGGGGGGTGTATTTTGGTCATGAGAGGAAGTTTTTTTTTTGTCAGGCTCTACTAAAATCAGTAGAATACCTGTGTTAAAATCAGAGGGCAAGAAAGTAGACTACTGTCACAGGTGCATACTTTCAAAAATGATTTTGCTACTTTTGCAACTTTTGAGATTATAATAGTAAAAAGGGATGTTTTTGTCTTGACATTTCCTCTTGATGTGAGCTAATGCCCTGCCCTGACTGTTCCTAAGGACACTTCTGCCACCTACAGGAACAGTTAGAACATGACTAGAGGCGTGAAATTAATACACAACATAGGTTAGACCGTCCTCAAGGCGTGGCTGTAAAAAAACGCAATTATCGGCAAGCGACGTCGAAGGCAGGGGGCGTCACTATTCGAAATGACGTCATTCGACGGCTAAGGCAGCCAATGAGTTAAAAGTATAGATGGATTATATAGTCACATATAAAGCAAAAAAAAAAAAAAACTGTTTTCGAAAGTATTTCTTTATCAATATTTTGTGGTAAAGTGTTGCACTTCACTCTGGGGACACACGAGAAAGACTATAAAATAGGGTTTTGGATACATTTTTATCATATTTAAAAAATAATATATTTACAAACTTTTCAATGGATCATGTGTAGAAAAGATTGCTTAATAATGGAATGTAATTTATTTTACTTTATTCATTGATTTTATACATTTTATTTGCTGGGGACACAAATGGCACTCTTTTGGTGGAATCACCCATATCTTTGTCCCATATCGCTTGCTGTAGCCTCATACAACCAGATGTACATGTGCATGAAAATTCCTGTGCGTATCACAAAATCTGCCACACCGTAGTGCATCATGTATCGGTCTCTATCCGCCACTGATAATGCATTGTGTAGTGTCGTGGGCAGGGTTGCCAGATGAGGCTGATGATTTTCAGCCCAAAAAATGCCCAAAATCCGCCTAGAAGCATAAAATCCCGCCCAATTGTATTGATTTCTATGGCAAAAATTGGGCAGGTTTTTCTGCTAATTGCCATTTTTACCCGCACACGGCCAGCCTATTAAGCAGCCCAATCTGGCAACACTGGTCGTGGGGAGGGAGTCTTACACACCTGCGTGGTAAAGCGTCGTGGAACGGCTGAGTTTTTTACCGGCGTCAATGAAAATACATTGAAACATATCTGTCCTTACACACCAACCGGCGGTAGTCGAGCGTCAGCGGTGCGGGAACCGGCTCCGCACCGCGCTGCATTTGGAAAATAGAACTAGAGCATATTTTTCACCGGCGGTGTCTCATTCAAATGAATGGCAAAGTAGCACGCTAGCTTTAGCTGTGGGGTTCTTTTGAACAGGACTGGCCGCGCACGCCGACGCTGTCAGTGTGAAAGGCAGAAAAAAACAACGGCCAAAACTAAGCAGAAAGGCCGCGTTCATCCCGCCTTGGTATGTTTTGGCCCTGATTTGCCTCTCACAAGACAAGCGAAATAGTCGCTAGATTCGGCCAGATTGAGCCTGCTAATTCGCTATATGATTTTTTTTGTCGCCAGAGGTGGCCAAAAGTCGCTAAATTGGCAACACTGCTCACGACCTCAGAGTACGTTTTAAAATAATTTCCTAAACAATGACATCATTGGTGTTTTACGTTTTTTCTACATGTCCAAAGGATCATCCAGACAACTTGGGACAAGACGGTAACGAATCGTTTGTTAGCAACACAACTCTTTTTGCTTGAAGAAATGTCACCCTTCATCCAACAGGTGTCCCCGAAACTCCAAAGAAATTTGCCTAGTTGTTAACAATTTCACTCCTTTTGACTACCATGGCCTGCGTGAACGACATTTACTCTCTTTATCGAGTTTCTAATTGCCCCATTTTTTTGTAAATAACATGAATAAGTAAAGTTGTCATATATCTTTAAAATGCTTATGAATGTTTATTGTACAGCTCCTTTGTTCTGTGTAATAGCAAAATAACAGAGACTAACACAAGATAGAAAGATATACAAGTTTTATATAATTATATGAATACCTTAAACAGCTTACAGATAACCAATATCCAAATTATTAATCTCATATTCACATATTTACAGACATATTGGACAAATCAATAAGGCCTTACTTACTTTTAAAAACTGTTAATGCTGGGCTATGCAAAAAAAATATGCATGGAATGATTCAGTTCAGTTCTGCCCATGCCTTCACTAGAGGGCCGTTTTGATAATTGGACAAAAGGCATGCGACAGAAAACAACTGGTCAATAGTCCCTGTGACCGTTAAAGGGAGCTCTCCGCTAATCAGGTTGTTCTCTTTTAATACATCGCTCCACGTGGAACCTGAGGCTGGCAATTTGATGGGTCTGCTGGACATCCTCTTTTGGCATGGGGTTGTTTTTGACTAGGAAAGCAGGCCTGTAAATTTTACATGGACAGATATCCTCAACAAGAAAGCCCTTGTCGACCATTTGTGGGGTTAGCAGCTTAGTGATGCCAGATCTCTGTCACTCAGTGACCCGGCATATAGTGGTGATACAAAAGTGATCACACCATGTGCCGCTATGACAATCATGGCCTTGAAGGTTGGGTGGGACTTGTACGTTGAATATACTTCACTCTGGAGAAGAAACAAGGAGGGCGACTGACAGAATAACTCATTTTGAAGAGATCCACAGCTGAATGGAGCCTAGAAGGTGATAGAGGAAGTGAGTCCAGGTTGTAATTACTGTACTAGCTGTGGAAGGGTGCATTTCGTGCTGTTAATATTAATTGTCCTTCATCCTCATTGGCATACCTTCATGTAATCTGCTTTCAAAGCCTTGTAGATGGCGTCGCAGGTCTCCGGTACAATTTTGGCCACTGTTGAATGGCCCACTCTAAACAGGTATGACAGGCTTTTGAAGCTGTCCCCTGTAAAGCGAGTTATTAACATTAGGTTCTGTCATGCTTGGAGGATATTAGCTAACATGTTTAACATTATCGTTATTATTATTGTTGTTGTTACTAGGCCTATGTGTTCTGAGTTTAACTGATTTAAACATCAGACGTGTCTTAATGTTATAGAGCCTCTAGGCCTAGGCCTATAGCATGACTGTTTGCATAAAAAAAAAAAAACTATTAAACTGACCTGTGGCCAGGAAGCGCAAGGTGATCATCAGTCTCTCTCTCGGGGATATACAATCTCTAAAATTTCTATTTTGTCTCCGAATAGCAGGGGAAATTTATGTAGTCATATTGGGTTGGGGATAGTCTTGTAAAATTAGCAAATGATAGGGGTTCCTCTATTTATAGCTCTCTGCATAAAGTGGCAAATGCGCCTAGTTGCGGTCGACGGAGTATCCACCCCCGGGTCCATTTACGTTTTTTTCGGGGTATTTTGGGGTTTTTTTTGCGATCAAGAGAGTCGCTACGGCTGTTAACAAAACCGCTGGATCCATCTCTAGTCTGACTCTGGCCGCTATGGAAACAATGTAGCCGTTGCGAGCTGTCCGTCGCAGGTGTGTGAATACCTAGTTCTAGAACGCCAGTTGCGAAGTGTTGCCAGCTTTCAGAACGTTGCAGGCAGTCTTGTCGCGAATCTTTGATGTGAACTGGCCTTAAGAGGGAGGTGATTTTTGACCATTTTCATTGAGGGGGATGATTTTAGACCACTTTCATTGGCTCAAAGAGTGTGACTTGAGAGCCCTGCTACAATACTATATAGGCTACAGATGCTTGAAAAAGTAGTTGCTCAGTGTGTTTTGACAGTTATTTTCCTGTTATTCATGTTATGGTGTGATGAAAAGGGGATGGGATAGGAATTTTTGGGTTTTTTTTATGATACAGTACTGATTTTTGTCATTGAAAAAAAAATGTTTTTTTAACTATCGGCCCCAAATATCGGTATTGGCCAAGGTGATGGAAAAAGTATCGGTATCTCATCGGCCATTAAAAAATCCGTATGGGTCGACCTCTACTGCTCATGTCCTCTTGCTCCCTCTCCTCTTCACTCTCTGGTTCCCAGGTAATCTGGTATCTGCTGTGAATATTTCCAGGACAGTGTTGCCAGATGTGTCTGATCAAATCCAGCCCAAAAGGTTCTTAAAAACTAAATTCAGCCGAATATCAACAAATTGCATTGAGTTCTATGGGCACAAATTTTTCCCATTTTTACCCGCAGACGGCCATCCCAAGTAGCCCATTTGGGCGGGTAACTGGCAACACTGCCCCAGGAGGACCAGGATTTTATCAGTAAGGCCCCTCTGATCCAAACCCCCCAGCTGAGGGATCTATGTCGTCACAGACGTCACTGGTGGGCACGTCACTGGCCATTCGCCTGCCAGCTCCTTTGCCTCCTCCTCAGAGAGGCAACTGAAGATAGATGTCTTTGTCTTCCTTTTTTTTGGCAGGTCTTTAATGACTTGTGGGAGTTTGTCTTTGCGTCCCTAAGGAAGACAAAGCACAAATTAAGAATATGCAGCACTGATTAGGTTTCATAGAATTTCACCCTGTAAGACACGGTCATGATGAACAACAAATAAACCAAAGTCACTCTCTGCAAACCTACCCCAAGCAAACCCCTGAACACATTTGCTGACATGTTCTCAGCGGCCATCCTCCTCCTGATCTCCTCCTCAGTGACTGTGGGTCTCTCAAAGCCTAAGCCAGTGTCCTTCCAAGTGTATCAGCCTAATTAGTCAATTAGTCACGCCCAGTGATTGGATATTCTGTTCACCAAGAAGTATCCAATCACTGGGCGTGACTAATTAGGCTGATACACTTGGAAGGACACTGGCCTAGGCTTTGAGAAAGACCCAGAGTGTGCCTTGTTCTTGTACCTGCGAAAGCTGAGGCGGCCTGGGACCTGAAAACTGCTTGCCATCTCTGCCCTCCCTGCACAGGCCAGGGCGATACGCCCCTTGCGCACTCAGGATGACAAGGATGAGATGACGCCCCAGCTTCCATGCTCTCAGCCTCCGGAGTAATTGGCCCAGGGAGATAGTGAAGTGGTACAAGGACCTGGGGCCTCATTTATAAAACTTTGCAGAGGAAATGCGCCAAAAGATGGCGCACGCACGAATCTCAGGATGTGCGTGCGCAAGAAAACATTCAGATTTATAAAGTATGGCGCACACACGTTCCACGTCAATTTACCTTTATAAATCCCAACTGACTCTGAAGTTGCGGCACATGTGCGCACCTGTGGACACACCCATAATTATCCATGAATATTCAGTGAAACGCCCAAAATGAATATTTATATGTCTGTGTACGGCGTGCGGAAAGCAGACGAGATAGCCTATTTACTACATGTGGAGCAAACATTTTTATTAGATAGGCCTAGAGAACGTTGGGCAATGTGGAGCAGTTAAGTTTGGGAAGTCGTACAAAAAA
>NC_085857.1:31700837-31775837 GCF_034702125.1 Engraulis encrasicolus
CTCGTGCGTCTTAACACTTGACCGCGGTGAAAAGTGAAAAGCTGCCGAAAATAAAAAGCACAAAAGTGACACTGACAAAGTACAACGTACAGACACACATAATTGTCTTTAAAATAGAGCCTAAATCAAGTTCATTGGCTGAATAATGATCCCCATGAGCGCAGGATATTGGGGGAGAGACCGCTCGTGCGTCGGCAGCAATCCACGCCCCACCCCCACCCCCTCCTTTTTTTAACATGTAAAAAAAATAATGATCCCACGAGCGCGATATTATTTATTATTTAAGCATCTTAATACTTGACCGCGGTGAAAAGTGAAAAGCTGCCGAAAATAAGAAGCACAAAAGTGACACTTCGTACAGTTCTTAGCAGCAGCTATGTTTTAAACAATTTCTGAAGACAGCTTCGGCCTACATCTCGCACACATTTATTCAACAACGCCAAGTTCAAAGAAACACATGCAACACTTTCACACTCCAAACATTCTGCTTGCATGCATTCAGCTCAGGTCATACAAACATCGAATTAAACAACACCGCCCAACCGACACACTGATAAGCAGGCACATGTACCCTATAAAGGAAATACCGAAACTGAGGTTAGATTTTGAGATGCTTTTGCACGAGGACTTTTGGCACGTGGTTCTAAATTCAAAGTTAAAGTTCAGTTTTGGATCTCAATGGACTGCCGGGGTTTTCACATGGTTGCTCTGAAAATCCATGCTCCGTGGTTTCTTTGAAACCAAAACTGAAGTCGGGGAAGACTCATCCCCCCATTTAGCATATAGGCCTATCACGCATGTTGGGGTACGCGCTGTTTTTCGGAGTTAAGCGCGAGGGGTGTGGTAATATTTCAGGGGGGAGAGCGTCAATATTATTTGGCTGCTTTAAGCAACACTGAATAGGCACAGCAACCTCCATAGAGAAAACGTAGGCTATTCATGTTGAAGCCTACCACAGGAACACGACCACACACCACCAAAGGAAACTAATAAAGAAACAAAAAGACAGAATGGAGAACTCTCACTCTCACCTCTTGTTTAAACTTAAAGTCAAAATAAATAAACTTAAAGCATGACACACATGTTCCAGGTTCAGGTAGGTAGGTCTCTCTCTCTCTCTCTCTCTCTCTCTCTCTCTCTCTCTCTCTCTCGGGCATTTGCAGCTGGGGGGCGCACAGCGAACTGTCCACGCATGTGGTGCTGAAATCATTTGAAGTTCATCTGTCAGCGAACCGAATGCCAGCGTTGTCCTGAATACAGCTTATGAGGCTTCATTTTGATTGACAGCATTCTCAGTGGTTTAAGGTAAAATAACTTGAGGCAATTGTCACTTTTGTGCTTTTTATTTTCGGCAGCTTTTCCCTTTTCACCTCGGCCAAGTGTTAAGACGCACGAGCGGTCTCTCTCCCCAAAAATATCCTGCGCTCGTGGGGATCATTATTTTTTTACATGTAAAAAAAAAGGAGGTGGGGGGGGGGGGGATTGCTGCCGACACACGAGCGGTCTCTCTCCCAAAAAATATCCTGCGCTCCTGGGGATCATTATTCAGCCAATGAACTTGATATATCGGTGTAGGCAATTGTCACAAAAACAAATAGCATCAGTTTTACACTGGCAAATGAAATATCGGCTACACAACGAGCCATCACCCCTTATCATCAGTAAATTACTGAGTGGGTGCGATCATTCTGGCTTGACTTGCGTGTGTCTTTTTCTCGGCTTTTGCAGCTGGTGCAGCCCTATTATTCCATGGTGAGCTGTCCACGCGTGTGGTGCTGAAATCGCGTGTCGGAATGCTGGTATGTTGGAAAAAAAAAACCCATACCACCATTCCAACAAAAGAAAAATTGAAATTCGGAATGAGGGGACGTTTCATTTCTGAAGAAAATATCAGCATTCCGACAATTGAACGTCAATGTCGGAATGACGGTACGTCGGAATGGCAGCATGTAACCCTTTCATGCACTTTTGACACGTGACGAAGTTTGCAGTTTTCCCGCCATGTCGGCGATTTTGTTTTGCCACAACGCATTTCTGTTACTAAACGCAAATATGCTTTGCTGTGCCAAACCAAAACCCTCCCTAAACCTAACCTGTCAGCAAAGCAATGTTTCTGCTGCTTTACTTTTGCTGAGGACGGCGAGATTAGACGAATTTCTAGCTAAATTGTGCCTAAACCAAAACCACCCCTAAACCTAACCTGTCACAGGGCAACCGTATCTCACTCATTTCGTGAAGTATTCACGAAAAAAATAGATTAATTTTCAGGCTGCCTATTCACTTGAATTGCCAGACTGTTGCCTAGCGACCCACTAGTTTGATGCCCTTTCGGTAGCCTACCGTCACATGGTAATCAAACATTTCAAACAAGCAATTTAGGGTTAACGTTAGGGTTAGGGGACATAAGGCGTAAGTACCGAAAGGGCGTTGAATAAGTGAGTCCCGAGTGTATCAGCAGTGTTCTGTCAGCACCCCCTCCCCGCCCCTGCAGACGTTTGGATAACCATAGCAGCAGTGGGGCAATTCAAGTGAATAGGCAGCGTGAAAATTAATCTATTATTTTCGTGAAGACTTTACGAAAGGCGTGAGATAGGGCTCCACGGGGCGTTGTGGAGCACACCTTCACTTGGAAATGTGTATTGGACACAAGCGATAGTGGGTTCAAATCAGCGTGCCATCTATATGCAGTGCATGATGACATGTTGTTGGTAGACATTGAATTGACTGTGATGCTATTCTCTCCTCAGAACGATTTAATCGTAAGATCTTGTCTGGTTTGCCATGTGACTGCAAAATAGCTGGATTCACCTTTGATGAGGTGAGCATCCCCATTCAACATTTACAATATAAATACATCCAGAATTACATTGGCCTGTTGTGTATTAATTAAATTATTGTTCTTCTTTCCTTAGCTCGTCTTGAATTCAGTCTTTTGAATACCATTCTGAAGATGAGACATTTTTCAATTTAGTAGTGATCAGCAGAGATCAATCATATATATGGGATATCATCTTCAAAGTATGTGGAGACATGTTCCTGTTCTCTGTGTTATAAAGGCTGAATCATACATTGCTTGTCTAATATCTTTTGTTGGCAATGACAGCAGACATTATACTTCTGATAATCTACAGTGTATACAGTATCTGTGGCCTTTATTTTATAAGTATATCATCTCAATAAAGCTTTGAAGTTTTCCTATGTTTTGTACGGTCTTGTTTTTTTAAATCCACTGTATTTCAGTTGTACTAGCCTTGATTCCAGTCTTTTGAATACCAACTTTTCCTCTGAAGATGATAGATTTTTTAATTTAGTAGTGATCAGTAGAGATCGATCATATAGCTATGGGATATCATCTTCAGAATACAGTATGTGGAGATATGTTCCTGTTCTGTGTGTTATACAGGCTTAATTATATATTGCGAGTTAAATATATTTCGCTAAACACTGTATTTCAGTTGTACTAGCTAAGAGTGAGCACCTTGCCAACGTCCCTTTGAAGAAAATCAAAGAGAGAGAGAGAGAGAAAACGCGAGATTACTGTCAATGTCTTATTGAGTAGTTAGTAAATGGATCACACTCAGTTTTTACTTCTTTCTTGTTCTTTTCTTGTTCTCCTGGCAGGTTCATGTCCATGCCATCCTTTTTTGTGTTTGTTTGTTTGTACCTCTGGTATAGCGTGACCTTTGCGGACATAACCATCAACATGCTGCAATTTGAGGGATTTTGTTTTTTGTGCGACTTCCCAAACTTAACTGCTCCACATTGCCCAACGTTCTCTAGGCCTAGCTAATAAAAATGTTTGCTCCACATGTAGTAAATAGGCTATCTCGTCTGCTTTCCGCACGCCGTACACAGACATATACAGTTGAGGACGATATTATTAGCCCTCCTCCTGAAATTAGACATCTCTCTTGATTATGATCATTATTAATAAATCTGTTATTCTGGAAACTACACCATGGAGATAGTATCCAATAATTTGAATTTGGACTTTTCCATTTTTACAATGAGTTTAAACAATAAAGGGTAACATTGGCAAGGACAAAATTATTAGCCCCCTTATCATTAATAGTCAATACAGTGCCGTTTATGAACAAAAATTTACACCAGTCACTTTGATTAGTTGTTAACTATGTTGGCACATGTCCTACCAGGGATTTTGGTCCATTTTTTCATTGCAAATAGTTAAGCTGGTCCAAATTGCATGGATGTTGAGGATGGACATTCATTTTCAGCACTCTTCAAATACTATCTGAAGGATTGAGGTCTGAACCACTCCATGACCATGGTTTTAGTATCCTTGAAGAACATTTGAACTATTTTGGATGCAAGTTTTGGGTTATTATCTTATTGAAAGATCCAGTGAAGATCTTAACTCCCTCTATGAGCATATTTTTACAAGGTCACTTTCCACATTCTATCATAATTTTCAGTTTTTATGGTGCCGTACACCCAAACAAGGTTTCCTGTGGCTGAGGCTGCCACAGAATGATGCATCCACCACCATGTTTAATTGTGGAAACCATCTTATAACTATTCAAGGCCTATCCCTTTCTTCACCTGACAAAAGCAGAATTCATGCATCAAAGCAGGTGCAATTGAATATCATCAGATGAAAGCAGAGACGTTCAAAACTCATTTTTGACTTTCAAATGTTCACAGGTAAAGCTCAATAACACTCTGATATGCACTGCCTTTAGTAAAGGGGTTCTTCTGTGATGATGGCCCCAAAGCCCAATATGATGACAAGCCCTAACAACTGTCTTTCTTGGGGGGGAAAAAACCTCCAGGTGAGGCCAGGTCAATAACAATCATCTAGGCAGGTGTCCAATGCTTCTTTGGTCTAATGAGGCTTAAAGGAACAGGCCACCGTGTTTCAATAATAAAGTATGTTCTTCTCTGACCTGAGATGAGATCCTCTGGACCTGACTCGTCTTCGGACGCGCCCCCATTCAGCAGCGCGCGCAGCGCAAACTCGTTAGCATTAGCTTGGCTCAGCTTTGTGGATGGACGCAAAGGGTGCCTTAGGTTAGGAGTGACCAAATCCTTCCACGTGTTCCCTATTAAAACTCCCCTGCATGACTAGTAAACCGATCCAAAAGTTGTTGCACAAAATGAAACCTGGCGATTTCCTACCTAGATAAAGAAATGGCACTGTAATGAAAAGCGTAGTAATACATTCGGAGCACTTCGACTTGAACGCATTGATATCTTCACTCCTAGTTCCCTCCTTCCCCCCTCCCCCTCCCCACTCACACACACTCATTTCCGTCAATACAACCAACCTGGCCATACACGATAGCATTTAGCATCCAGTGACAGTTTCCTCGTTGTACAAACAATCATGCCAAGACACTGTTGTGTGAGAGGTTGCGGCAATAAGTGGAGGACATACACTCCGATAACATTCCACAGGATACCCAAAGACCACAAACGGCGGAAGATTTGGTTTGCAGCGTTGAACATCGACCCAGCAACACCGCCGGAGGTTTGGAAAGGCTTGACTGTTTGCTCTGAACACTTTACCGAAGAAGACTACAATATTTCAGGACAACGGCTGAAGGATGCAGCAATACCATCAGCGCAGCGAATACGGATACAGTGGCGTGAACCACAGAATATTGTAAGTGTTGTTGTTTTTTTACATTGTGTTGTTTTGGTCTGGCAGTGGCAACCACTATGGCTACATTAGCTGAACACTACTGAATGTTGGTACGCCGGTAAGCACAACATAGACGTCTGTATTACAAAATCGGTGCCCTACAGAGACTTGCAAATAGACGTAACTGATTGAATGGCATGAAAAGTGAGCTAAAGCTATCACAATGTGACTTAGTTGTGGGTTTTTGTGTTTGTCTAACAGTTTGTTTTGTGGTGGAGACTGAAGGCAAGCTTCTCCCGGTATAAGCCCAGTGCTTGTGATGGCTGTTTTGTCCACGGAGTCGTCATCGGAACACAATCTATTTACCGTTTCTACTAGCTAGTATCAGAGCTGTAGTTATTAGGTTCAAGCCACCTTCTTTGGTTCTAGCAGGCGAATACGGATATCTAATACGGATACAGTGGAGTGAATCACAGGATATTGTAAGAGTATTTTTTTAACATTGTGTTTTGGTCTGGCAGTGGCAACCACTATTGCTACATTAGTCGAACAGCTGATTGTATTTTGTGCAAACCGACGAATTGTACCAACAAGGTGCTCTACAGAGACCTGCAAATATACGTAGACGTTACTGGTTGAATGACATGAAAAGTGAGCTAAAGCCATCACAATGTAACTTTGTTGTGGTGGGTTTTTCTTACTGCTTGTCTAACAGTTTGTTTGGTGGAGTCTGAAAAGCTTCTCGCGTTACAGCCCAGTGCTTGTGATGGCTGTTTTGTCAACGGAGTCGTCATTGGGAGAAGGGTTTCTAGTTAGAGCTAGTTATTACGTTCAAGCAAGCCCCCCTGACACGGGCTGTAGCACACTATTTTTCTTGTGCTTTCTGTGATCCAGGTGTCATAGCTAAGTTAGGCTATATAGAGTTGATGCATTCCTAAACCCAAAGTCCTACAGAAAATATCATACCAATAAGCATTGCATAGAAGAAAATAACACTGTAGTAGCCCTTCATCACTCTAGCTTACCTTTTCATATCATGTTCATCACTCTAGCTTACCTTTTCATATCATGACCAAACAGCAGGCAGTGCGTGGACATAATTCTTCTATAGGCCTACAGTAGTCTAGGTGTGTGAGGCAGTGCCCACTAGATTGTTCAGTTTTTTTAATGGTGTATTATGGTTTACTTTAGTTATTGAACTTAATTATTTAATTTCTTTTCCTATACCTTTTCCCAGCCCCCACTTTGAAAACCACAGAACTACTGTAGTGGGAGCCATAACATTGAACAGAATTGTATGCTGTTCATTCTAGAACTATTAGATAATGTTTGGACTCCTGGTACGGGGTGGGGCTCTTTGGTAGGGCCATCCTGAATGTGAATTGACTGAGTACAGGGGGGAGGTGGTAGTTCAGTGCAGGTGATGCGTAAAGAGTTAATGCTGCATGTTTATGTAAATAATATAATCTGCTAACCTACCTGAACTGTCAATTTTTGAACAGGAACAGTTTGATGAAGGACACCTGGACCTGCTCGAAGCTGAGGACGCCTATTCTGAGGGTCCTCTTAATTCAACCCCCCAGAAACAGAAAGGTGTAAAACTGGCTCCCACATGGACCAAGCCACTGGTACGCTAAATAATATTCAGGGTTGATACGGCATAGTATTTGAACTGTGGCCTGTATTTACTTCATCTTTCTTGTGTGTAGGTAATGGCATCTTCATCCACCACCATGGCCACCCATAGCCCAAGAAGAAGTCTTCACTATGAGGTGAGTGGCCTATTTTAGAATATACCAATGACAGTCCATCATAAAATACAAAGACACTATTTTGCTTCTTTTCATATTTACACATTATTATAATGTTTAGCGGTACAGTCGTGATTATCCTGACTTTTGTATTTTTGAAACAAAAAAACAAAAAAAAGTACAGATCATAATCAATATGCTCTCTTCCTAGCCACAATATTAATGCATTTTTTTAATGTCATTCCTGTACACCAGGACCCACACCTCACTGGAGCTACTGCTATGGACACAAGTGCCACCTCATCGTTGTTTGATGCAAGCATGACCTCGGAGACTGGTCTTGATCCGGCAGATTCCAGCTTTGTTCCAGAAACCAGCCCCTCCACCTCAGCCACAGGAAGTTCCACGAGCCTATCAGGACAGCCTAGTGGATGGAAGGAACGAAAGTGGATAGTCAACGAATCCAAGCTCATGGAGCTATTCCAAACGTGCCCATCCTGCGCTTCTCCGATGTGTGATGTCAACCAGACCGTATCGCACTGTGGCAGTCGGATAAAAATAAAATGGCAATGCAACAATGGCCATAAGGGACAATGGGACTCATGTCCTGAGGTACGTGGCATGCCAGAGAACAATATAGTGACACAAGCTGCCGTTGTCTTCACCGGTGCGACGTACACAGACATTGCAGACTGGGCAAGACTTGTGAACCTGCAGTTGCCCCAGAAGTCGTGGTTCAATGTGTTCCAGGGCGCTTACCTGCTCCCTGTCATCGAAGAAGCGTATGTTACACAGGAAGACATCGTCAAAGCCAGACTCATCTGTCAAACTGCGGACGGAGAAAGAGTGGATCTTTGTGGTGATGGCAGAAGCGATAGCCCGGGCCACTCTAGCAAATATAATACCTACTCCTTCATGGATGACTCCACCAAACAAATTGTGCGGTTCGAGCTGACACAGGTAAGCCAATTAATTCATTTCTATTAATAACTAATATAAGCGACTAATTCTCTAATATGTAAATTACACCTATGTGACTGACCTGATTATTTCCTTATCAACACATTTGTGCTCTGCAGGTGTCCCAAGCCTCAAGTTCCACGGCGATGGAACCTTTAGGCTTCAGAAAGGGCCTGGAAAATATTTTGAATGAGGGAATCGATGTGAGAGTGGTGACTACTGATCGGCATCCATCAATCCGCAAAATTATGAGGGAGGAGTATCCTCATATCTGTCATCAGTTTGACCCGTGGCATGTTGTCAAAGGTTCGTAATCCGTGCTACCATTCTGTATCTTTATTCTCTTGTCCTATTTTGCAGGTGCTTCCCATACGAATGTCTTGTGCTCAGAATTGTGCCTCCCGGCCCTGTTGAGTCTGACAGTTTAGCTCTTTCCTCTACTGCACTACTGGTAGACTTTGGTATTTTCTGTCATGCACGTGTTTGGTCTTACGTCTCCAGAGGCAGGCCCCAGTCACCAGAACACACCCACTGGCTCGGCACCCTAATGGACTGTGTTTTTTTCTGTCCAGAGAACCTGTGTAGTTTAGTCTATTCCTGGATTAGCCCTTTATACAATCATTTTCAGGTGCAACACCAAGCACCACTTTTTTCCACATTGAGCTGCAGAATGTGTGATATGCACCCCCCAACTATGTAGCCAACCTCATGCATGCATATCTTGTGTAGCATTTGATGAATGAATAGCTTCAAAGACAAAGAATACCTTGAACATATGTATTGATGTGTCTGAGTAAAGGCCCCCGAAAATAAGACCTAATATTTTTGATTGAACATCTTCCCATGATGTACTTTCCTGGGGCTATATTACTTACCTACATACTTACCTTTTGCGTTGATGCTTATGGATGCTGCATTCTGTATCTTGTCGATATGTGAACGAGTCATGACATTAGTACAGTACACCAGTTTGCTTGTCCTTGTCAGTAGTATGAAAACGAGACCATAAACGACAGAAACTAATGCAAGATGGCTGCAAATTATACTGAAAAATCTGCATGTATCAGATGTGGCTGATGCATGGTATGTATCAGATGTGGGCCTCTTCAGTCTGTACAATGAAAGAAAAGACTGGTATTTATTGAGCTTAATTTCACACTGAGTCATTTTATTTTTCAGGATTTAGAAAGAAACTGGTGGATGTATCGAACAGAAGGGAGAACAGAGACCTTGCTCCGTGGGTCCGAAGCATCAGTAACCACATTTGGTGGAGCTGTTGCACCTGTGGTGGAGATCCAGAGGTACCAATCATGCATATATAACCCAAGTTAACTTGTTATGAGCAGATGCTATACGCAGAAACTCTTTACTCTTCCACATCATGGTAAACTATGCTGTGTATTGTGTTACAGATTATTCATGATGGGTCATTTTACAAAAAAGTGTCGGGGCTGGGGGTTAGTGGCCATAGGCCTCAGTGAACATAGTGATTTGAGTACCTTTTCCATCAAAACCAATCTGGGCCTTGGCATAGGTAGACTGTTTCAGAACATGTGGACAGAAATACAGAAAGCCCTGTGATCTATCGTGCCATGCATGTGCCTCTACTCTTATGTTGTCAGGAGCTGTTCAGGCGATGGATGTCCCTCTTACACCACATCGCTGGGGTCCACCGCTGGGAGGACGGTGGCATTGAGTACAAGTGCTTCCATCAAGAGCTGTCTGCAGAGGAACAGAACCGCAAGATGTGGCTGTCTCCCATCTCCCCACCTTACAAGGCTTTGAAGACGATGATGACGATCACACGCTTCCGGAAGGACCTTCAACAAATGGCTCTGTTCAAACACACTGGTATGTGTTCAACTAAGGAGAGGAGGTCACTTGCGCTCTAGCTTTCTTGGTGCTCACAGTCTGGACTGTATTCAGTTTGGAGCAGGCTGGTCCACTTCAAAGGAGACTGGGCCAAGGACGACTGGAGCACACAGGATGCGTTTTTTTCTGATTTTATTGTGGTGAGAGCATGACTAACGTTTCGACGCAGTGCGTCTTTATCAGAGTCAAGAACATGCACTGCGTCAACGTTAGTCATGCTAGCACCACGATAAAATCAGAAAAACGTATCCTGTGTGCTCCAGTCGTCCTTGGCCCAGTCTCCTTTGAAGTCGACCAGCTTGCTCCCCACTGATATGTGTATCAAGCAGTTTTACATGTATACTAATGATAAGGGTATGGGATAAGAGAAGAGTCATGGACACAATTTTTAACCACAGTGCATTGTCATTTCGCATCTTCTATTCATTCTTTTCCCACTGAACAATTTTGTTTATTTTGCTTTATTTTTCAGGACAACTTGAGGTTTTCCATAACACACTCCTGAAATACTGCCCAAAGAGACTCCACTTCGAGTATCCTGCAATGAAGGCCCGAACCATGCTCGCAATCATGGACCACAATGAGAACCATTGCAGTGAACGGGAGCAAGCAAGAACAGCAGCAGGTGGGTAATACTCCAAGTTGTGTAATAACTGCAATAATAGATCTGCCTTCCCATACATAAACATTATCAGCACAAATGACACGCATGTGACTAACAAGTGTTCAATTAAACCATTTTTTAATTGAACAATATCCCAAACGTGCATCCCATAATAAATTTAAATTATTTTTTTGTTTATGTTCTCAATGTTTTTAGGCCTCCCAAGAACCAACGTCGTTCACAAGAAACAAACAGGGCGTTGGATTTCCAGGCCAGTGTATGTGGAGACAACCCAGGCATTTAGGAATGACCTCATGGACAGAGTCCTGCAAAGACGACTTGACCCCTCCGTCAGACCCAAAGACAGAGCATCGCATATGGTCATACCTCAACTGCCTGCCAATATCGCAAGAGTACCCAAGCCAAGCAAAGAGGAGGCTGACAAGTTACAGACCTCAAGGTTTCGAGGTCCACCGAAAAAAGAATAATTCTGTGTGATTCAACAACTGATGTGTCCCCCACACCACATCTGTCCCCGTTTTCTTGACTGTTGCAACATTGTGTTGAATCACACATTGTTTTGTAACAATTTGTATTATTATTTCACTTTTATTTATCTTATTTTTTTTGGTAAATATATTTCACTTGTTCCATTGGCCTGGTAATTTGTTTTCTGGTGTGTCACGGTTGCTGAAAGTTCAACCTGTAAGTATTGCAGAGTATAGAAAATGCACATTATTTTAGTCTATTGCGGGCGATCTGTTTTACAAACTGTTACTATCCTTTGAATCACACATTTTTTTGCAAACAATTGTCTTATTATTTCACTGTTGTTCATCTTATTTTTTTTTGTAAATAAATTTCACTTGTTCCATTGACCTGGTAGTTTCTTTTCTGGTGTGTCACGATTGCTGAAAGTTGTAAGTATTGCAGAGTAAAGAAAATGCATGTACATTCTTTTAGTCTATTGCGGGCAATCTGTTTTACATACTGCCACAATTGTATTTTTTGATTGGTGTAACACTTCAATTAGATTCAAACCAATCTTATAGCCCACATGTTCTTCTGGAGACATGCCATTACACCAGGGGACATGGAGTCCTGTATAAGGAGTTTTGCAGGTCTGTTCAAATAGTAAGAAACAGACTCCACAAACTTGTAGGTTATGAAGGCCCCGTGTTCACATACACATCAGCGGCTTGTCAAGCTAATTTCACACTACTCCGCTTGTGCCTCCTGGCATAAAGGAAATGCCGACCCTGCATGTAAGTTGTAAACCCTCATGTGACTCTTCCACACCTTGTGTACAGGGATGTCTCCTGGGATCACCATGCTCTGGAGAACTTGCTGAGTGAGAGTGTAAAGAACATACATGTTGCATGAAAACAGAATCCACTCAATAGGGTAAAGAATAACAGTATAACTTTATTTACAGATAACTCCGTGATATACAGCTGCACCACTTCAAGTGTGCTGGGCGCTGGTGGTTGATTATTAACCTACATGTCCTCCATAGCTTCTTGTACTTCTTGAAAGCCAACATATTCACCAGACTCAGACGGATACAGCCCTCTGATGGATCTGACCACACATGATGGCAATGGTCTTCGCTGTTCTCTGCCCAATGTTTCACCCTGCAGGCCCCACTCCAACACTATGCGGTAGCAAACCAACCTCTTCTGACTGAGAAAACAGAGATGTGTTGTATAGTCAGTAAAAAAAAAAAACAACAACATATGAATATGACAGTATTATTGTGGGGTTTCAGAGATTATCATGCAGAACAAGAATCTGATAGTAACCTTATTATTGTGATATTGTACTATAGCCCCAAAACATACATCACAGGAATATGACATTACCTATTTGGCAGTTTTGGTAATGTTTTGTAGCCTACTATCTTTACAAAATAGGCTACTAATCAAATTCCAATACGATTCCTGAATGACTCCCTAGTGCCATATCATCACAGAAATCACGGAGTATTACAATAGATAGACTTAGGGCTTTTTGGAAGGGGCATTATAAGCAGGGCTCTTTATTTACAGCAGTCAACCATTCAAATGCTAGTAAAAGTTCAGTTTGGCTAGTAGAGAAGAAGACCAACTTATTACGGTAGCCACTTGACGCATCACTGAGTGAATGTTTACATCTGTACTCGGCCTTTTGACTGGTGATAAAAAGAAGTTACTTTAGAGCTCTGATTATAAGAATGATTTAAAAGCACTTACTCAGAGGACAGCTGGCCATCAGGTCCACTCGGTGTCGGTCGTTTACGCCAGTTTACTTTGTCCCGTCGAAAGAAAAACTCCACGACAGCTGGGTGGACCATTGCAGCAAACGCCTCGGTTGTGGAAACACATTTTGTCGGGTCTTCCAGGTGACTGACGCCCGCAGCAGAGGGCAAAACTTGAGCCCATTCCGCACAACACATGCTCTCTACTTCGGTTGGCATGGGCTCACAACAGCCACACTTGCACCACCAGTTCACATTAGCCCGTGTTATGGCCCCAGCCTGCTCCTGGCTGGCAGCTTCCCTCTCCCGGGCTCTTTGGGCCAGCTGCTCCGGTGAGAACTCTGGCTCAAATAAATACGGCGCTGGGTCATTTGTGAGCCAGTCTTCAGCGTCGATGTATTCGGAGTCCATTGTTGCTTCAAACGACTATACACAATGACCTGCTTCGATTGTTTAAAATGCTAACAGTTGGCTGCAGCTCTTCATTTATTTTGTTGACGGAAGTGAGCGAGTCGGGGAGGGGAGGGGAGGGTGAAAGGGGGGAACTAGGAGTGAAGATATCAATGCGTCGAAGTCGAAGTGCTCCGAATGTATTACTACGCCTTTCATTACAGTGCCATTTCTTTATCTAGGTAGGAAATCGCCAGGTTTCATTTTGTGCAACAACTTTTGGATCGGTTTACTAGTCATGCAGGGGAGTTTTAATAGGGAACACGTGGAAGGATTTGGTCACTCCTAACCTAAGGCACCCTTTGCGTCCATCCACAAAGCTGAGCCAAGCTAATGCTAACGAGTTTGCGCTGCGCGCGCTGCTGAATGGGGGCGCGTCCGAAGACGAGTCAGGTCCAGAGGATCTCATCTCAGGTCAGAGAAGAACATACTTTATTATTGAAACACGGTGGCCTGTTCCTTTAACAGTTTCCACAGTTACACATAGTGGAAGGGCATCAAGTTTAGTCTGTTATTCACTCAGACACAGGGAGTCTGGGTCTGAATCTGGATTTCTGGGTCTTCCAACAACATTGTAACCCAAAGCATACATTTAGATTAGTTCAGAGGTTCTTCAAGGACACTAAAACCATGAATTGGAATCACCCGCTCATATTCCAGTCCTCAATCCCACTGAGAGTCTGTGGTTAATGTCTATGCTCAGCATCCATGCGATTTGAACCAGCTAGAACACTTTGCAGTGAAAAAACGGGCCAATCCCTAGTGGGGCACGAGCCAACCTAGGTAGCAACTTATCAGAGCCTGTTGTCAGTTTTGGTTCATAAATGGCGCCTTATTGACTATTAATGATCAGGGGGCTAATAATTTTGTCCTTGTCACTTTGCCCTTTTTTGTTTAAAATCATTGTAACAATAGACAAATCCAAATTCAACTCATTGAACATTATCTCCATTAGTGTATTTGTTTCCAGAATAACAGAAACGGTGAATAATGGTAATTCTTACTGAGAAATCAAGAGAAATGTCTAATTTCAGGAGGGGGGCTAATAATATCGTCCTCAACTGTAAATATTCATTTTGGGCGTTTCACTGAATATTCATGGATAATTATGGGTGTGTCCACAGGTGCGCACATGTGCCGCAACTTCAGAGTCTGTTGGGATTTATAAAGGGAAATCGACGTGGAATGTGCGTGCGCCATGCTTTATAAATCTGAATATTTTCTTGCGCACGCACATCCTGAGATTCGTGCGTGCGCCATCTTTTGGCGCATTTCTTCCGCAAAGTTTTATAAATGAGGCCCCAGGTCCTTGTACCACTTCACTATCTCCCTGGGCCAATTACTCCGGAGGCTGAGAGCATGGAAGCTGGAGCGTCATCTCATCCTTGTCATCCTGAGTGCGCAAGGGGCGTATCGCCCTGGCCTGTGCAGGGAGGGCAGAGATGGCAAGCAGTTTTCAGGTCCCAGGCCGCCTCAGCTTTCGCAGGTACAAGAACAAGGCACACTCTGGGTCTTTCTCAAAGTCTAGGCCAGTGTCCTTCCAAGTGTATCAGCCTAATTAGTCACGCCCAGTGATTGGATACTTCTTGGTGAAGTCTACAGTATATCCAATCACTGGGTGTGACTAATAAAGGGTATCCAATCACTGGGTGTGACTAATTAGGCTGATACACTTGGAAAGACACTGGCCTAGGCTTTGAGAAAGACCCACAGTCACTGAGGAGGAGATCAGGAGGAGGATAGCCGCTGAGAACATGTCAGCAAATGTGTTCAGGGGTTTGCTTGGGGTAGGTTTGCAGAGAGTGACTTTGGTGCATTTGTTGTTCATCATGACCGTGTCTTACAGGGTGAAATTCTATGAAACCTAATCAGTGCTGTATATTCTTAATTTGTGCTTTGTCTTCCTTAGGGACGCAAAGACAAACTCCCACAAGTCATTAAAGACCTGCCAAAAAAAGGAAGACAAAGACATCTATCTTCAGTTGCCTCTCTGAGGAGGAGGCAAAGGAGCTGGCAGGCGAATGGCCAGTGACGTGCCCACCAGTGACGTCTGTGATGCCATACAGTGAGGAGAATAAGTATTTGATCCCTTGCTGATTTTGTTGGTTTGCCCACTAATAAAGACATGATCAGTCTTTAATGTTAATGATATGTATTCTAATATGGAGAGACAGAATATCAAAAAGAAAATCCAGAAATTAACTCTAAAGAATATATAATAATTGATTTATTTGTTTAGGGGGAAAGCCCCTTGAGATAGGATATCTCGTTTTCGAGGGGGTCCCCAGGACAGTCAGTACAGTACAGAAACAAGAACAGATGCTAAAACAAAAATACAGAAACAAAAACACAACACTGATCAGGACAACACTTTCGCACATACAGTACTTTCACACGTCGTCACCCTAGAAAGAATAACAGTTGGTCAAAACATGGCAGTATTAAGCCTACACATTTACAGTGAATATTCAGTATGTAGCATACAGTACAGTAGTACCGTAATTGCCGGCCCATAAGCCGCTACTTTTGTCACACGTTTTGCACCCTGCGGCTGTTACGACGATGCGGCCAATTTATGGATTTTTACCGGCAATCTGTGATGTTCTTATATTAAAATAAGGGAAATCTACACGCGGCTCTGCATTTAGTTGCTAAACACTCCCATCTAGTGGCCAACCTATGCCATGGCGCGTCTTTACCGCCAAAACATAACCGGCAGCCTGCGTCTGACCAATGAAAATGACCCTACCGTAGTTCTAGAACTAAATTACAATGTACCAAAAAGTTGCGATAACGTTCAGGTTGTCACACTTCGGATCCGCCATTTTACGCTACATTACGCTCCCTCAAGATGGACAACAATAACGCTCGTAGAAAGGCGTATGATGCAACTTTTAAGTTGCAGGCTATCGATCTGGCCATCCGAGATGGAAACAGAGCAGCAGCACGTCATCTGGGAATCAACGAGTCTATGGTGAGACGCTGGAGACAGCAGCGTGATGAACTTTCCCAATGTAAGAAGACGAGGAAAGCCTTCAGGGGCTGTAAGAGTCGTTGGCCCGACCTTGAAAACATTCTGGAGGACTGGGTGAATACACAGAGGGCCGACGGTCGAGGCATATCCACTGTTCAAATTCGTCTGAAGGCGAAAACCATCGCCACGGAAATGGGAATTGAGGATTTTTGTGGTGGACCATCGTGGTGCCTCAGATTTATGAGAAGGAAGGGTCTGTCTATCAGAGCGCGAACCACCCTGTGCCAGCAACTCCCTCCTGACTACGAGGAAAAGATGGCAAACTTCCGCCAGTTCATCCATGAAAAGATAGCGGAACATTCAATCGGGCCGGACGAGATTGTGAACATGGATGAGGTGCCGTTGACGTTTGACCTGCCTCTCACTAGGACTGTGAACAGGAAAGGTGAATCTTCAGTGACGCTGAAAACAACTGGACACGAGAGGACGCACTTCACCTGTGTTCTGAGCTGCACAGGATCTGGCCTGAAGCTGCCACCGATGGTCATCTTTAAGCGGATGACTATGCCAAAAGAGAAGATACCGAGCGGAGTGGTCGTGAGGGTAAACAAGAAAGGATGGATGGTCGAAAGCGTGATGAAGGAGTGGTTGGCCGAATGTTATGGCAAGCGACCAGGGGGATTTTTTCGCCGAAAAAAGGCATTGCTGGTGTTGGATAGCATGAGAGCCCACATCACGGATTCCGTGAAAGAAGCCATCAAGAGCACCAACTCCATCCCAGCTGTGATCCCGGGCGGCACAACGAAGTACCTGCAACCTCTCGACATCAGCGTGAATCGTGCCTTCAAAGCAGCACTCAGAGTGGAGTGGGAAGTGTGGATGACCAGCGGCGAGAAATCTTTCACCAACACTGGCCGCATGCGAAGAGCAACTTACGCTCAAGTTTGCGACTGGATCCTGACGGCATGGAGCAAAGTTAAAACCACCACCATCGTCAATGGATTTCGGAAGGCAGGGCTGCTGCGTGCGGAAGCCGACAACACCGGCAACTTGTCCCAAGACGACAGCGACATCGACTCCGACACGGAAAGAGAAGCAGCTCGCATGGAAATTCTTCAGCTCTTCAATTCGGACACTGAAGAAGAGGATTTTAATGGTTTCAGTGCGCAGGAGGAGGGCGATTATGAGGAATAGCACGAATGATCTGGTAGGCTAACTTATCATGCTACTCTCTGAGTGAATGGCTGTGCTTGGGCAACTGTGTTAAAGTTATTTTGTGTTGAAACGTTTAGACGCCTCTTAAAATGCTGGTTCTGTGTTGAGAGCATTTGAAGCGTGAGCTGGTTAATAGAAGTTAAAATCCAACAACACCGTCATACTATTACCGGTAATAGCCATGATCGGAGCCCTGTCTTGGCATGAATTGAATGGTTATGTTTACGGAAGTTAGCCATGGAGAAAACCAATGAACTGTGAGAGTAGACGCAGCCTACCGTAAAGCCCATAATACCGGTAGCCTTTGGTAAAACGTTGCATTTTGAAGCATGGACTTATCAGCTACACTACTCGAATACAAAAAAAACGAAAACAAAAAAACAAAACAAACAATAATTTTATGCGGCTTGTGCGTCGATGCGGCCAATATGTGTTCTGTTGTTGATTTTTTTTAAAAAGTCGTGGCTGCGGCTTTTCCCCCGGAGCGTGTTATAGGCCGGCAATTACGGTACTCAGCACATCAGCATTAGACATAATCAGACACCTGATCATAATAATTATTCAAAAACATTGACATGTAGAGTTCTCCTGTAAGTAGGTAAAGATGGAGAATTTGAATGAGTGAAAGGAGGCTATGGATCTGATATGCCCCGGTAGACTATTTCAGTCGTAGGGCGCTCTAAATTTAAACGCCCGTCTACCAATCTCCTTTGTAATGTTTGGCACCGTGAACGTGGGGTGTTCAGTGAGCCGTAATCTATGGCCAGGTCTATGTGAGATTAGATAGCCTTTAAGATATTGGGGAAAGTCAAGGTACACACATTTAAAGATGAACTGATACCAGTGAAACTGTCTTCTGGCTTTTGGTGATAGTACGTTCAGGGAGTCATACAGTACACAGTGATGGGTCCTAAACGGACATCTAAGAACAAATCTACACAAGTTATTATAGGCTACAGTTAAAGGTTTCAGATTTGAGTCTGAGGTGTTTTGATAAACAACATCAGCATAATCTAACAATGGGAATATTAGTGATTTAACGATTCTCAACCGTGTTGGTTGAGAGAAGCAGTTTATTGATCGATACAATAAGCGTAGACAGTTATTAATCTTTTTAACAACAGTGATAATGTGATGCCTGTATGAGAGTTGTGAATCAAGCCATAGTCCTAAATATTTAAATTCTTCGACTTGGGCCAGTATTGAACCATCAAGAAATTTAAGAGAAACAGAAGAGCCTTGGGTACGTGATGCTGATCTGGTAGGAAACAACATACAGTATGATTTTTTTGTATTCAGTAGTAGGTGGTTGGACTGGAACCAGTGTTGCATGGCAACAAAGTTAGACTGTAATGAGGACTGGATCTTAGAAACCAACACATTAGATGTGTATATCACAGTGTCATCAGCATATAAATGAATATTACAGTCTGAGCAGATTTGAGGAAGGTCATTTATGAATAAGGAGAACAAAAGTGGCCCCAAGGAAGAACCCTGAGGGACACCCTTCTCCATTAATACAAACTGAGACAGAGAGCCATGAAGGGAGACACGTTGACGCCTGCCATGGAGATAAGAATTGAACCAGAGAATCGCTTCCTTAGAAAGGCCTATTGCATGTAGTTTGTCTAGAAGCAGGTAATGATTAACCATATCAAAAGCCTTGGAAAGATCAATGAATATGGCACCCATCGACATGTTGTTGCCTAATGCAGATGATACATCATTAGTAAATTTAGTTAGGGCAGTGGTAGTAGAGAAATTAGGTCGGAAGCCAGATTGATATGGAGACAAAATAGATTAATTGTTTGAATACTAACTTCTCAAACACCTTTGCTACGCTACTAATAATAGAAATGGGCCTATAATTATTGGGATCCTGGGGATCCCCTCCCTTGTGTATTGGTGTAACACGGGCAGATTTCCACATTGGTGGAACCACACCGGTGGATAACGATAGGTTAAATAAATTGGCTAAAGGAAATGAAAGTACATGAGAGGCAACCTTAATGAACCTGACCTCCAGTCCATCAGGATCCATTCCACTGCCAGCCTTTAAGTCGGAAATTGCCTGCTGGACATCTGTAGGATATATTGTCGAGAAATCAAAAGAGCTACCTTGCATTTTACAAGAGCTTAGATATGAATAATTGGAGCATTTGGTATTGGAGATGCTGGAGAAATGCTGGTTAAATGCATCAGCAATTGCGGTGGGATCGCTGATAACACTGTCATTGAATTTAATTTTTGTAGGCATGTTTTTAGAGGAATTATGAAGTAAGGAGTTAAGATTTTTCCAGAACTTTTTGGGATTGCTAAAGTTACTAGACAGAGCATTTTTATAATAATTTGATTTAGCGTTCCTTGTTTTAGTTGTACAGATATTTCTTAACTTTTTATAGGTATTAAAATCATCTTCATTTTTTGACTGTCTATACTTCTGCCATGCAATATCCCTCTGCTTAAAGAAGTAAATTAGATCAGCGTCAACCCATGGTAAATGATGGCCCTTTACCCTAACTGATATCCAAGGGGCATGTTTATCAATGACTTTAATGACTTCAGTGTAGAAGAAGTTCCAGGCATCCTCGATGTATGGTATAAGATGAAGCCTGTCCCAATTAATGTAAAGTAAAAAGTGTCTCATTTGTCTCACTCTGATGAGCTTGGGGGGCAAGCGAGGTAATTTAATTTTCCACACACAGTAAATCATAGAGTGGTCACTAAAGCAGTCTGATAAAACACCAGAGTCAATAATTCTATTGGCATGAGTGACCAGGATCCAGTCCAGTAGAGACTTAGATCTATCAACAACCCGCGTAGGTTCAGATATTAGTGGAGTCAGGTTTAAACCTTCAAAATAATGTCGATTATTTAGTGATGAGTGGTCAAGCCAGTTAATATTAAAATCACCAAGGATAATCATCTCATTAGAGTTGCATACTGAATTGATAGTGTTACCAATACACTGTATTGACTCGGCCCCAGAGTTTGGAGGTCTATATATATTTCCTATAATCAGTTGCTTATTAGTGTGAAAAATAACTTTAACAAAAAGACATTCAAAGTGAACCGGTTTTTCATTTGGGATTACAATATCAGAGAGTAAAGTTGAGGAGACATAGGTAGCAACGCCCCCACCTCGGGAACCTCTGTCAGCTCTGTACAGAACATAACCATCCAGTTTTACTTCCTCATCTGGAATTTCATTGTTCAGCCATGTCTCAGACAGTGTGATGACGCTCGGATTATTATACACAAGCCAGGACCTTAAGAGATCGACCTTATGTGTCAGACTTCTAATATTAAGATGTATTACAAATAGGCCTTTACCCATGTTGACTATTCAGAGATAATGAAAGAGTGAACGGCGCTGGTGTACATATGGGGAGGAAGAGAACACACTCGCGCACACACACGCACTCGCCCACAGACACACACCCACCCACCCCCACACACACACAAACACACACACACACACACAAACACACACACACACACACACACGACAACACAAATACCAACATAATGGGCCATGGCATCAGAAAATGCAGGATGCCTTCAGGTGCTGCCCACTAATAACTATTATGAAATGAAGTGACTGAAACTAAGCATTACAGTACAGTACAGTCTTACACTTTTATTGTCCTAATTTCATATAATATGCTCTCTACAAGCTAAGCTAAGTGTGGTCCTATATCTGTCTAGGTACAAAATTAGAGTAAATGAGCTAGCCCCCGTTGCCAATAGTCAAAAAATAGCACAACTTTTTGAAAATATGTTCAGGACAGTGTATACATATGTGGCAATGCACGCAAAGATAGGAATAATAAAAAGATACTGTCAGAAAAATAACCACACACACACACACACACACACACACACAGTTAACTAAGTTGGCTGGGTAGACTAAAGGACAGCAGCATGGGCCTACTCGGCAGAAATAACGGGTTTGCTAGAGGGAGCTCTAATACACTAAATTAGGACGATGGGCAACACAGAGCATAAGACGTTCAAGCACCGATATGAATATTGTTTCCACAGTCACATCAACGTGTGAAGTGGTATCAAATAGCAAACAAAAGAGGAAAAAGGAAATAAAGCCTCGTTACTTAGGAAACATTTGAGTTCACTTCAAAACAATTAGACGGGCCGTAGCCAACATGCAAATAAAAGAGGAAAAAGAAATAAACGGCAGCAGCCTCGCTGCTTGGGGAGCATTTGAGTTCACTTCAGAACAATTAGACGGGCCGTAAGTCGCAGAACACAGCATCGCTGTCAAATCAGTTCAGGTTCATTTACGCATCATATTCAGGTTCAAGTTCATGCCACAGGGCTACAACTCCAGGAAAGAACTGTCCAACATAAAGACACTGCCCAGTTGGGATTGTTACCTCTGGCAAGTGTGATCATTAGGTGAAAAAAAGAGGGGAAAAAAGTTTATATCCAGTGTATCCAACTGAGAATAGGCTTTGGAAAGAGGTAGCCGCGCTACTTCTGGAAAAATAATAAATACGTTCTCATCAGTAAACAGTGTCCATGTCGCAAGTACGGCCGAACCACAAGGTTGTTATCAACACAGTTCAAGTTACCTCATGATGAGTCTGTTGACATTCTGGGGTGAGCCTCATGGCCTCGAATAAAGGCCTCAGCATCCCGTGGGTTTTTGAAGTGGACTTTCTTGCCATCGACAATGATCCTCAGCGTGGCAGGAAAAAGAAGAGAGTATTCCATTGCTTTTGCGCGCAGTTTTTTCTTTACGTCGTCGAATGTTTTCCGTTTCTGAAGGACGCCATGACTGTAGTCGGGGTAGATGAGGACCTCGGTGTCTTGATAGATGAGCGCAGATTTCTCTCGAGCGAGCTGCAGGATCAGCTGTTTATCTTGAAGACTGAGAAGTTTTACCATGATCGGTCTAGGTGGTCCTCGTTTTGGATCAGTTTTTGTCGGAGGTGTGGTGGGAGAACGGTGGGCATACTCAATCACAGGTAAGGTTGGGAAGTTTTCTTTCCCCAGGAGTAGAGGGATAAGGTCTTTCATGAAGCCGTGGATGTTCTGACCCTCTGCCTTTTCCGGAACATGCAGAAAGCGCAAGTTATATGCCCTGCTGCGATTCTCCGCTTCCTCCAGTTTATCGCGCAGGTAATTATTTTCGCCGACTAGTGATTTGACCTGATTTTGCAGCTCAGTCAAGTTATCCTCGTTGCAGCTGACTCTTTGTTCCAATTGTGATACGTGGTCACCAAGAGTAGTCATCGAGCCTTGGATCGTTTGTAGGCTCGACTGAATAGTGTCCATTCTGGTATCAATGTGTGAAAACATTTCCTGTTTCATTTGCTGGATATTGTCCATTCTGCCATCGATAAGGGAAAACATCTCCTGTTTCATTTGCTGCAGTGCATCCCAAATTGTTTGATTGGAAACTGACGAGACATCCATGGCGAGGTCAGGGCCAGCGTGTGCTCATAGGCCTTCGAGACAAAACTGGCGTATCTTTACCTCACGAAGAGTTTCTTTGAGACAACTTTAAGTCCACTTTAAAATCCACTTGAGTTGGAAAAGGCAGGCTGTAGATTTAGCGCATGAAGGCTAGGATTGAAATATTTATCGGACAGCACCTGACGCGCACATCACTCACGACGCCATCTTGGCTTGCGATGAAAACACAGTGCACCTATCACGTGTTTAATAATAATTTATTTATATTTAATTGAGGGAAATAAGTATTTGATCCCCTGCCAACCATTAAGAGTTCTGATCCCGCAGATCAAATGGCACTTCCAATCAACTTGTTATCTGAATTGAACACACCTGTTAATAGTAACCTGCACAAAAGACACATTGAATATTCAGAATCAGTCCATAGAATCAGTCAATCAATCAAACTAAACTCGCCAACATGGGACAGACCAAAAAGCTGTCAAAGGATGTCAGGGACAAGATTTTAGAACTCAACAAGGCTGAAATGGGCTCCAGGATATTAAAGAGCAAACTGTTGGTGCATTTCTTCCCAATTTTGGGACAAACAAAATGATCATCAATCATTAATCTGAGGCCTGTCTCTGGTTCCATACAAGAGTTGACCTTGTGGGGAATTTAATAACCAGAAAAAAGGAGATAAAGCACATTAAAACTGTATGGGAGGAGCTAGGAAATGATCTCAAGGCAGCTGGGACCTCAATCACTAAGAAAACTATTGGAAACACTTGATACCACAGCGGATTAAAATCTTGCAGTGCATGTATGGTACCCCGGCTTCAGAAGGAACCTGTTCAGGCTCACCTGAGGTTTGCCAATGAACATCAAACTGGATTAGGATATGATTGGGAGGTGCTGGAATCAGATGACACCAAAATCAAACTGTTTGGCATTAACACAACTCGATGTGTTTGGAGGAAGAGAAATGCTGCCTATGATCCCAAGAACAACACCTTCTCCAACATCATACATGAAAGTGGTAACATTAAGCTTATATTTTGAGGTTGTTTGTCTGGCCAAGACACAGGACAACTTCACATCGTCAAGAAATGGATGGAAGGAGACATGTAAATGTACAATGCTGCATGCCAACCTCTTTCCCACCACCACTAGACTGAAGGTGGGTCATGGATTGGCCTCCCAATATGATAATAATCCATAACATACAGCCCAAGCAACGAAGGAGTAGCTCAAGCAGAAGCATATTAAGGTCATGAAGTGGCCTAGACAGTTTCCAAACATTAACCCTATACTAATCCTGTGAGGGGAACAGAAGCTCCCATTTGGCAAGCTACAGTCATACAACTTAAGTGATGTAGAGATGATCTGCAAAGAAAAGCGGACAAAAATCCTTTCTAATACAGTCGGTCCCCCTACAATGCACACCCTTTACCGAGGTAATGCCACGTCATCCACCTCGGTACGTACCGGGCCTAGCTGCAGTGTACCCAAACAACTGCCAGGTGGCACTTGGGAGCACTTGCTATACTTGGGAGCGCTCGCTATACGCTTTAGGCTACCACGTGGTAGCGCATGTTCAGGTTTGTAATGAGAGATCAAGGACCCAAAAACCCATAATCCAGAAGGATTTTAAAAAACCTGTATATATATATGATATCTCTCTCTCTCTCTCTCTTTCTCTCTCTCTCTCACACACACACTCACACACTTTCTCTTGCATACACACAATACACATTCAAGCGCAAATGGGTAGGCAACATTTATTACCATATGGAATATTTTAGACGATGTTGACGGCATATTAATTATGCTCATATTCACCCGCACGCACCGATTCAGCTGATAACAACATGCCTAATTCAATTGTGTGAGAACACCTCCAGGAAGTAGGAAGAGTAATAAAAAGAATAAATAGCCTAATGAATTTTCTTTTTTTTTTTTATGATGATCGGATGAATTGCCATTAATGTGCAAGCTCTGACAAAATGTGTAAGCTTAGACCCAAGTTGAGTGTAGCCACAAGCCCCTACCGATTCTCGCATCGCAAGATTTGAAACGTCTAATATTGCAACTTCAAACTTGTTTTCTGGATGTGGATACTTTTTTCGTTTGGTAAAAATGACGGAGAGTGCAATAGGGGGCCTAAACCTCACCGCAGTAACCTACAGCGCCGCGTTTAAGCGTTTGAGCGTTTAAGCGTTTAAGCGTTTAACTCCTTAACGTTCCAGGGGGCGCCCTCGCCCCCGTTTATGATCATATTTCATATTTCATATTTTGTGTATTGCACGAAATATAGTCACCCATCATACCAAATTAAAGCTTTCCCTTTCGTCTTTCCAGCCACAAGACTCATTTTTGACCCAAACACACACCCTGCATTCATTTCACTGTTTTATGAAGAAATTATGAAAAGTCATATTCGATAAAATTATGTAATCGCTTACCGCTGAAGACCTCGTAGCGTTATCAGATCGACCACGTCAATCAAACAAACCACCAGCCCCTTCCTTAGTCTTCATAGAACACACCCAGTGCAAAAGTTTTGGTAAATATCCTCACTTTATGTCCATCAAAGGCTTGAATTGGCAGCTGCATCTTGCAACATGGAAAAAACGCGACATTTTTTTTTTGCCGTTGAGAAGCAAAAATCCACCAGAAAGGATCTGTGTTCACACACTTCATTGATATCTGCGTGCAACCACACTTTTCTTCTGTAGATTCAAGTACCGTTTGACCAATGACAGTGAAGTATGTGATGACTCATAGGCCTGAAAGCCAATCAGTGCTGACCATGCATAACTTTACTTCCTACACTTAGCAGCCTGGTTTTCACATTTTTCTAGAAATATCACATAAATGAAGCTATCAGTGTTGTAGTCAAGAATCTAAGGAACTCAGTGATATGTAGATTGTGTGGGTTTTGACTGGAAATGTCTCTAAAAAATCAGGGCGTAAACCGAGACGCGAGTTTTGAGCTCATCAGCTGTTACGCACAGTTGTTTTAGCTACCATGCTAAACGCCGAAAGCGCATGGTTCCGTATTTTTGTTTTGGAGCAGAACGACATCTAAACTCGAAGGGATATAAAGATTTGCCCTTCTGGATGTAATGGAAGAATGTACTGGACATGACAGTGATGAATCAGATGGTATTCAGATGGATATATGACTGCTGCTGCCTGTAACTAAGACGGATGTTGACCATTTCACAAAGTCTGCAAGGGGGTATGTTTTCCATCCTGTCTTCAGTAAACTGTTCATGATGCTCTTAGACCATTTTGAAAACCCAACGGTTCCGTTATTGAAGGTGGCATATTGTTCCTCATCAGTGTATTTACATAAAATTGTAGATTTCTTTGTTTGTTTGTACATGTAATGGAGGCTAACTATCAGAGTTGACTAGACTACCGGTATGCGCTTAGTGTTATGAACGTAACGAGGGAAGGGGGTGAGATATAGGGTGACCAGCTCCGATGACAGGAAAAGAACAGCTAGGGAGATAGTGAGAGTTCTGTCTGTGGAGACGTGTTGCATCGAGAGCATACTGTACACAGCTCTTGCACCTGTTTGTGCGCGCATATGCGCTACACGAAACTGGGACGCTAGGGAATGAAAACGCCATGCTATAAACCTTCATGATGCACTACACGTTCGCTGGTTGAGTGTTTGTATACTATGCCTTTAGTGTTATGAACGTAACAAGGGTGTGGGGAGAGAAAGAGAAAGTTAAGGGGTGAGATATAGTGACCAGCTCCGTGACAGGAAAATAACAGAGAGTGAGAGAACTGTCTAGTGTTGCGTCGAGAGCATACTGTACACAGCCCTTGCTGTGACTAATTTGTGCACGTATGCGCTAGGGAAACTAAGACGCTAGGGAATGAAACACCGCTGTAAACTTTCACGTAGCAGTTACTGAAGTAAGTCCATAGATGTATTGTGCTCCTTGAGATGAGAGGATGAGAGAGGAGAGGAGAGGAGGAGGTGGAGGCGGAGGCGGAGGAGGAGGATGAGAGGAGGATTTCTATTCCATAGTGAGCAACAAGGACTAATTTCAATATGTAGAAAGGTGCATAGACCGTGTGTGTGTGTGTGTGTGTGTGTGTGTGTGTGTGTGTGTGTGTGTGTGTGTGTGTGTGAGAGAGAGAGAGACAGACAGACAGAGGAGATCTGTATTTACTCTCGATTCAGATTACGCCCTGCAAACACACACACACACACACACACACACACACACACACACACACACACACACACACACACACACACACACCTGTCAGCTTGTCATTGACTGTATGCATATAAAAGTCACTTACAATAATGACAGAAATGTGTATATCTAAAGTACAAACATCGAGATTGTATGTATTTCCCCCCTTTTTTGCCAAGGTATACATTCAGGTCACTCATAACTGTTGTTTTCAAACTTGGGACTGTGCCTCTAGTGACTGTTTTGTGCTCCTTCAGAGGAGAGGAGAGGAGAGGAGATGCGAACAGGAGAGGAGAGGAGAGGAGAGGAGAGGAGGATGAGGATGAGGATGAGGATGAGGAGGACAGGAGGATTTCTATCCCACAGTGAGTAACAGAAGGAAAAACTATGTGTGGGAAGGTGCATAGAGAAGTGGTGTGTGTGTGTGTGTGTGTGTGTGTGCGCGTGCGTTGTGTGTGTGTGTGTGTGTGCGTTGCGTGCGTTGGCAGTGCGTAATCAGAGTTGAGAGTACATACACAGATTTGCAACCCACCCCACCCCCCCGATCTGCGCCCCGACCACCCACCCCCCACCCCACCCCCCCCACACACACACACACACACACACACTTCTGTCAGCCTGTCGTGGACTATATGCATATAAAACTCACTTACAATAATGACAGAAATGTGTAGATATCTATATTACAAAAATCGATATTGAATGTATTTTCCCCCTTCTTTGCCTTTTTATTCAGGATTTTCAGAAAATCAGGGTTTTGAGAGTATTCTAACAGAACAATCTAATCCTCTAAAGTGTAACCTTTCCAAAGATATGTAATTTTTGTATCTGTGATGTTGCATTTACAAGTAATGGCATGTTTTCCATCAACATACCTGTACGTCTCCAAAAGTGTCCATTTGGAGACTCCAAATGGTACCTTGCAAAAACGCCTAGGCATACCCACATATAAAATGGTGTAGAGAGCCCACCTTTTGAGATTTTGTTTTGAAATTTGAAATGTAAGTTCTTAGGACTTGTTGCCTTTGTTTCATTCTGTCTGTAACCCCTTACCTCACAGTAAAGGGTATGTTTCATAGATGTACATTTTATTTATTCTAGGCGAGGGTCAAAAATTATCAAAAGTTACAATAATTACTTAATCTACAGATTTCACCAGAAGAATTTACAGTGGATCTGACTATATGTAAAGAAACTAGAGAATGTCTGCTTTACAAAAGTGGTCTTATTTTGTCCATAGCACAAAGGGCTGGGGTACAGTTACAATTTCAATTTGGGTACGCCTTTTCAGGCGTTTTTCAGGCAAATCGCCAGGAATGTTAAGGGGTTAAGCGTTGGCTATTTATCTTACATCGCCAACAGCTGGGGCGATAACCTAACCTACACTTCCCTAATGAATTTAAAACACCAGGACAGAGAAAGCGATATAGAACATGAATTAGGGGGTACTCATAGCACAACAAAGAGGTTTAGGGGACACCACAGTACGTAAGACACAAAAGGTTGGGAAACACTGGCCTACAGCTTACCTATTGCAGCGCTCCCGTGTGAGCTTGGACGTCCAAAATGTTTATTACCATATGGAATATTTTAGACGATGCTGACGGCATATTAATATATGCTCATATTCACCAGCACGCACCGATTCAGCGGATAACAACATGCCTACAAATTGTGTGAGAACACCTCCAGCAAGTAGGAAGAGTCATAAAAAGAATAGCCTAAATAACGTAATGAATTTTCTTTTTCTTTTTTTTTAAATGATGATCGGATGAATTGCCATTAATGTGCAAGCTCTGACAAAATGTAAATTGGGTGTAGCCAGAAGCCATACCGATTCTTGCATCGCAAGATTTGAAACGTCTAATATTGCAACTTCAGACTTGTTTTCTGGATGTGGATACTTTTTTCGTTTGGTAAAAATTACTGAGAGTGCAATACACCTCACCGCAGTAACCTAACAGCGCTTTGAGCGTGTAAGTGTTGGCTATTTATCTCACATCGCCAACAGCTGGGGCGATAACCTAACCTACACTTCCCTAATGAATTTAATGTTGTCACATTGGCAAAAATTAGCAAGCGACTGATATTGCTGTTTTCGTGCTCAAATTAAGTGTAAGCAACTGTCGGGTTATGTGAGTCTCACTGTAGGCTACGGTGATATGCGCTGGGAAATATATGCGATGTCATCTCATAATCATGGAGTTCATCATGCGATTTCATCTGGGTCAGTCAGAAATGCATGCACCCTGCGCACCGGGAAGTGTGTTTTTTCAAACAAGAAAACTGGTTCATCATATGCATGGCTTAAACTGACTTTAATGTTTGCCAACGTGCTATAGTTTTCCTCTCGTAATAGCACCTGGCGTGACCACAGTTAGATGACCTCGCGCGCGTAAACCCATTAAAATATAGCCTAGCCTTCTGTGGCTATTCAGAGCAATATGAACCAATCAGGTCGGCGTTGCTATTAAGCAAAATACTTCCCTGATGTCTACTTAACTAAAATAAGCTGCATTTGTCTAATATTTGGAGACATCGCCTCTGCTCTTGCTGCGGGGAAGCGCCTCTCTCCCTCGCTCTCTCTCTCTCTCCCTCTCTCGCCCACACACACACACACACACACACACACTCTGTTTGGAGAGGACGCATTTAAACTGTTACAGTTTAGGCAGTAGGGGAGAGCAGGGACTAATGAAACACGGGACCAATGAAACGATTTACTGCGATTTACTCGAAAACAATGCACATCTAAAACTTAATATTCAGTCAGTACATTCAGCACGCAAGACTTGTTGTGATCAAAGGTTGTTTGGGCTGTTTTATAGGCTAATGTTGTGATCATACAGCAGATGAATCGTTACTTTAACATATCCGAAAGTAGGCTATGAAAAGTCAAAGTTGTCAGGTTTACAGGCAAAAAGGATTTAATTGTCAGTAGACACTGTCGGGACGAATGAAACACTCGTTTCATCCGCCCCTCTCGCCCATTGACTTAAAGCAGGATCAAAATAAAACAAATAAAATAAAATTCTCTCTCTCCCTCTCTCGCCCACACACACACGCGACGTAGCCTGTAACGAAACTCTTTCCACTCTTCGCAAGACCTAATTCCAATTGACTCGTCTTGTTGAATACCAACCAAACTCACAAGCTAGATAGCCAATAGTTTCGATTGTGCTGCTTGGAGATGAGGCATTTAAACTGTTACAATTTCATTGTAGTCATTTCCTCATGGTATTGGGTGAATGTCCCGACCCTGTGTGTTCGCGTGCATGCATGCATGGGTGAGGAAAAAATAGCCTACATCAAGCGTGCCATCACCACCCATCCCCCCGGACCCACGAAACCCACTGAAGATTCAAGCAATTGTAGTCTGTCAGTATTTTAGTGTGTTCCCAGGTAGTTGAATTCCTGGCCTGGTTATCTCAATCGTGCAAGAAGATGTTTGCCCTCAGGCTAGTGTGTTCATAAAGCGCATGTTCGATTTGCTGTAATAGGCTACGATCAGTAAGCCTCAACTTGTCTGTTGTTTCTTTTCCTTCTTTCGATTTTTTTTTAAAAAGGCCTACGTTAAGGCCTAAATATGATAATTGGCCTAAATAAGGCTAATAAAGTAAGCTAAATAAGTCACGCCTAAATAAAGTTGTTTTAGCCTATGAACTCAGGCAATGCAGAAATTTGCGGAGGGATTTTTGATATCTTAGCCTATAGGCTACCGATATTATGGCTTTATGAACTTCATGAATAGGCCTACTAGGCTACAAGATAGTCGGGTAAACAAGGATTGACTTGTAGACCACCAACATCTGATGCTGAAGTGGGGGAGGGTTGATTTTTCACTTCAAATGTTCCCCGACACACACACACACACACACGCAAACGCGCGCTAATCGCTCTCTCTCTCCGTCTCTCCCTCTCTTTCTCATTGTTGCTATACGTGCATCTGGATAGGTCTAGTGTGGTCACCCAGCACATTTTCATACAAATGCTGTGTTTTTTTAATGAAATCTTTATTCAGTTATTTGTGAACAGTCTCTGCTTTTCTCTTTCGATGTTGCGTCACCATGGACAAGTGTCTGCTCGAAAACTTAATGCAAAGCGGCTAAAATTTTCAGAACGTGTTGAACTTTTCAGAACATGAATGTTTGTCTGTGGGGGAGGGGGTGGGTTACAGCAGTGCACATGTCACTGCACAGCCTTTTGTGACATGTCGTGGCGCGACAGGTTATCCAGCCTCCGAAGGAGTCATAGTTCCCCAGTCATATTGTTGGTTTGAATCTCCACCGAAGCAACTGAATTTGCAGTCCTAATCACAGATGATTAGCCACACCTGGTGTAACAGATGTCTTGTCACGTGTGTAGTCCATCACATCCCCAGTTAACCGGAATCCCGTCGATCGCGCACAACAGCGCATTGAAAGGATGAAATGTTCACAAGCACCAATAATAATAATAATAAAAAAACGTCTTCAACCTATTAGTCCGTAGGCTATCCTGAGGATATCCGTTCCTGACTTGAATAGGCTAGTGCAGAAATAATTAACAGTCATCACTTATAAGTTAGGAGCGGAATTGAGACGGTGAATGCAGGACAGAATAATAAAAACAAAACACCGTCGACTGGCGGTCTTGTTTAGGGATCACGCTTGTGTTATTATCAAATGCCCAATGTTACGTGCAACGCGCAATTGGCTGACTCTTTCCACTTGTAGCCTACTAAAACTGAGGGAGGGATCAACGGGCTACACTGAAGCAGATTACTCTGCTTCGCAAAAAAAACAGTGCACCAATAATACTCCCCGTCTTCAACCTACTATTTACCAGATATATAGGCTAGTAATAGTATTAAGTTGTGCTACCTTGTTTTTTGTGGTAACGACAGTGTAGATCAGGTAGGCCTAATAGCCTGCAATAGGGGAAGCGGCATGCGCCAGTTTTAAAGACAGAATGTCGTCGCCAAATGTAAAATCACCTCTCTCATGCTGACATGACGGGGCACTACTTCATTAGGCTACAATGTTGTTCATGTCTGTTTGACTCACACTATACAAGTGGTTCAATTTGTGTTTTTGTGCTCATCGCACAAATGAGACAGACAGGCTTGCTTGATAGGGCTACACACAGATATCGGTCCACTCAAAATGGTCCGAACTCCGCCGCTTGATTTCATGTCTCCTCAGTCTCTCCATTACGGTTTATTAGCCTACTCTGTTTTGCTATTTTCGTTGTTCTTAGCCCTGGCATTAGAGATGAAGCAACTGTGATCAGTGAGGTTGTGGAAACGGTTGAATAGGCCTATGGTCCTAAATTGGAAGCGGCCGATGCCAGTTTTGAAGACAGAATGTCGTCGCCAAATTTAAAATTCGATCTCTCTCATGCTGGCGTTACGGGACACACTTAATTACAATGGTGTTCCTGTCTGATTGAGTCGGTTTTAATTGTCTTAACCGGTTCAAATTGTAGGTATGCAAACTCTGTATCCTGAGGATACCCGTTCCTGGCTTGAATAGTGCCGAAATAGGCCTAAGTTAGGGACGGATTGGGAGACGGTGAATGCAAGACAGAAAAAAAGTCGAGTTTAAATTCACATGGTGGTCTTCCACTTGTGTTATTATCAAATGCCCAATGCTAAATAAAACATGCAATTTGCTGACTGTATTTCTACTACTACTAAAACTGGGGGATGGACAAGCACGGAAGCACAGACAGACGCACAAGCACAGGCAGACGCTGCTCTGCAAAAGCAGTGCTATACTGCCCCCCGCATTCCGAATGGCCACAGGGTGTAATGATCACGGTGCGCTGCCGCGGCACGGCACGGTAATGAGCAGATTGAAGTTACACCATCTGTATATCCACAAATATTGTCATTAACTGAAAGAAACATCTGACCTCTGTATGAGAAAACAAGGGCTTTGCCACCAAGTAATTTTGTCTTCTTTGACTAGAGGGGTCAAATACTTATTTTCCTCAATGGAATACAAATCAATTAAAATATATTCTTCAAAGTCATTTTCTGGATTTTCTTTTTGATATTCTGTCTCTCTATATTAGAATACATTTTATCATTAATATTATAGAATGATTATGTCCTTATTAGTGGGCAAACCAACAAAATCAGCAAGGGATCAAATACTTATTCTCCTCACTGTAGATCCCTCAGCTGGGGGGTTTGGATCAGAGGTGCCTTACTAATAAAAAACCTGGTCCTCCTAGGGCAGTGTTGCTAGATTGGGCAGTTACCCGCCCAAATGGGCTACTTGGGATGGCCGTGTGCAGGTAAAAATGGGAAAATTTAGCGTATGCTAATTTTACAAGACTATCCCCAACCCAACTTGACTACATAAATTTCCCCTGCTATTCGGAGACAAAATACAAATTTTAGAGATTGTATAGAGCTTGAAAGTCCCACCCCTTAGTTCCGCATTTCACGGGACCTAAGCTGACCATCTAACAACAGGGTAGGGAGTAAATATCTTCTGATCTCAGTCATGATATGCGCTGGGCTACAAATATGCTGTTTAAGAGGCTAGATAAAGATTATTCATGCAGAAGTATCAATGTTTTGTTCCGAGGCCGTCGGCATGAAAAATGTGAAGAAACACAGCTTTCTAAAAAGTTTGGGGGTTCGTACGAAAAATTAAGCAAAAATGTCAGAACCAACATATATGGAGCTCGTGGCACAACTCGAGGGGATTGAAATATCATTTTAATACCGCCATTGGATTACATGCTATGATTTTCGGCTAAAAACGCTGTTGAGGTCCATTGAAATCGGGGGAAGTGACGTCACTTTCGAACTCTATATCCCCGAGAGAGAGACTGATGATCACCTTGCGTTTCATGGCCACAGGTCAGTTTAATAGTTTTTTATTTTAAAGCAAACAGTCACGCCATAGGCCTAGAGGCTCTATAACATTAACACACGTCTGATGTTTAAATCAGTTAAACTGAGAACACATAGGCCTAGTAACAACAACAATAATAATAACGATAATGTTAAACATGTTAGCTAATATCCTCCAAGCATGACAGAACCTAATGTTAATAACTCGCTTTACAGGGGACAGCTTCAAAAGCCTGTCATACCTGTTTAGAGTGGGCCATTCAACAGTGGCCAAAATTGTACCGGAGACCTGCGACGCCATCTACAAGGCTTTGAAAGCAGATTACATGAAGGTATGCCCATGAGGATGAAGGACAATTAATATTAACAGTACGAAATGCACCCTTCCACAGCTAGCACAGTAATTACAACCTGGACTCACTTCCTCTATCACCTTCTAGGCTCCATTCAGCTGTGGATCTCCCCAGATGTTGTGAGGGCACATCTACCCCCAGAATTTAAAATGTTCCCCGACACGCAGGTGGTGTTTGACTGCACAGAGTTATTCTGTCAGTCGCCCTCCTTGTTTCTTCTCCAGAGTGAAGTATATTCAACGTACAAGTCCCACCCAACCTTCAAGGCCATGATTGTCATAGCGGCACATGGTGTGATCACTTTTGTATCACCACTATATGCCGGGTCACTGAGTGACAAAGAGATCCAGGAAGTCTGGCATCACTAAGCTGCTAACCCCACAAATGGTCGACAAGGGCTTCCTTGTTGAGGATATCTGTCCCTGTAAAATTTACAGACCTGCTTTCCTAGTCAAAAACAACCCCATGTCAAAAGAGGATGTCAGCAGACCCAGCAAATTGCCAGCCTCAGGTTCGATGTGGAGCGATGTATTAAAGGGACAGTTTGGTCAATTTCAACATGCAGTTGTATTGCTCACGCTACCCTTGACTTGTCAGTACCTGGTGATGCCACATTTTTCGGCTCAGCCCTTTCAGAGATATGAGCAAATCTAATGGGGGCAGCGTTTGTTTACATTTTTAAAAAATGAAACATAGGCCAACTCCAAATATTTTCCCAAAAGGTACTGCTGTTTGCTGGTTGTCTGCTGATGTTTTATAACCTTTTGGATGTTTTTGGGAATAAATAAAAATGTTTTTTTTTTTAATGTAAACAAAGAGCTGCCCCCATTACAATGACCAGGATCTCGGAAACGGCTGAAGAAGAAGAAAAAAAAAATCTCAGGCACTGACAAGTCCAGGGTAGTGTGAGCATTACAACTGCATGTTGAAATTGACCAAACTGTCCCTTTAAAAGAGAACAACCTGATTAGTGGAGAGATCCCTTTATCGGTCACAGGGAGTATTGACCAGTTGTTTTCTGTCGCATGCATTTTGTCCAATTATCAAAACGGCCCTCTAGTGAAGGCATGGACTGAACTGAATCATTCCATGCATTTTTTTTTTTGCATAGCCCAGCATTAACAGTTTTTGAAAGTAAGTAAGGCCTTATTGATTTGTCCAATATGTCTGTGAATATGTGATTAATAATTTTGGATATTGATTATCTGTAAGCTGTTAAAGGTATTCATATAATTATATAAAACTTATATATCTTTCTATCTTGTGTTAGTCTCTGTTATTTTGCTATTACACAGAACAAAGGAGCTGTACAATAAACATTCATAAGCATTTTAAAGATGACAACTATACTTATTCATGTTATGTACAAAAAAAAATGGGGCAATTAGAAACTCGACAAAGAAAGTAAATTTCGTTCACGCAGGCTATGGTAGTCAAAAGGAGTGAAATTGTTAACAACTAGGCGAATTCCTTTGGAGTTTCAGGGACACCTGTTGGAAGAAGGGTGACATTTCTTCAAGCAAATAGAGTTGTGTTGCTAACAAACGATTCGTTACCATCTTGTCCCAAGTTGTCTGGATGATCCTTTGGACATGTAGAAAAACCGTAAAACACGAATGATGTCATTGTTAAGGAAATTATTTTAAAACGTACTCGGAGGCCATGAGCAGTGTTGCCAATTTAGCGACTTTTGGCCACCTCTGGCGACAAAAAAAAAATCATATAGCGAATTAGCAGGCTCAATCTGGCCGAATCTAGCGACTATTTCGCTTGTCTTGTGTGAGGCAAATCAGGGCCAAAACATACCAAGGCGGGATGAACGCGGCCTTTCTGCTTAGTTTCGGCCGTTGTGTTTTTTTCTGCCTTTCACACTGACAGCGTCGGCGTGCGCGGCCAGTCCTGTTCAAAAGAACCACACAGCTTAAGCTAGCGTGCTACTTTGCCATTCATTTGAATGAGACACCGCCAGTGAAAAATACGCTCGAGTTCTATTTTCCAAATGCAGCGCGGCGTGGAGCCGGCTCCCGCGCCGCTGACGCTCAACTACCGCCGGTTGGTGTGTGAGGACAGATATGTTTCAATGTATTTTCACAGACGCCGGTAAAAAACGCGGCCGTTCCGCAACGCTTTACTGCGCTGGTGTGTAAGACCCTTAAGTCTCCCTCCCCACGACACCGCACAATGCATTATCAGTGGCGGGTAGAGACAGACGTGATACATGATGCACTACGGTGTGGCAGATTTTGTGATACGCACAGGAATTTATGTACACATGTACATCTGTTTGTATGAGGCTACGGCATTTCCTGGTGAACCAGTAGCCTGTAAGTAACAGGCTACTGGTACACTGCCCTTTCACGCCTCTCCGCAGGCGGGGTTTAGTCAAAAGATGCTTGCACGCGGTTGGAGCAACCTCATATGAATGACATGACACTTCGACCACTAACGTTGAAGCTTTGTGACGTAGGACGTGTCGTCACGTAAGCGCTGCCAGGTCGGGAACCAAAACAGAACAACATCCTTTAGAAAATCAACTTGAGGTATTTTGGATAACACCGCTGAAATTACTGCTTCCATCCCGACGCATGATAACTCCTCGCACGCCGCCATTACTGTTGAGATTCAGGGTGGGGGCGGGGACCCTGGGGGAGGGAGTTGCGTTCGATAAACGTCATACCCACTGAAATCCCTCCCTACGATCCTGATTCGTCATGCTGCCCCGTTTATTTCGTAAACGGAGGAGGAGAGCGAATCACAGGTGTACCAGAAGGTTTGTGTAGCCCAGCCCCCTACACATAGCTTCTGGTTCACCAGGAAAGCTACGGCAAGCGATATGGGACAAAGATATGGCAGGGACCGAATGTCAACATGAATTGAAATTATACAATCTTCGATATGGTCACCAAATGTTTTGGGACTGTCATGTATGTTATGCCAACACTTTGGAATTAGATCCCTGCATTTAACTTTACTCGGTCTACCCTACAAGCAGATACAGGGGGCATGAGAATCCAGAGCGTATCACAAGAGGTACCACAACGGCTCCTTGGGATATGCATACCGGTATGACAAATTTAAATGAGCACTAGCAGGCTGACCGCAGTGAATCCCTGGCACTGGTGACAAAAGACTCATCTAGCGACTTTAAAACGGGCATTTTCAGTGACAAATTCATCGTTTTTCCACATAATTCTGACGAGCTGCCGTCAGAAGTGTTTCTCACGAGCAGCGGCCTCATGTACAAAGAAGTACGTGGATTTCCTACCAAGAAAGTGCGGGCGCAAAAATCTTGAAAGTTACTTACGGACAAAAAAATCTGGATGTATCAATAAGCGCGTAACCAGGTTTTGCCGTGAAATCTTGCGCACATGCACGAGCACACCTAGGCCCAAGTCTCCGCCTTGCCTCCTCCCATAAATATTCTATACGAATATTCTAATTAGTAGGAACAGACCCATTCATGTGCATTGAATTGGTTGAAAGAATTGGAAAGGGAATGCGGGAAATACATTTCATGATACAAGGTGAAGACGCTGTTTCGGAGGTACAGTGGAATCCGCTTATAGTGGTCACGGATATAGTAATCAACCGCTTATATAGATCAAAAAGCTTGGGACAGAATCATTTCTATACAAATGCTGTTTAAATAATTTGTTAAATCCGCATATAATGTTCATTTTATGAATGTAAACATGTGCAAAAATTACTGAAAAACTCAGTGTAGCTACATGTATTTCATTTTTTACTCCCGCGATTCCTTTCCCGACGTCTGCTTCTGCCCTATGCCAGAGAGGTTTATTGCGCGAGACTCAACTCGCCACTTTTCCGGGTGGTAGCCTACTGTAGCCTACTCTAGGGGCGCCAACCGAGGAGTGCAAACTCCATACAGTGAATGGGCTGCGCTCTCCGGACAGCACCCTAGTGAACTGCAGGCATGGGTAGGCCTGGGTATTGATTGACAATTTTCGGTTCCGGTTCCATTTCCGGTTCCTTCGTTTCGGTTCCGGTACCAGAACGGTTCCATTTTCGGTTCCTAGAAACCCTGAATTAAACCTGCAGTTACCCAAAGTGGCCAGTAGATGGCGTAACGGGTCTGTAAATCATGAGTTTCCCTGCCTGCCACAAGGCGGAGCTCCGTGACTTAAGCAATGGCGGGTTAAAGGCATTTAATTCTATACAGCATTCATGAATAATTGCATGCTGCAAGTTGTCCTCTCGGCATGGCTTGGCAAGTATATTAAACGGTTTTGATACTGATAAATGTACTCATGTCTGATTAAAATTGTTCTGCTGTACGGTGCAACTTCACTTCTGGTACCAATCCTATGTCAAGCGTGCCTGACATGATTTTTTAATGTAGCCTACGCTACCCAGTCTGTCGACAGCTGGGGCTTTTCTACTAGGTACTGCAGAACTGTTCTAACACAACTAGGCTTCATAGGCTATTCATGAAACTTGACGGGGTCTCGATGGTGCTGTCTCGCACGCATTTCCATACAGGGACTAGAACTGGGCCGTATGATCAGCTGCTGCAAGTAGCCGCGACAACACTGTGCTTTCACGCCATGGTGAATCTAAGCTAAAGAGTCCTAATCTAAACGATATATAGGCCTAAATATATATATAACCAGCGATCGCCTTCTCCTACAGACATGTGTTAGGGCTTGTTCGAAAGCTGCGAATCTTAGCTTTTTACAGTTTTTTACGGCACGTTTTTATGTTCTTTCATTCAAAAGTTATTGAACTGTAAGCGGCCGCTGTTGCAAGTGAAAAAAAATAGCGCTTTCCAACCATTTTTTTTTATCTCGTCATTTTTTCCTAACAGCCAGCGATCTCCTTAACCTAGACCTACAGACATGTGTTAGGGCTTGTTCGAAAGCTGAGATTCTTAGCTTTTTACAGTTTTTTACGGCACGTTTTTATGTTCTTTCATTCAAAAGTTATTGAACGGTAAGCGGCCGCTGTTGCAAGTGAAAAAATAGCGCTTTCCAACCATTTTTTTAATCTCGTCATTTTTTTCCTAACAGCCAGCGATCTCCTTAACCTAGACCTACAGACATGTGTTAGGGCTTGTTCGAAGTTAGTTATTTAACCTTAAGCGGCCGCTACTTCAAGCCTAAACAATGGCGTTATTATCCAGCCGGATAGAGAGGAAATCTTTTTTTCTCGCTGTGTTCTTTGTTCCCTCGAATTAAACCGACGGTCTAAATAGGCTACATTTGTGCGTCCCCAACACAAGACCAGTTCTTTCTAAGTTAGCTCTTTTCATGGAAAAACATGTTTCCAAGGAGTCAGAGACATCTTCCTGAAGAGTCGAGGTCATGGTTGAGGTTGACGGTAGGCCTATAGCATAGTTGAGGTTGACAGTGCCGTTGTAAAGATGCTGCAACTCCGCACGCAAGTTAATCGAATGCAAGAGCAGGTGTTTGAACAGGTTGGATGTATTGCCATTCTTGCATGATAGCCTATTAGTTTATCGCAGATAGGCTATTGCAGCGCGCTCCTTCCTTATCTACTTTCCTGAAATATACCCAGACAGCAATTAGATTTGGGCCGGGTCCGTTTTCAAGTCAGCAGATCCGCATAGCAGTCACAGTCATTTTGCTGATCAGCGGCAGCTCCGATCCGGACCAGTAGTTTGACAGTCAGTTTTGAAGACTCCTGGCGGATGCGGGCCTGTATAAGCAATCCGGACGCGCCATAATAAAATAATTCAGTCCGATTTGAAGGCGAGTGGCGGGTGCGGGCCACATAAAGCAATCCGGACGCGCCAAAACTGAATTTGTTCCCCAACTGTCACTTTGGAACCCTCAGAGAGAGAGACCGTTCTTCAGTTTACCTCAGCTGAACTCAACTATCCGCCTGTGTCGCGTCTCGTCCAACACTGCACTGTCGTGACTTGATCATTCAATGATGGTAAGTAATTATTTAACTTAATACTATGGTAGAAGTAAAATACACTCACTCGCCGTCGCCACTACTCTTTCAGCGTTTTAGTCCAGTGAGTTAATTACCTCCTCTGTTGTGTCGTGAAATGGCTTGGCCGAGCACTGAATCATAACACCGCAGCATCGCGCTAACTTGCTGCTGTCTTTGTGGCTGGCATCATAAGCTTTTGATGAACCCACTCAAAATGTGTCATGATCGGGCTATTTGAGTCAATTTTAGCGGCGTTAGCAGTAATGGTGATAATCTTTTATGATGCTAACATCCCAAACATACCCTATCAACACGGGACAGAAACAAAGGTAGTTTCTAGTCGACTAGCACTACTACCGGTAGTTCTGTAACTACCGCTGTGATTTGTATAACATTCGCCAAAAAAGCTAGGTATAGGTGCGAGTGTGATGTACATGATGTGTTCGATTATTTCCAATCAATTTCTGATGGCTTAATAATCACCGTATCCATGTTGTGCCGCCGGCAGCAAACATTCTGTGTTGTGCTATTAGCTCACCTTGAGCTGAATTCATTTGACATCACGCAGTTTGTAACTCCTTGATTGTTGTAGCCTATTTACACAAATCCTAAATGGCCGTATTGTTAGTTTAATAACTGCATTGTGATATAGGCTATAACATGGATTAGGCTTCATCAAAATACTGTGAATTAAAGCTCATGCATGCATGTTGTATGCAAAACGTTCAAACTTTTTTTGTCTTTCTTTTCCTCTTTGCTTTGGGTTGGGTAGAATTGTACGGTAGGTTCAGCCATTCCTTGATCGACCTGACCTCGATGTGTATGAAGCAAGCTGCCTCTGCATCAAGTGAGGGAAGAAGCCGCCACTGAAAAGCTTTTTGGACTGTCATTTGAAGGTATGAGCCGAGAGTTGTAAACATGGATGCCAATTGTACTAGGCCTATATATTTTCACAGTGAAATCCCAATAACTAATATTCATACTTATTTATTCTTTTTCTGCTACAGGACACAAATGAAAGGACAGGAATTCTGCTCTGCGGCGTTGGCCTCACTATTTATTCAAGAAGCCCTTGGACACCACCAGAATGTATGAAGTAAGTTGTTTTTATGTTATGCATTAAAGCCCATGCATGCTGGCACGCGCGCCCCCCCCCCCCCCTCTCTCTCACTCACTCACACACACACACACACTTGTTGTACAGCACTCAATAAGACAGGGATCCCCAAACTTTTTCTCTGGGGGCCACATTATCGTTCCTGGCTGTGATCAGGGGCCGGGATCAATCATGTGGGCTGTATACTAGGCCACTGCCTGTTATAGCCCATAATTTATAGCACAAAAAAGTTCATCAATTTGAAATACCACAGGTTTTGCTTTTAACCATGTAAAAATAGCAAGGAAAGGTTAGACAAATATGGTGATTTACAGTTTATGAGCGATACAATAGAAATGGTAGGCCTGTTTACAGTGAGATGAGAAACTATCTAGACAAGAAACTTCTGGTTATTCATACTAGGTTAGTGACAATTAAACTGTAGGAAGGCCTGTTGATAAACAACATAAAATATTTAAAAAATATGTATTTTATCTTTTTTTTCCTCTGTGAGGATTGCTTCTTTGGGCCAGTTCAAATAGTGAGGTGCAGAGAGGTGGAGGGCCGGTCAAAGGGGCATGGCGGACCGCATCCGGCCCCCGGGCCTTAGTTTGGGGACCCCTGCAATAAGAGCTTGCCTGATGCTGTTGTTTGGTGGCCTGAATGTGCATAGAATACCTACTGTCTACTTGAATAGGTTTATTGTATGTTCTATGTATTTCTATGACAAACTTTCAACCTTTTTGTGTTTCTTTTTCTTTTTGCTTTGGGTAGAATTGTAAACAGTAGGCACAGTCATTCCTTGATCGACCTGGCATCAACATCGCTCGATGTGTATGAAGCTGCAAGTGAGAGAAGAAGCCGCCACTGAACACCTTTTTGGACTGTCATGTGAGTGTATGAGCTGACAATTTAACTTCTTTAACTGTTGATCCTGCTGAGACATATGTAAGTGGCATGATAATGTCTCATTTACACTAATGTCAAGCTGGTCTCAGGCTAACAAGACTACCATGAAATCTTAAAGTTTTGGACAGGCGTCCGTCTCAATTTCACCATTGTGTTGTGCCATACTGGACAAGTATTACTTGCTCAGTTTTGACAACCTAATTCTATATTCTGCTGTGCAACTTGTGCACAAAATTATTCACAATTCTGCTCCACCACCTCTGAAAACTTTTATCCTTGCTCTGAACAAATTAGCAGAACAACTAGATCTACCACCAGAGGAAATAGTAGCCTCCCAAGCTGGGTAACAGCATAAATTTGCACAATCTGTTTTTGCAGAGCAACTAAATAATGGAATGCCCTTCCCACCCACATATAAGGCATTACAAACTTTTATTCATTCTCACTTGGAGTGAAGAAATGGCTTTCATGTACCCAGTCTGGTCACCACTAATAGTTTTGCACATACCTGTTTTGACACTGAGCATATGGTAGTTTTTGCATATGACATATTTTAGTGTGTGTGTTATATGTTTTCTTACCTGCCCAGGGAAGCTTTTAGCTATAATGTGGTGCAGGTCATCTTTTTTTTTACTATGTAACTAATGTACTTTGCACATGGTCCCTGATGAAATAAACCAATAAACTAAACTAATTGTAAACATGGATGCCAATTGTACTAAATATTTTCACAGTGAAATCCCAATAACTATTATTCATAATTATTTATTCTTTTTCTGCTGTAGGACTCAAATGAAAGGACAGGACTTCTACTCTGCTGGGTCGGCCTCACTACATATTCAAGAAGCCCTCGGACGTCATCAGAATGTATTAAGTAAGTTGTTTTTATGTTATGCATTAAAGCCCATGCATGCTGGTGTGCACACTCTCTCACTCTCACTTACTCTCTCTCTCTCTCTCACACACACACACACACACTTGTTGTACAACACTCAACCAGAACTTGCCTGATGCTGTTCTGTGGTGGCCTGAAAGTGCATGGAATACCTACGGTCTACTTGGCTAGGTTGACTGTATGTTCTGTGTACGGGGTCATGTTCCCACAGCCCATTGGTCCCACAGCTTATTCCTGCTGCTCCATGTTCCCACATTTTTAAGAAATTATTCAAATATACAGTGCACAGCAATAATGAGTATACCCTTGTTGAAAAGTAACATTTTGAACACACAAGTTATTCCCAAAACGCCCAAAAAAGTGTAATACAGCATCTTTTGAGCTTACATAAGAAAATTAAGGCCAATTGTATAACTTAAATGACATATTTGCCCATTTTTGTGAAATTATGCTGGTGCAAAATTGAGTACACGCCTATCATAGTGTCTGAGAAGGGGCCGTGTTGGCCTGAATTGTCTCGAAATTTAAAGGGATTAAAAGGGAGGTCATTGTTGTGCGTTTTATCTTTGCCTTGCATTTAACTTTTACATTTTGAGTCTGCACCTGGCTATAATTGATGTGTGTGAGATTCGAATGAAATCCTATAGGGAGTATCATGATCTGTTTCAGTAGTTACAGTACATGTTGACAAGCATATTTCTTTTGGTGAAATTCAGCTTCCTACTGTTGATGGCACCCACACAGCCCCAAGCCATGCCACTCCCACTACCATACTTGACTTTCAGCATGAGGCACTTTCCTTTGTACACATCGCTTTTTACCACCACACATGTTTGACACCATCTAAAGCCAATTTGTTTATCTTGATGTCATTAGATCAGAGGACATGGTTCCAGTAACCCATATCCTTAGTTTGTTTGACTCTGATGAGACCATGATAAACAAATTTGCATTTGATGCTGTCAAGCATGTGTGCCATTGACTGAAATGTTAAATACATCATTGCCGTGATTAAGGCGATTACATTTCTAACCAAATATTAAACATTGACATGTTATTTAGAGAGTCGAGAATTTTAACTGATTTGATATGACAATATGACCCGTTTCTTTTTTTTCTGAAGAGAATGGTGATTTCATCACAATCTTCTAATTTTGTGAGTTACTTAATTCATGGTTTCTTGAAGCCAAAAATATGCAAGAATAAACAAATTATTGGCATAGTTTAAAATGTGGGTCGTGAATCTATAATCTATGAAAGTGTAACATTATTGATGGAATTATGGAAATAAATAAACATTTTCATGATATTCTAATTTTTTGGCCAGCACCTGTATGTGTCAGTTCATTCACAATCGTATGTAATTTGTGCCTGCACATACATCTGCATTAAGTCTAACGTTTCCCTTCTGCTTTGTGTGCTTTTTAATATCTTACAGTGTGAAGAGGCAACAAGGGAGAGATGAACGCTATCAAAAATGTGGAGATGGATCTGGCAGCCGACTGCTTTGGCACACACCCAACAAGAAACAAAACAATAAAGAATACTAAAATGCATAATTTGTAAGCAGCTCATTTTTTAAAAACATTGTTTGCACTTGCTTGAAGGTGCACTGTGCAAAATTGTGGCCAGAGTAGGTATTGCATCTATGGTGCTCATTGAAACTGTGCTGTCTACTGCTAATTTAGATTTTTGCATGAATACCAAAGTGTAGTGAGTTTTGCAGCTAAAAATTTCTATTTCTGGAAATTCAAAATGGCGGACCATGGAGAAGATCCCCCTTTTCATGTATGAAAAGTGCAAATTTCCCAGTCATGTTGAATACTTTGGTGGTGGTAAATATCTGTTAAAAAGTTAACATTTGTGAATGGGCATAATGAATTCTGGAAATTAACAACTAAAAATATTCCATGGTCCACCTTTAAAGGGGTATGCCACTATTTTGGGGCTTAATACAGTTAAAATCGTTGGCCAGGGTTTATATAGGTTGTTAAGTGTCTTATTTTTCATGTAAGCAGTTGTCTTGTTTTAAGACAAGTTAGAAGAGGAAGCATGTCGCTAAGATAGTGAAAGTCAATGGATCCGTGTAGCAATCCATTGACTTTCACTAGCTTAGCTACATACTCCACCTAATTTAACTCGTCTCAAAGCAAGACAACGCTTTTACATGAAAAATAAGACACTTTACCACCTTTATAAACCCCAGCCAACAATTTTAACTGTATTAAGCCCCAAAATAATGGCATATGCCTTTAAATATCCCTTTAATCCGGATCAGGCCCAGATAAGGTCCGGATAAGGTCCGGATATGGGCCAGATGAGCCCCAACTGTGTATTACGGATCAGGGCCAGATCATGGTCAGATGCGTATTACGGACCTGGGCCAGATCTGGCCCAGGTCGGCCACAAATTCCAAACATGTGGATTGGACCTGGGCCAGATCCATTCCGGATCTGTAATCCGGACCTGTTCCAGCTCAGCGCCATTGTAAAATAAGAAACCGGGCCAGACCAGGATTGCGGACCTGGCCCAAGTGCCTGCCAACATCTGTCACAGATCTGGGCCAGACCCATTTTGCTGTCTGGGTAGCCACGCTTTCGACGGCATGTTTTTGTTTCTCAATAGTACAATCAGCTGGTTGAATATCAGCTGTATTATCAATCGTTTAAATGAGGTGCGAAACGGGAAGAGGAGGAGCGTGGTCAGTTTGTGACACTTGTGGCCGCGTGCTTAAACACACATTTGATGGCTCTGACAGTCAGACTTCAGGAACCGAAACGTGGAACCGACAGACAAGGCACGTTTCGATTCCAAGTAGAACCTTAGCTTTTAATTCGGTTCCATCAAAGAATTGAATTTCGGTACCCAGTCCTAGCCATGGCTCGACTAGTGAGTGGGGACGCAACCTGTTTACATAGAACCTCTCCGGTGATGAGGCTGTGCAAACATGCCTCTGTCTCGCTAGCCAACGTAGCCTAACGAGTTGACACCGGGCAGCAAGCACGTGAATCGTGGCTCTCATATTCTGGGAATGAAAAACATAGGCTCTTCGAGACGTATGAAAAATTACCAAAAACGAGCCAACGAGGTATTTCGGCTAAGCTTGGCATTCCTCAGGAGGCTACCTTGTGTTTAAACTGCTCCAGGCTGCGTCTCCCCACGAGTCCCTCCCACTCCCCCTCGCCCTTCTCATCTCTCCTATGCCAGCAAGCCCAGCGCGACTTCCCCAATTCCAACCAGTTCTTATAGCGTGGCTTTTTTAAACGGTGTAAAAAAAATCACGTTGTAGGCTAGGGTACCGTACAGCATGCTATGCAACAGTGTGCTATTTATCGGTGTGGCAATTTTAAGTGCCCAGTCTAGCGGCGTTTTGCATGCATAACCTGAATCACACTGTGCAGAAACTCGCCAGAAAACGTTTGTGGAATGGGAACTTTACAAACTTATTTGACATCATAAGAGATGACGACCCGTGCGTGGTCTATGCTTTGAAATGCATAGGCCTAAGCCTCGTCTTTCTCATCGCTCATTTTTGGCAGACAGGTAGAGACAAAAAAAGAGGTGAAACAATACAAATTCGGTTTTAGTAATAAACCGCTTACAGTGTTCAAATTGGCTCGGACAAACGTGACCACTATAAGCGGATTCCACTGTAGCTAATTTTGAAAGGAAAAAGGCTGTGCGCAATAGCCTAACAAAATTACTTCGGTGTGTATAAAAGCAGGCATTGGTAATAGTTAATGGGTACTGCGGAAAAACTGTCACGTTATACTGCAGTACAATGCAGGTTTCCCAACAATTGATACAAGTCATTACATCAAAACACATTGCGAAGAGGATGTCGCCAAGGCTTCCGAGAAATAAACATTTAGGCCTATGTCGGGTATAAATAAGAAAAATGACACATGTACACGTAGGCTACGCCACATGTATGAATAACTTGCAGCCAATACTCAGTTAGAAAATCACCTGTTAATTGATGGACTAATTTTACAGTAGCCTTATTAAAAGAGAAAGACAAGCACTGCAGTGAAGGGGGGGCAATCGCTATTCCGACATACCGCTATTCCGACATACCGCTATTCAGACAGCTGACATACCGTAGGGTTAGGGTTAGGGTTAGGGTCAGGGTTAGGGTAACTGTATGCACTCTCCCTAAACTTAGTAAAAGCTGAGCAAAGTAGCACAAACCAAAGAAATTGCATAACTCGCGCCGGTATTCCGTCAATAGACATCAATGTCGGAATAGCGACATGTCGGAATAGCGCCACGTAACCGCAGTGAAGACGTTCACAACAAATGTGAGAAGACACATCGCAGATCCAGAAAATATTCAATGTTTAATTGCTACCAAATACTTACAATAAAACTACTGATGGGCATCCAATTTCGTTGTAATTCCAGGATAGTTTCATGAGTCCGCTTCATTTTAACCAGCTGCCTCAACAATAATATGGTTGAGGTGGTTTTCTTCTTCTTTTTTAAATCACACACCTCAACAATAAAATCTACGTTTAACTGGCTACATCTGCAATATTTCTGACCGCGTACAACACATGTAGTTGCGCTGCATGCCTCTGTGTGTCGCCAAAAAGACGCAATGTACCGCTTACGGAAACTTCCACAGCAGCCCTGAAATTCGCGTGGAGATCTGCAGTTTTCCACGTCTAGTCTGTTTTAGTGCATCTGACCGTGGCCGTGGAAAACAACTTAAGTAGGTTTTTTTGTCCGTAAGTGAGCTTCGTACATGAGGCCCCAGGGCTGCAGATTAGCTCTGATCTCCAAAAATTAGCTAGCACCGCCCATTTGTACTGTGGACGAAGGCATGTGGGCATGTTTTCTGTAGGTGCCGTGCGTGACATTGTTACGTCATACGTAACGTCATGGCGTCATCTAGCGACTTTTCAGCAAATCCATAGCGACTTTGGCCGATTTTCTTTTGGCAACACTGGTCGTGAGGTTTCTCATTCTTCCTCATTGATCGGTAGCATGTCTCGCACGAACACCCACTCTCCCTGTCCCTGGATCTTTGTTCAACATTAGAATAGAGGTACCGTCAACATTATTAGCAAAACTTCACAACAGTATCATATTACACAAGACACGATGGAAATGCGGATGCGGGATGCAAAATACGCCCTCTTCATGTCTTGTTATCTAGTCTTGCAGTTAAGTGTCTGTAGGCTAACATGCTACTGTCCATACCTGCGACATGTCTGTGTCTGCATGGGAAAGTAAGAAATGCAATTTCAAATTCGATGTATGACCCGGCCGTGCACGTAGAGAAATTGACAATAAAACCGGCAGGACTTGACAACTAGGGCTGTCAAGAATAACATTTGAATATTCGCTCAGGAAAATCACATGAATTCGAATATTCGAACCCTTCGAATATCACGCCAGGGAGTGTTTCATTTCAAGTTCAAAGGCGAGGCAAAATGGTGATGTGAAAGCCCTCACAAAAACAGCACTGGGCACGGAATAGACGGTGGGAAAAAGGCTCTTCCATGTCGATTTACCTATTTGTTTTGTTGACAAATACATTTGAACGATACAAACTCGTTGGGAAAGTACAGAAGACAAGCGGCACCACGGGAGCGTGTCTATGTTCCCACAGCCCATTGGTCCCACATCACTAAGATTTTTAGCATTCATTTTAGGCCTATTGGTGCTCTTATTTTACTTGAAAATGTGGGAACATGGAGTTGTAGAGCATAGTTCTTATATTTGAATAATTTCTTTAAACTGTTGGAACATGGAGCAGCAGGAATGAGCTGGGACAGGGTTCTCACACTTTTTCAAAAATCATTTTCCAGGATATTTCCAGGACATTTCCTGGACTATTTTTGGATAATTCAGGACGGATATTTCATCCGTCGGACCCACAATTTTGACATACACAGCGACACACAATGCATTTTAGAGACAATGTGACTTAAAGGTTGAAATGAGTTGTAATGAATGAGTACAGTGTGTTAGGGAAGAGGGTACGTCCAAAGACGTCATAAGAGCATAGTATGGCATGGCCGCAAGGGGAGTCACTTTCTTCTTCTGCAGTTAGTACTAAGGAGACTAGTGATAGGAGTGTTTACATTAAACACTGACAACTGGATCTCCTCTCTTGACCAATTTTGCGAAGTAAAGCGGCGTACACACACAAAGCTAGCTTTTCGCTTGCTCGCCTACTCGCCACTCTTTCATGGAACGTTCGCTGAAAGTTCCCGCGGCTTTAACTGCCAATGGACAGCCGAGAAGTACCGAACTCTGCATTCCAATTGGTTACTCGCTTACTCGCCTCGCTCGAAGATAAAATATTTTCAACTCGGAATCCGCCCACATCGCATCGCTTGTACAGTACTCGCCTGCGAGTCTCGCTGGGACACATTGACATTCTATTGAGTTCATTCGCTGAGCGAGTAACTAGCAGCGACGTGTGTGTACGGCCCTTTACAGAGTTCAGATTTGATCCATTATGGCGTTGCACTCACTGATCATGAGCACAGTGTCTTTAAGCAATTTCCACGGACTACACCTAACCCAATGCATTTTCCATTGAGTGATACTTCTTATCCAATGTACGTTATTTGCTTAGTACTGGCAAAATGCAAAGCCACTACCGCCAGGGCTGGAGTGTGGAAGTCAAGTCAAGTCAAGTTTATTGTCAATTTCTTTACATGCACTGGTCATACAAAGAATTTGAAATTGCGTTTCTTGCTCTCCCATGCAGACATAGACTAATCTAGGTAAGGACATAGACAGTATAGACATAGACATTACTCATACATGGACATAAGACAGTATGGACGTAGACATTGCTCATACTGACATTTAAAGTGCAAGACTAGACAACAGAAGACTTGTAGAGAACATACATTAAGAGGAGGTATTTTGTTGTGCTTTTTCTAAAAGTCTTTTATAGCGTTCTGACATAGTAATAGTAGCATTTGAAGAAAATAAATAATTGAAAAAGGTTTATTAAATACACCAGCAGCAGTATGTGTGTGTTTGTATGTGTTTTGTGTGCGTCTCTGTGTGTGTGTGTGTTTAGTGCAGGTAGAAAGTGCGGTGTGCGTCTGTGTGTGTGTCTGTGTACCTGTGTGTGTGTGTGTGTGTGAGTATGAGTTGTGTGTCAGTGTGTGTATGTTTGGGAACAGGTCATAGGACATAGTGAATTTGTGTCAGCTGTAATTAAGACTGAATGACAGCTGTAATTTAACCACAAACTGAACATTGACGACAGGACATCCTATTTTGACCGGGCCGGAACTAGCAGCAGCTTCTCGCACCCACAATGCAATTCAAATTGCGGAGTTTCCAGTGTCACAATTTTTATCGGTCATGGCCTTGCATCTACTGCGCATCTAGCTACGCCCCCGTACTATACCGTGGCCAATACAATTTCCTGCGAATAAGTGTTCTTATCCATTCTATCCCATAGCAAAGCAAAATTGAAAAAGAGATCTCGTTTATGTCACATATATGTCTCCTAGACATAAATGAGCATTTATTAAGACCAAAGTGCTTTTCTCATTATTCTCAAATGTCTCTCCTGAGAAATAAGTCTCATAATGAGCATTGCGTGAGCATTGCGTGAGCATTCTACCAGTTCTGAACACTTTCCCATATTGGTCTCCTTTCCAGATCTCAGCTAAGACAAAAATGAGACATGTTTGCTGCTCTCAAATATGTCTCAATCATATATCCTCACTAGCAAGATCTCTCAGTTATGTCTCTTAAAGCTATTTGACGTCTCAAATTAGTTTAACTGAAAAAAACATCAGCAAATATAAAAATGAGAATAGCACAAGCTCTCAAATATGTCTCAATATGATACATATTTTAGCATACAGCCTAGAATCACTTTGAGTTTTTAGCCAACAACTTTAACTTAACATGTGATGTGCACAAACCTCATCTTTTGGAAAATGAAAATGTAGGCTATGCACTTTGAATAAAAGTCACCTCGCCTCCAATGAGCATGCGCGGCGGACTGCATGGAAACACTACTCAAATTTGAAATAAATTTAAAATATATGCACTTAACTAAAATGTAAATTGATTCTAAAAAGGGTAAATTACATAGTTTTTTAGGAAATCGGTGCACTGCTTGGGTGTACATTTTTACTTGGGTATCTCAATATGAGTGACGTACTTCCGGAAAAGCTACTAACGCGGGATTCTGAGGGCTTGAAGAAGAAGGACTGGAAGATTCCTTCATTCTTTCTGAGAAGAAGAGCCATCAAAAGAACAACACTTTTCAGGAAGTTTTTCACTTGTCACGCGTACGCGACGAGAGGTAAGAACCCTGCCATATTTCAGTTAGTCAGTTACATTACGTGACAAATGTAAACGTATTTTGGTTTAGAAATTAACGGTGGTGGTGGCTAAGATATGAATGGCAGTTGGAAGGTGACTAACGGCAATGGCGTGTGTTAAAGCAACGGACGGCGTCTGTTCACCAAGTAATGAAATGTCCTTCCAGGCGAACCATATTCATTTGACTACACTTTGGCTAAGAGATGAAATGTTTGGGTATATGTCAACAGTAAGTCCTGGCTTAATTTAAACCGCAAATACAAATGTGACCAATGTGGAGGCGGCCATGCTAATTCTTAGCTAAACAGGTTCCCTCAGCCAGTTCAGTTTCTTCCCCCGAATTGCTTTTGCTTCGACAGTGCACTTGTGGTGGCCATACGGTGAACCCAATACAATGACCCGGGTTGTTTTATAACTATTAGGTTATACATTATGCCTAGTGGTTATGAATTCACATGGTCAGGCTATTTGCCACCTGCTGCGTTGGGGGGGGGGTCCGCCATTTTACGTATGCTACATGGAGTATGGGGGCGGGTTTCGAAAATGTAATAGTTTTGGCAATTTCACTAAATGAAAGTTTCAACTAAATGAAACTACACGACACAATTTGAAACCATGCTTTTCGGATTTGGGTGAACAGACGATTATTTTTCGAAAGCCGTACTCCATGTGGCGTTTCTAAAATGGCGGCTGCTATCTGGGTGAAGCCAATGGTGGATGCTACCTAGGCAAGCTTGCAGCCCCTATCAACGTCGCGGGTGTAGCTGCTCTGAAACATTTGTAGTTATTTTTATTCATCAAATTCTAGGTATTTATTGTGACTGGGAAAATTGTACTCAGCATACATGAAAAGGGGGATCTTCTCCATGGTTAATCATCAGTATTCTCTCTCTGTGTCTGTCTCTTTCAGGAAGTTTTGCATTCGTCCGGTGGGAGGACGGGTACACCTGAAAAATCGACAACGTCCGCAATATTTTGTCATGTGATGAAGCACCTGTGCAGCTCAGAAATCTGAAGTCAGGTGATAAGGTCTTGGCTAAGTGGACTGATGGCAAATTCTATAAAGCAGTTGTAGAGTACATGTCATGTGAGCACCTGGCACCCCACCGCAGAGGCGATGATGAAGCCCAACCAGTCTATGCAGAGCTAACTCCGAGACAGCCTGGTCAGTTTTCATTTTTTAATAATTATAATTCAATGTATGGTTGTTTCACCATACAATACCTCTGCTACATACGAGGGCTACCCATATGGCCATACTCTCAATAGCCCTCCATCCAACGGAGGCGTCCACGTCCAGGGTCCATCACTCAGCAGCACTCCAACAACCGGAGGCGTCCAGGGTCCATCACTCAGTAGCACTCCGTCCAACGGAGGCGTCCACGTCAGCACTCCAACAACCGGAGGCGTCCAGGGTCCATCACTCAGCAGCACTCCAACAACCGGAGGCGTCCAGGGTCAATCACTCAGCAGCACTCCAACAACCGGAGGCGTCCAGGGTCCATCACTCAGCAGCACTTCAACAACCGGAGGCGTCCAGGGTCCATCACTCAGTAGCACTCCAACAACCGGAGACGTCCACGTCCAGGGTCCATCACTCAGCAGCACTCCAACAACCGGAGGCGTCCAGGGTCCATCACGCCACTCGCCCGGAAGCGAAGGCCTTACACCGGGAAGTTGCTGGTCACCTTGTTCTGACTGTAAGGAGGAGGTGGAGGAACTGCTCCGCGAGAGAAAAAAGATTCACGATGTTGTCTCAAGAATAGGTAAGTATTTTCTCATTGTGTTGCTATTTTTATGATCTTTGTTTGTTTATGAAAACCTACGGGATATCCTGTTTTAATGTGTTAACATCCATTTTAAAGAGCAGCTACGTCTTTTCTATTTTGTCTCCAATGTGTCAGATCCAGACCAACTTAAACAGCTCCAGGCCCTCTGTGAGCTGCTGGCTAAGAATGTGGACGGCGCACCCACCACCGTGGGACAGCAGGAGCTCTTCCCAGGATGTGGGGTCCAGATTTCATCCTACCAGCTGGCTGCCATCACCCACGCGGCCAAGCCGAACTGCATGCACCTCTTCCATGGCCTCTTTGACCATTTCTTCTCAGTCGCTGACTGTCGTAATGCTGTCCCATTTGGCCGTCCTGGAGGCTCTCAGGGGAAGAAAGTCCTTGACCGGACCAAGGTGGACGCCATACGAAGTAAGTTTAATTTAATTTACACTGACTTGGGAAGCCATTCATGACATCCCTGTGCAATTAGAATTTTAATAACACAAGTAAGTTTCCTTTAGCATTCATTAAGGATAAGAAATTGCATGTCCCTTTCCCCCCCAAAGTTCTAGACAATAACATGAGTCCTTGTTGGAACTTCTGAGGTGATATGAAAAGTTAATTTACAAAACAGTGCATCTCCATTTTTTAGATTGTTGGACAATTGACATTTTGTATTTGGCATTCCATTGCATTGCAAAATGAGTTTTATATAGGTTGAAAAAGTATGTTCTCCAAACCTTTGAATGGCAATAATTCACACAGGTGATAAGACCTCTGAATAGTCATTTTCAACAGTAAAATGCAGAAGTCAAAAATGGTGGATGCACCATTTTGCAAATAAACTCTTGAAATGTTCAAGATGCACTGTGCAAGATTGTGGGCAGAGAAGGTATTGCAACTAAGCTGCTTATTGAAATGGCTGGCTATGGCCAGACTTGATCTTTTCAAGAATATTAATAAATAATAAACCAATATTTACTTGAATGACCAAAGGGCGGTAAGCTTTGAAGCTAAAAAATCCTGTTTCTTGAAATTAAAAATGGCAGACCATGGAGAAGATTATTAGAATTTAATAATCGTGGTAAGTATTTGTTAAAAAGGTATTTGTGAATGGACAGTATGAATTCTGGAAATTGACTACTGATAATATGAGTAAATAAAGAGTAAATGGGGAAATCACTTGTATATGATTGTGAATTGTGTATTATCAACAATGTGCTCTCTTTTTGAAACCAGAGTAGCGGGCATATGCCTATCAAATGTATGAATTAATAGTGTGGCTGTCCTTTAAACGTGAAATGAACAATGGTGGTGTGTTTCTACCAAATACTAATTACGGTACAAATAATGTTCTTGTCTTCCAGCGTATGTCCTGAGATGTGCCACGCTGCCTGGTTGGGAACCAGTGGAGGAGTCAAAATTGAAAAAGGCGTTTGTTAACAAATGTAGGGCCAGAGCAGGTGCTTCTACTATGCAGTAGCCTGGCCACAAACTCCGAAATGTTTCTTACAAAGTCTTTGGGTGCGAGCAAACAGCAAAGTTCATGTTAAGCAAAAAAAAAAAAAAAAGCCGCACTCCCGGATGAAGTTTTTGCAGTTTTAATACTGGGTTAGCATGGCAGACACGTTTCTGCCTAACAGGGTTAAGTACAATGCTGGTTTTCTCTCCCACCACCATGTAATATGGTAGTGTGGTACTTTTTTAAGTACATATAAAAGTATCACTGGTAACACATTGCTTTCTATTAATATTACACGTTGCTTTCTATTAATATTGCACTGTTAAAAAGTACATTGTTGGCTTAGGTCACTTCTCTGAGGTAGTGTTTGAAGCTCCTGTGCAGCTGAGCAATCTGAAATCGGGAGATCCTGTTTTGGCTAAATGGACGGATGGCAAATTCTATAAAGCCATGGTAGAGTACATGTCACTTGAGCGTCTATGTCCAAGGTCCATCACTCAGTAGCACTCTAGTCTATTACACAGACCTAACTCAGAGACAGCCACCTGTGTTACCAGTGATACTTTTAAAATGTACTTTGTGAAATCACACTATGATAACATTTTGGTTAAGTATAATGCCCTTTCAAAAAGTACAATGCTGGTTCCCCCTCTTGGTGATTTGCTGAAATTGTTGAAGTTGCTTTGTCCTGACAGTCTGAACACTGACTGCTTAAACAGTATACAAAAGTTTAAAAACTTTTTTTTTCTCCCAATCTGCAACGTCTCCCATTTCAGTACATGAATACTGCAATAATTGTTTTGGGTCGTTAGACAGTGGAATGACGGATGAATGTGGCGCTTGTGGTACCAGTCAATCTGAAGAGAACTCCTCATCCTTCATAGAGATTCCAATTTAAGATCAAATAAGATCATTGTTTCTCAAGCCAGGTTTTCAGGACAAACTTAACTTTAGATTTAGCAGGAAGAAGACTGATCCCAAAAACATAGAAGATATATATGATGGAGAAGTCTACAAACACCTTGTAGATGGGGGTGGTCCTCTTAGTGATCCTAATGCAATCTCACTTATGTGGAATACAGATGGGGTGCCTATTTTCAAATCTTCCAAATTTTCAGTGTGGCCCTTTTATTGTATCATTAATGAATTGAACTTTCTGGAACGCACAAAAAGACGGAACATGATATTTGCTGGACTTTGGTACGTGAATTCAAAACCATCCATGGTTACATTTTTAAAGTGATACTGTCCCATTTTTGGAAATGGGCTCATATTACACCTCCCCTTGACTTAAATAATTGAGTTTTACCTTTCTCCCATACTTCCTGCCATTCTCTGTGTATGGCAGTGCAAAGTTTACCTCAATGCTAGCAGTTAACATTGAGTCCTATTAGACCACTTAGCCGCCAATTGGTCTAATAGGACTCAATGTTAACTGCTAGCATGGAGGTAAAATTTGCACTTCCATACTCAGAGAACGGTTGAAAGTACAAGAGAAAGGTAAAACTCAATTATTCAACTCAATGGGAGGTGTAATATGAGCCTATTTCCAAAAATGGGACTGTAACACTTTAAGACCACTAAGTGACACATTGAGTCAACTTGCAGAGAATGGCATTGTTGTGCAACCTGCAGGATTGTCTTCCGAACCCTTTGTTTGTAAGGTGCTCACCATTGCTGGAACATGCGACTTACCTACTAAGGAATTAGTCCTCAATTCAGTGCAGTACAATGGGAAATTTGGATGCCATAAATGTGAGCAGCCAGGGCAGACTGTGAGAACGGGGGTAAGGGGTCATGTCCATGCATTTCCATACCAACATGGGGATCCAAAAGGGCAACTACGTACAAATGAAAAGTTTGCTCTTGATATGAAAATTGCAAGTGAGACTAAAACAACGGTTAAAGGTGTGAAGGGTCCCTGTTGGCTTAATAAACTTAAATGTTATGACCTTATCAAAGGCACTGCCATTGATTACTACATGCACTCAGTCCTTCTTGGAGTTATGCGCCTTTTGATGGTTCTGTGGTTTTCTAAAGAGTTTTCTCGTGAGCCCTTCAGCATGGCAAGAAATGCTTAAGAAATTGACAGGCGCTTTCAAGATATATCTCCTCCATCCTCAACTAGATATCCTCGATCGGTGGCATCGCTTAGAATGTTTTTTAAAGCATCAGAATATTGAGATATTTTGATCTTCTATGGACCTGTTGTCTCCGTGGAATTCTTGCAACAATGTACTACAATCACTTCCTTCTACTAAGTGAAGCCATTTTTGTTTTGTTAATGGAATCCATATCAGTTGAACAGGTTGATCATGCAGAGAAACTATTATGGAACTTTTGTTCTCAAATGGCTAATCTCTATGGTGACCGATACGAAACTGCGAATGTACATCTTCTGGTGCACCTAGCCGATAGTGTCAGGACTCTCGGTCCATTATGGACTCATTATGGCTATTTGTTAAGGCTTATACATGGTACTCAAAATATACCAATGCAGATGGTCCATGCACTGGTTTTGTTGCTATTTAATAGCTATGCATGTAATATGGTAGTGTGGTACTTTCACAAGGAATCAACTTCTACTTTGCCCTTTGACACTTCTGTTGATAACAATGCTATTGTACTTTTTGAAAGGGTAAGATAATTATACTTAACCAAAATGTTATAAGTGTGATTTTACAAAGTACATTTAAAAGTATCACTGGTAACACATCATATTTTTTTAATGCGCAATATTAATAGAAAGCATTGTTGGCTACGGTCACTTCTCTGAGGTAGTGTTTGATATTCTGTGTAACTCAGGATGAAGCTCCTGTGCAGCTGAGCAATCTGAAATCAGGAGATCCTGTTTTGGCTAAATGTACGGATGGCAAATTCTATAAAGCCATGGTAGAGTACATGTCACTTGAGCACTTGGCACCTCCAGGCCACAGAGGTGATGATGAAACCTAGCCAGTCTACGCAGACATAACTCTGAGACAGCCACCTGTGTTACCAGTGATACTTTTAAAATGTACTTTGTGAAATCACACTATGATGACAATTTGGTTAGGTATAATGCCCTTTCAAAAAGTACAATGCTGGTTCCCCCCTCCCCCCTTTAAAAAGTGCTGGGTTCCTTCGGTCAACCAATGTACCAGACACTGGTTGTGTCGCTATTTAATAGCTACGTCTGTAATATGGTAGTGTGGTACTTTCACAAGGAATCAACTTCTACTTTTGACACTTTTGTTGATAACAATGCTATTGTACTTTTTGAAAGGGTAAGATAATTATACTTAACCAAAACGTTATAAGTGTGATTTTACAAAGTACATTTAAAAGCATCACTGGTAACACATCGTACTTTTTAACAGCGCAATATTAATAGAAAGCATTGTTGGCTTAGGTCACTTCTCTGAGGTAGTGTTTGATATTCTGTGTAACTTAGGATGAAGCTCCTGTGCATGTCACTTGAGCGTCTATGTCCAAGGTCCATCACTCAGTAGCACTCCATCCACCGGAGGCGTCCATGTCCAAGGTCCATCACTCAGTAGCACTCCAGTCTACACAGACCTAACTCAGAGACAGCCACCTGTGTTACCAGTGATACTTTTATAATGACATATGTATAATGTATGATGATAATGTACAATGATAAGTCAAGTATAATGTTAAAGGACCACTTCAGTCAATTTCAACATGCTGTTGTATTGCTCACGCTACCCTTGACTTTTCAGTACCCGGTGATGCCACATTTTTCGGCTCAGCCCTTTCTGAAATATGAGCTATTCTAATGGGGGCAGCGTTTGTTTGCTTTTCTTTTTTTTTAACATATCATAGGCCTACTCCAAATATTTTCCCAAAAGCTACCACTGTTTGCTAGTTGTCTGCTGATGTTGCATAACCCTTTGGATGTTTTTGGGAATAAATAGATTTTTTTTTGTAAGCAAACCGCTGCGAGGATCTTGGAAAAGGCCGAAGAAGGGGGGAAAAACCTCAGGTACTGACAAGTCCAGGGTAATGTGAGCTTTACAACTGCATGTTGAAATTGAAATTATCCTTTAAAGTGATACTGTCCCATTTTTAGAAATGAGCTCATTTTACACCTCACCTTGCGTTAAATGATTGGATTTAGCATTGTTAACATTGAGTCCTATTGGACCAGTTGGCCGCCAGCTGGTCTGATTGGACTCAATGTTAACTGTTAGCATGGAGATAAACTTTGTGCTGCCGTACTCAGAGAACGGTTGAAAGTACAGGAGAAGGGTAAAACCCAATCATTTAACTCAAGGAGTGGTGTAATATGAGCTTATTTCCTAAAATGGGACAGTATCACCTAAAGTATATGAAGGCTTTCGTTGCAAAACAACATGTCCACCATTTTGGACTTTTGCATTTTATTATTGTAAATGACTGGCATGAATTCACACATAGATGATAGGACTTCCGAACATTCAAATAGTTCAAGATCATACTTTTTAAACCATTATAAAATGCATTTTGCAATGCAAAGGAATGCCCAATACAAAATGTCAAATTCCCAACATTCTACAAAATGGAGATACACCGTTTTGCAAATAAACCCTTCATATATACACATGTGTAGGGAAGCTTTTTTGTTCGGTCGGCTTTGATTGTGCTTATGGCCACCAAAAATGTTTGTTTTATATTTGATGAAAATAAAAAAAAATCTAATTTCTTGAAAATGGCTCAGATATCGTTCATTTACAGATACAGTAAGACAATAAAAGAGAAACACTTAAGACATGAAAGAGAGAATAGTGAGCTCTCTTTGAGGGCTCATACTTCTCAGACTTTAATTCTCTCTTCATTCTCCTGGAAAATAGCCAAGACAAATTTGAGATCAGGGAGATACAATTGAGCTCTCGCCTGTTTCTCGTTGTTCTCAAATATTGCTCTAGTGGTTGTCTCAATTTAACCTCATATTTGTCTTAGTTATAGCCTACCCTTTCTCTTCTCATCTTAAACCTTGCTCCTAAGGGACCCTTAGGAGCAATGATCCAGAAGCAATTGATCACAGAATGATATGAAAATGAGAAGCTGAAATATGTCTCAGGAGACGAGATTGAACAGTAAATGAGCAACAAATTTTAGCTATCGGATGTTCTTTCTCCAAAGGTATTGACCTGGGTTGCGGTTGAAGATCACCAGCTGTCCCGCTAGTAGGAATCTGCTGGAGCTTGGCGACTATACCCCTATGTCAAATTTCGCAAGCCCAGCACGTGCAGCCTCTGTTCAATTGAAATGATTTCTGATCCACAAAACGTTTATTCGGAATTAAATGCAAGTGCAATGTAATCTCACATTAATGTCACATTATCTCAGAAATGAATACCTTAATTGTCTCTCTCTTATCGCAAAAAATAGTGTAGGCTACTTGGATTTAAATGCATTCTCCACAAGACTTGACTTTGACTTTTTTGCTCACCAACCATTGTGGCCAGTGGTTTCTCTCTTTAGCCAGTTTTGTTGCCAGTTTCTTTTTCTCTGGAATATTCTTGCATACAAACAATTGATGCGACTACTGTGATTTGTCACACCAAAGATCAAACTAGCTTTCAAAGTGGCTAGTGAGACTGAAAGCTCTGATCTCCAAAAAAGATAGCAGTACAATTTTTTGTAAGGAAGTGCTAGCACTGCCTATTTGACCGTAAGCAGGTTTTCGAGAGATATATAACGCCATGATATCAGCTAGCGACTTTTCAGCAAGCCAACTAGCGACTTCTAGCGACTTTTGGCAACACTGAGTCAAAGAATATGACTGTGTAAGTGCAATCAAAGATGGCAACCTGACCAAACTGTGTGTGTGTGTGTGTGGACAAAAATGTATTCAATAGGTGGATATAAATTGAATCGTCATGTCTAGACTCGGAGAAGAGTAAAAATTATACCACAAACAAAATCGGGAAAAAGTTGAAGGAAAAAAAATCCAGGACAAATATTTTTTTCCAGGACATTTGGTGAATTTCAAGGACTTGAAAACACATCTCTAAATTTCCAGGTTTTCCAGGACGTGTGGGAACCCTGTGGGACCATTTGGGCTGTGGGACCAATGGGCTGTGGAAACATAGAGCTGACCCCGGCACCACAGCAGGTGCACGCTCTCTCACTCACTCACTCACGCAACTCAAGCGGGACCCAACTTCACTAACTACAGTAGAATCTAGGCCAGGGATGTCAAACTCGGGCCCAGGGGCCAAATTTGGCCCGCGGAACCATTTTATTTGGCCCGCGAGATCATTTCAAATGTGTATTACAGTTGGCCCACATACACCATTAATGTATAGCGTAACGTGACTTGAGCATGGAATTTTCTGTGTCACAGGATGTGCAGATACATTTTAACTAACAAATATGATGGGAAAGACTGTATGCACAATTTAACTACGAGTATGAAGTGCATGCATGCACAGTTTTAGTCAATTTGTAAAAATAATTGTTGAGTTCGGCCTTTGATTTTGGCCCTCAGTCAATTTGAGTTTGACATCCTTGATCTAGGATGTCGCCTAACTTGCTTGCTCGGTGTTGACTCCATGGCTGCTTTGCCAAACTTTGCCATGACACCGCCTGCATCGGTCTCATGCCCTTACAATTCTTGACTGCCTCTTGTTGCCTTGAAGGCAGCGTTTATGGCGGACGGTGCAAAACATTGTGAAGACGTGTCGCTTATCTGGAGCTACAAAAATGCTATACTGCGACTTCATGGTGCTAACTCATACATCGGCAGCTTCCACTCCATCACTCGGCTCACTATTTTCCTTGCCGGCCAAAATCCTTAGAATTTTCATATTTTACATTTTGGGGCGGATGTACATTGTGGCCTAAGGGGTCTTTACACGCCAGGGCTGTAAAGCGTCGCGGAACGGCCGCATTTTTTAACGGCGTCAGTGAAAATACATTGAAGCATATCTATCCTTACACACCAACCGGCAGTAGTCGAGCGTCAGCAGCGCGGGATCCGGCTTTGTGCCACGCTGCATTTGGGAAATAGAACTCGAGCGTCAGCAGCACGGGAGCCGGCTCTGTGCCACGCTACATTTGGGAAATAGAACTCGAGCGTATTTTTCACGCCGGCGACCGGCGGTGTCTCATTCAAATGAATGGCAAAGTAGCATGCTAGCTTTGGCTTTGGGGAGGTTTTTGAACAGGACTGGCCGCGCACGCCGACGCTGTCAGTGTGAAAGGCAGAGAAAAACACGCCGGCCGAAACTAAGCAGAAAGGCCGCGTTTGTCCTGCGATCATCCCGTTCCGCTTTAGTATGTTTTGCCCTTAGTCATTCACGAGAGACGACAACTTCTTACAATGCGGTTTAAATGACAATAAGAACTCAAACGTCAACACAATCTGCACGAGGCTGCTCCACCCATCAACAAAACCACCGTGGAAGGAGGATAAATTAAAGGGGCAGCCGCGGTGCGCGTTAATGACCATGAACAACGAACAGCACCCCAGTTAACAACTTCATAGAAATGCTGCAACAAATGTCCATGTAGCTGAAAAGTACATATGATAAAGACAACATTGGAGCTTAAATATGTTATTCTGCCGTCCAGTTGGGCTACCTTTCCTGCTTTCAGCCAGCGTCACCTCTACCATGCACGTTTTTTCCACATTCGAATTCATCTTATTTTGCACTATTCTATTTCGAACTTCGAATATTCGTTGACAGCCCTATTGACAACACAGCTGATTGCCAAGCTAGAGCTAGGTACTGACAATCAGCTGTTTTGTCAGGGCAAGTCGCTATGGGCGCTAAGTCACTCAGTATGAACGTCTGAGGAAATATTTCGACTTACCTTCATAATTGTCGATATAATTCGAAATGTACATCTTGAAACCCTTCTCCCGCTTACTACGCGGTGCTGCTGTGTTGCGCTGAATGATTCTGTTGACATCGTTAATGGTTATTTTTGGGAGCTCCTGAAGACATCTAGTGTAAAAGAGCGCCATCTTGTGGAATTAAACCGGAAGCCGGGCTGCATACCAAGGATACCCGGGAACTCCTCAACTTTCTAATAGTGCAAGGAGTGAATTGTTGCAGAACGAGGAAGTGGCAGCATGCCGGTGACCTGGTTAGTTAAATGTTACAGAAATGTTTTACACAGTATTTCTAACCAAATAAACGTCTATGAATTGAAATAGCCAGTTTGCAAGTGATGTTTGTTACTCATTAGAGATCGCTAAACAGATGGAAGTTGATAAATGAATGACGCTATTAAATGCGTGTTTTGAAGCACTGTGGAAATTTACACTGAAACATGCTGGAAGGCACTCGTTATAATGCTAGGTAAGAGTTCTGACAATTGGTGGTGATAAATGGCCGAACAATGAACCAGGGAAATAAAAACAGTAGTTTACCCTTGTTGGAAGAGCTGGTTGGTTGCTCAACGAGATGGCTGCATTATGCATTCTGCATGCTGGTGAGTTAAATGCTACTCAATCAGGTGGCTAGGTAGGCTAAACATGGTCCGCTGGTCTTACACCGGCTGCGGCCGTAAAGTGAAAAGCTGGAACCCCGACCGTTTTCACCGACTGCCACTGTCTAAACCAGCCATATTACGGGAATGGCTAATAGCATCAGAAGTGGACATAAAAACCCGGAGAGATCGCGACTACCGTGTGTGCAGGCAGCAGATTTGAAGAGTTAGGGAGAGTACAGGTAGGCCGACTACTCTTACAAAGTAATTGCAATACGGTATTATATAACATGGATTCAACTTTGTAATAACACACCACTGGTGGTGTACTTACATCTGTAAGAGCACTTCTAGTACGACTTTCTAAAATTCCTCCAGCCCTCCTCCGTTGCGTAATGGTCCACCATCTGACCCAGCGCGCCCTCGTCAATTAAGAGTCTACTTCACTGAAACTATTCTAGCATGCTTGACATCAACCACCTCGAATGCCTCAGGTCGCACAATTTCACAATTTCACTTGCCATCCCGGGCTAGTTTGTTTTGACAGTTTATTTATCTCCTGTAGTGGGCTACATTTACTGCACCTGTATACCTTCCCAAAACAGAGTGCTTGCTGGCAAAGACGCACGGTGTTGCAACCAGTTTCACAGATTCACACAGTCAAGATTCATGAGCCAGACACATTTACACATGTTTCTCTCTCTTCAAACATACCTCCATAGCCATGCGCCTTTTGAACACAGCATTCCTCTTTAGACGGTTTTGTTTAGGTGTTCCATCTCCCTTACTCTTCTTGTAGTCGTCATCCTCGAAATGCTCCCTCCACACATGGTAGTCGCGATCCCTCAGGGTTTTTATGTCAGTTTCGTCCACTTCTAATGCTATTAATCCCGTAATATGGCTGGTTTAGACAGTGGCAGTCTGTGAAAATGGTCGGGGTTCCAGCTTTTCATTTTACGGCCGCAGATGGTGTAAGAACCGCGGACCATGTTTAGCCTACCTAGCCACCTGATTGAGTAGCCTGCATCCGGGTCAGACTAGAGAGTTGCAGTGAGACACCTCTGAAAACACTGGCCAGTGAAAGACTGTGTGGTCCGATGATCTTCTCTGTGCCTTGGTTTGATTGACGAGACCTTTGTGATGAAGTGTGTAGAGTTTTTGAGGTTGTTTATAGCGGGGAAACATCAGAAAATAATATTTACAAATTGGCCCCGCCGTGATGCATTGGCTGCGTTTTTCGCCAAAAAGCTTAAAATAAGCTAACTCCATAACGGCGCGGCATTGCCCGGAATGGCTCATCATTAGATACATTATGTGCCATGGGAAATCGATGGTGAAACTTTCATTTTACGCCGGAACTATCCTTTAACACTGGCTCTTGGTCAGACCAAGTCTTGAAGAGATTTGAAAGTAGATGATAATCAGGTTAGAGGAGAGGGGAGATGTGGACAGCAGGAGAGAGGGAAGGTGTGGAGCGGTGGAGGGTAGAAGGGGGAGGGGTGGAGAGAGGGGAGCTGGTGGAGGGTAGAAGGGGGAGGAGGCTGGTTAATGGAGGGCAGGAGAGATGTGGAGGGGGTTTAGGGCAGGAGAGGGGAGGGGCTGGTTAGGAGAGGGGAGGTGCGGAGCGGGTGGTTAGTGGAGGGCAGAAGAAATGGGAGGTGTGGCGGGCAGGAGAGAGGTAGAGGGGAGGGTATGGTGGGCAGGGGAGAGGTAGAGGGGAGGGTATGGTGGGCAGGGGAGAGGTAGAGGGGAGATGATGGAGGGCAGGAGAGAGGTGAGGTGTGGAGGCTGATGGTCCTGGGTGTCCGTGCTGAGGTCCCCACGGAGCCCTGTCTGCAGAACATGAGAGAGGTGAAGCTAAAAATAATCGCTGAGTGGTTACACTCGGTTTGTGTGTGTGTGCTGTTTATCTGTGTCTGTGTGTGTTACTTGTGTGATGTTTTTTGAGTAACTCCCGTATGCAATGGCTCTTTTGTCATTACATGTGGTGAACCTTCATTACTCATATACCTATACATGTGTTTGTTTGGGTCTACAGCATACATGTCTTCTCATGTATGGGCTGGCTTTGTGTGTGTGTGTGTGTGTGTGTGTGTGTGTGTGTGTGTGTGTGTGTGTGTGTGTGTGTTCGTGTCCATGTGTATAGTGTGTGTATGTAGTGTGTGTGTGCACATGTTGTAAGGTAGTGTGTAGTATGTGTGTGTGTTTGCGTGTGTGTAGGGTAATATGTAGTATGTGCACAGGGGTTTGTGTGTGTTTGTCCTTCCAAAAGAGCCTTCCGAGGCACCTTTTCATTTTGGCTTACAGTTCAATTCATTATAGCATCCCTCTGGCAGGCAGAATCACACACACACTATCAGGCAGAGAGGATGGCAGGCACACACATGCTCAATCTCACACACACACAGGAGGGAAGGGAAAATGGCCAGGCAGGCACTCTCTCTCACACACACACACTCACAAAGGAAGGGAGGCCTGCACACAGGACAATCGATTTTCCAGCCTGCTGCCTGAAACGAATGGCTGACTTCAGTGGGCAGGTGCTGAGAAGTCACTCACCACATTTACACACACGGACGCACGCGAGCACACACACACACACAAAATGAGCCGTAGACCTTTGTTTTAGTCCTTTTTCTCTGCTGTCCCCTGTGTGTGTGTGTGTGTGTGTGTGCACATATGGTTAAAAGTGGGCATAAGTGTGTGTGTGGCCATATGGTTAAAAATTCAGTGTGTGTGTGTGCATTCGTTCGTGTGTGTATGCTTGCATGTGTGTCTGTATTTGTCGATGCATCTTTAAAAAAAATAAAAAGACAAAGGAAGACCCCCTCCATTCTGTAGTCTGCCTGGCTGAGTGTCTTTGAAATGTCCTTGAGATCCATAAAGGGGGAGAGAGGCCAAAATACATCCCCCCAGGAGAGTAGACCTATTGGGCCACTAGCAGGAAGGTTAGGCCCCTGTCACTGGAAGTGGCCTGAAGGTCACACGCAAACACAGATGCACAAAAAAAGGTGTGTGAATACACACACACACACACACACACTTACACAAAGTGTGAACCAATACACAGATAGGCCTACACATCCAGAGAGTAAAAACAGAGAAACACACTCTCACATCCACTTACTGGTGATTCATACTTAATGAGTATGTAATGTCAGTAAATAAACAAACGTTGAAAATATCAAACCCATAATATAAAGTCCATATGGTGTATTTCAATCCGTCATCACAAAGGCAACACACGCTCACACACACACACACACATGAATACAATAGCACACTCACCGTCTTTTGACACGTTGTCTCTCTGAGCATCTTCAGGGTGTCCCTGGAGTATAGACCTGAGAGGCTGAGAGAGGCCTGACCTCTCATGCACGTGATTACCACTTCTGTTTGAAGAGGAGAGCCTCTCATCAGCTATTCACACACACACAGGGCCAGCAGAGGCTAGGCTAGGGCGGTTGCCAATGGGGTTGTCAAGCTCTTGCCTTTGCTTTCAAGGGGTTGAATTATTTTAATACATAGTTATTGATACAGTATGTCTCATAAGTTAGTACCCCCCTCACATTTTTGTCTCTGTCTCATGCTCAATCAGATGTTCGGTGCAATATATACAGATGCCAATTTTGAAATGACTACAAAGAACTACTAAACTGACTAGAACCAGCCCTGTGCACATGGAAACACACACGCACATGCGCGCACACGCACACACACACACACACACACAGGGCAAACCCATGTGGCCAACATGTTTCATGGATCAAAGCGTAGGGCAGAGAGAATCCCACCTTTGGCCTTTCATTTACAAAGCTGGACTCCTGCTAACCCTTAACCTGTGGGCCACAGCCGTGCCCCAAATCCATGATCAATTATCAATGATCAATAATCAATGATGAAGAATCTCTATTCTAGCTGCCAGTGTCATAGTAAGTGTACCAAACCAGAAAGCCGGTTGCAGCGGACTTCTCTCTCTTTTTACCAGCATGTTTAAAGGATCAGAGTTTGACACTACCCTCAAACAACATCTGGAGACTGCAGCAAAGCATGCAAAATACTTATCCCCACAAATCCAGAATGAACTCATCGCATGCTGTGGAGAGGAGATAAGGGAGACTGTTATCAAGTATCAAAACAGCGCAGTTCTTCACCAGTGTTGCCAAGTCCGCTTATTATAAGCGACCTTTGGTCTTCTTTTTTTTGAGCAGTCACTTTAAATTTGGTAAAGTCGCGGGTTGCGGGTTTTTTGGGCTTGTTCTTTTCAGGGTTGGGCTTGCTGTTTTCTCCTGCTCTGCCGGTGATTTGGATGTGTTTGGATATGTTTCTCAATGGCAACTCGTTTTATATCACTCATCCTCACAAGTAAACTATACAGCATCGTTAACTCCCACGCAGACCCCCGCAAAGAGCAAGGTCTTCCCTGACTAGGCACGCGACTGACGACCCACCCCTTTGGTCGCTTCTTTTGGGCTTGTTTTTAGGACGTCAGTCGCTTATTTGCCGTGGAAAATCTGGCAACACTGTTTTAGCTGATGAGTCCATGGACATCAGTGGAATTGAGCAACTGTCACTCTGTGTTTGGTATTTGAGTGGGGAAGGAGAGAGTTCTGAAATAAGAGAGGACTTTCTTGGATTGTGCCCTTTGGCACAGCAAAATACCAAAACAATAGCCTCTGTGATTCTCCAACAGCCGACTGAATGGAGACTTCACACTGAGTATTTATGATGGGCCATCTACGATGAGTGGTCATGTGAGTGGAGTACAAAATCGAATCAGTGATGTTCATCCCAGGTCAATGTACACCCACTGCAGGAGCCATGCACTTCAGATTTGCTATACAGATCTTCCTATAGTAAGGAATACAATGTCAATCATTGAAGACATTGCTGTATTCTTTTCATCATCTAGTGCCAGAGAAGGTGCTTTGGAGGCAGAAACCAATAAAGAGGGGCAACAACAAGAACTTCAGGAATCCCACTCATGAGTGATACCAGATGGAGCAGCAGAGCAACCACCCTCAGCGCATTTGTGGAGAAGTTCACAGCAGTGCATTCTGTGTTGGAAAAAAGGGGGAATGAAAAACCTTCTGTTTCTGGAAAGGCTGCCACCCTCAGGCACCGCATGGAATCGTTTGAGACTATCATTACTACTGTGATGGTGAATGAAATCCTTTTTATTCATACATCCTTTAACAAAACAGCTGCAGGCTGCAAATCTAGACATCCTCTCAGCATATGAGGGAGCAAGAAAAATGTGGCAGGTGATAGCCAAACAAAGAGGAAAGAAGTTTTAAGCTATGCTTTGAGAGAGCCACTGCATTGGCTAAGTCCATAGATGTTGTTTCAGCCAAGAGGAGGGTGTCTGTGAGACAGACATACAGGCCAAGTGTGACCACAGAGTCAGTTGAGGACCACTACCGTAGAAATCTCTTCTACCCCTTTTTGGACCACATCACAGCTCAGCTGGATGAGCGATTCACCAAAAGGAATGAGCCCCCAATGCTCGCATCGTACTTGGTGCCATCCTCATTGCAACATCTCACACCACAGCGAGAGGATGAGATGCTTAAGTGGTACAACAAAGACCTCGCTGAACCAGACAGTGCCAGGCAGGAAATTCAGCGGTGGAAACACAAATTTGAAGATGGCCCCCTTCCTTCCTCTGCACTTGAAGTTCTGAAAGAAGAAAACATGTTACTCTTCCCGAACATAAAATGCTTGACATGTTGAAGATTGCTGAAGATCTTTTTTACATTGCCAGTGACCACATGCGCTTGTGAATGGTCATTCTCAGCCATGTGCAGACTCAAGATATGGCTGAGATCTACAATGTCCAACGACCGACTCACAGGCCTGGTAATGATGCATGTGCATCAGAAAGTGGTAGTGGACCGAGACGGTGGGATGCCTCTGGTCATAGGAGGATTCAGCTTGCTTTTGATTAAAAGGTTTTAGGTGATGCCATTTGTACATTTAGGGGTAGGGGTTTAGTAGTGGTGTCAACAATGATCGATTCGGCGATCCAATCCAATGCGGGCATGGACGAGCCAGGGTCGATTCGGCAAGTTCCAGGATTGATGCAGCAATTTTGTTAAGTTTCAATTACTTCCGTGGATATTTTGAGAATAAATGAATGTTAAATTAAATAAAAGTACTTCAAAGCATTGTAAGACTGATACAGAAAACAGCCAATAAATTGTTGCTCAGTATCTGACTACTTGCATTGCCTCATCATGACTAATGAAACATTTACTTTGCTTTCAGTTGAAATGTAATGCATTGTAGAATTGAATCGGATCGGATCGAATCGGATCGCTACCTCCCGAATCGTGATCGAATCGAATCATGAGGGCAGTGCCCATCCACATCACTAGGGTTTAGGGCATTTATTTCTACTTTAATATTATTTTTATTTTGCAATATCACCATCATTGATCATTCAGTTTAACAAGTTCGAAGTTACCTTAAGAGTTTTTAAAAAAGTCTGTATACAGTACTTTTTGGAAAATGCTGGCTTATACAATTAGGGCCAAAACATACCAAGGCGGAACGGAACGGTCGCAGGACGGACGCGGTCTTTCTGCTTAGTTTTGGCCGGCGTGCTTTTCTCTGCCTTGCACACTGACAGCGTCAGCGTGCGCGGCCAGTCCTGTTCAAAACCCTCCCCACAGCTAAAGCTAGCGTGCTACTTTGTCATTCATTTGAATGAGGCACCGCCGGTTGCCGGCGTGAAAAATACGCTGGAGTTCTATTTTCCAAATGCAGCGCGGCGCGGAGCCGGCTCCCGCGCCGCTGACGCCCGACTACCGCCGGTTGGTGTGTAAGGACAGATAGGTTTCAATGTATTTTCACCGACGCCGGTAAAAAACGCGGCCGTTCTGCGACGCTTTACCGCCTTGGTGTGTAAGACCCCTTAAAAGACATTTAAACAATAAACCTCTTGTGCGACCTGTAATTTAATAAATGTATTTAAAATATATAAATATATGTATTATACATTAACATGTGTATAATTACTTTTTGACATGACCTGCCAAAATAGGTTTACAGTAGGCGCAAATTCTTGCCCGCAAAATACATTGCGTAGCTATAGCAACCAAAGACTCGCTACTGTACTGAGGCAAAAATAGCAAGTGTGAACAGTGAGCAGCACAGAAATGAAACAAAATGGACAAGTGGGTCATCCGAAACAATAAGCCGGCATCCACCAGTAATGAAGGTAGGCCTGGTGTTGTGCAGAATGAGGAAACTGAAGTCGATGTTAGAGCCGAAGATCCCCAACCTGTACAATACATAGAAAAGGCGCAGAGACGGTTAAGAGATAAATGGCTAACGTCTTACAGTTGGCTTAACATTGACAACGGCAAAGCCTTTTGTAAAGTCTGCCAGTCATGTGAAAGTCGAAAACTTTTAACATTCTCCACGAAGAAAGAGAAAGCGTTTCTCTCCGAAGGTTTCACCAATTTCAAAAAAGGCCCAGAGAAGTTCCGAGCTCATGAAAAGTCGAGGTGTCACTGAGAGGCAGTGTCAAAATACGCAAGCTATGAGCGCGGGACCAATGTCGTCCAGACCCTGCCCGATCAGAAAGGGAAAGAAATTGTTCAGGCTCGGGATGCTCTACTGCAGGGGTCCCCAAACTAAGGCCCGGGGGCCGGATGCGGCCCGCCAGGCCCCTTTGACCGGCCCTCCACCTCTCTGCATCTAACTCCTAAACTGTCAATCTCCATATGTTTCTAACCTTTCCTTGCTATTTTCACATGGTTTTTGGAAATTAAAAGAAATACCTGTGGTATTTCAAATTGAAAAACATGTGAAGTACTCACTCACTTCTTTTGCAAATCACTTGTAATGATGAGCTATTTTGTGCTAGAAATTATGAATGAAGGAAGCGAAGGACAGCACTCTTCAGATTTTTCTCAGTTTATTCGCCTACGAACGTTTCGGGCAGAGCTCTTCTTCAGCGTGTGATGGCGATTGCCATACTAGAAATTATGGCTATAACAGGCAGTGGCCTAGTATACAGCCCACATAATTGATCTCGGCCCCTGATCACAGTCGGGAACGATAATGTGGCCCGCAGAGAAAAAAGTTTGGGGACCCCTGCTCTACTGTCTGTGATCTCCTCCTTGTGGCTGCTGGCCCGGCAAGGCATGGCAATAAGAGGTCATGAGGACTTCGACTCCAACTTCATGCAGTTGTTGATGCTGAGAGCGGTGGATAATGAGGCTCTTGCTGGCTGGATGAAGAGGAAGGACAAGTTTAAATTCTTGTCACACGACATTCAAAACGAAATCATAAAAATGCTGGCCTTTGAAGTCCTGAGACAAGTTATTGTGGATGTAAAAGAAGCAAAACTGTTCTCCGTTACAGTGGACGAAACCTCCGACATCACTCAACGAGAACATATGAGCATTTGTGTCAGGTAGGCCTAGGCTTTGTTATATTTTTTATTATAAGATGTCTTATTTATTCCTTTTGCCTATCTCTGTTTCTTTTGCAAGTTGGATGAAAAGTTCAGAAAACACGGCGTTGGATAGGCTAGGCCTATCCTCCCCTTTTTTTCTAAAGACAATAGCCTAAAATAAAATAGAAAACACTAGGCCTATAGCATACATTTTTTAACTAAAAGTGGAAACGTCGCTCCATAAAATAAAAGGAAAAAGGAACAGACGCTCTTTTCTGAACCTTTCATAGTCTATTGATAAGTTACACTTCACCTGCAACTTGAGGCCTAAACATTTATAGGCTATCCCAGGCTAATTTATGTGTGGGTTTTTTTTAATTGTAGGCCCAGATTGTTCTTTCTATTTTGTGCACATTGAACTTGGTGTGTGAAATGCGCTGGTTAAAGGCCTAGGCTACATAACCTAAAATATTTTGCTTTGCCTTGCCAGGTACGTCAACGAAAATGTAAAGACCATCGAGGACTTCATGGGCTTTTATGAAATGGAGACGACCTCTGCCGAGACACTGTTCTGCGCCCTGAACAATGCCCTTCTCCGGATGGGCTTGTCCTGGTCCGACTGTCGAGGGCAATGTTACGATGGGGCCGCGAACATGTCCGGGTGCAGGTCTGGAGTGCAGGCCCGGGTTAGGGCTCTCCAAGAGGAGGCGATGTACGTTGCAATGCACACACTTTAAACCTCGACTTTCAAGGCGCAGTGGCTGAGTCTAACGCATGTACATCAATGGAGAACGTGTAGAGCAAGTGAGCTCATTTAAATTCCTAGGTGTACACATCTCCGCTGATCTCTCCTGGTCGACTAACACCTCGGCTCTGGTAAAAAAAAGGCCCAGCAGCGATTGCACTTCCTCAGAGTACTTAAGAAAGAACAGTTAGACTCAAGCTTGCTGGTGACCTTTTACCGTTCCACCATAGAGAGCCTGCTGACCTACGCAGTGTCAGTGTGGCACTCAAGTTGCACTGAGGCTGACAGGAAGAGACTGCAGAGGGTGACCAAAACAGCACAAAAAATCATAGGCTGCCCCCTGCCTCCCATACCCACCATCTACAACTCACGCTGCGTAAGTAGAGCCAGGAGTATCATTAAAGATCCCACACATCCTGGCTTTCATCTCTTCACACTGTTGCCCTCTGGCAGGCGCTACAAGGCATTGCCAGCCAGAACCAATAGGATGAAGAACAGCTTCTTCCCCAAAGCTGTTACAACAATGAACACACACTTACTGGACAATGCTCATCTATAAAGGACTGTGCACTTTGTAGGGAAGCTAAAATCTCAGTATACTTTGTATACTGACAATAAAGGCTTTCTATTCTATTCTATTCTATGTAGAGATGCCATGAACACAGTTAAAGATCTGATGGTTTGATGCCTTCCGAAAGCCTACAGGCGGCAACAACTTGCGCCCTCTCTGCCTCACTCGCTGGACGATGCGCGTCAACAGCGTAATATCTGTGCTGTCCAATTACACATGTTTGGCGAGCTACTTGTCCAATGTTGCAGAGAAGTCACGCGGTGACATTCGGGACAAAAGTAGTGGTTTTCTGAATCAGCTTGGGAAGTTCTCGTTTTATTTCACCCTGTGGGTGTTAAAGGACGTGATGTATCCGATGGAGCAAGTGAATTCTGCTATCCAGTCACCACAGCTGTCACTGTCTGATGTGAAGCGAAACATTGACGTCCTAATGAACAGTTTGCTATCAAAGCGTAACGAAGCCTACTTCAGTTCGTTCTACGAAGGGGTCGTGAAGAGCGCTTGGGACAGCACAGTTGTTGGCAACCCCAAACTACCCAAGGCGCGTACTGTTCCACGCAGATTACAGGATGGAGGGAACAGCACAGGCGTGCGCACTTACTCAAATCCAAAGGCATACTTTCAGAGTTTGTATTTCCAGGTCCTTGACAGCTGCACTGCCTGTCTGAACAACAGGTTCTCAGAGGCTTTCAAACGTGCCCAGCTAACAGAGGATGCGCTACTGGTAAAAATAACCGGAGATACAGGGACTTTGGACTGGGACAGTATGGCCCTCTGCAAAGACGTGGATGTGGGGCGTTTGGAAGTACAGCTTGAAATGCTTGGTGACACATGCAGAGCGCGCCGTCTCACTATTCGCTCCATGCACGACCTGAAGGAGTTTTTCATATCCGATGTGGGTTTGAAAGGGCTGTTTACGGAGGTGGTTAAAGCCATCCAGGTGTTCTACACATTGCCAGTCACTACATGCACAGCAGAGAGGTCCTTTAGTGCTTTACGTAGGCTTAAGACCTACCTGCGGAGCACCATGACCGCTCCGAGGCTGAATCATTTGGCTGTTCTGTACACACATAAGGAGCATACAGACCAGATTGATTTGAAAAAAATTACCAATGAATTTATCGGCGCTAATGGCAGAAGGGGTGAAGGGCAGAGTGGTGGCTTATCCTATTAAGTGTGAGATGGTTTTGTTCCTGATCATTTCGATTTACTGGTTAGGCTACCTGTTAATTTATGTGGCCATGAAAGAGATGTAGGCTATTGCCCAAGTTTACAATTTAGATTAAAATGAATTTCGTCATAATAAGTTCTTAAACTGTTAATCTGTTTTTCTACTCATGAGGGCTGTTTTTTTATTGTTTATTGAATAAAATATTTTAATACGATGTTTAAAGTCCTGCGTTTTTTTATACATCCATCCAAAAAAGTTAACTCTAACATGAGCTCTTCCCGCTTGCAAAGGTGAGTAGAACGAATGTAAATGAGTCTTTGATCTTTCAACTAGGCTTTAGTTTAGCCACTGCCGACGTCATGACGTCACTTTATATATTATTTTTGAAAATTCGCATTATGGACCTCGCCTAATCAAAATTGTTGGCTACGGCCATGCCCCAAATCCATGATCAATAATAAATGATAAATGAAGAAGAATCTATATTCTAGCAGCCAGTAGTAAGTACCAAACCAGAAAGCATTTTTTGATGTTTTCAGAAAGCATGAGATACAGTAGATAGATAGATAGATAGATAGATAGATAGATAGATAGATAGATAGATAGATTTTCCACACGCAACTGTAATGTACTGCATAGTATGAAGTATGTGGCATAACATTGTTTTCTTCTAAGGACTATTGGGCGTTGTAGTACAATGAAAGTTTGTAGTCTTCCAATACACATTTGGTCGTATTCAGCAGATGGCAGAGTCCTTCATGTGTCCCCTGGCAGGATGTTGGCTCCAAATATTGCTGGTGTT
>NC_085857.1:31780837-31785837 GCF_034702125.1 Engraulis encrasicolus
CCTCCTCTCCTCTCCTCTACTCTCCTTTCCCCTCCCCTCCCCTCCTCTCCTCTCCTCTCCTCTCCTCCTGTCCTCTGCTCCCCCTCCACTCCCCTTCCCTCTCCTCTCCACTCCTCTCTTCTCCTGTCCTCTCCTCCGCCTCTCCTCTGCTCTCCCTCTCCCCTCCTATCTTCTCCTCCCCTCCTCTCCGCTCCTATCTTTTCCTCTCCCACTCTCTTCTCCTCCCCTCTACTACCGTAGTCTCTTCTCTCACCTCCTATCCTTTGCGCTCCCTCTCCCCTCCTCTGCCCCCAACTCTCTTCTCTCCTCTCCCCTCCTCTCCTCTCCTACCCCTCCCCTCCTCCCCCATCCTCTCCTCTCCCCTCCTCTCCTCTCCTCTCCTCTCCTCTCCTCCCCTCTCCTCTCCTCTCCTCTAATCTGTCTTCTGCTGCTTTTTGATGGACACACAGGCTGTGTGTGTGTGTGTGTGTGTGTGTGCGCCTGTGCGTGCGTGCGTGGGCTGCTGACTGTGCAGCCATCTAAATGGCCACTTAATTAATATCACGCCTACGGTACAGCAAATGACTCCTCTACGCAATTCCCCACCCAGGCTGCAGCAGCACACGCCTGCCCGACACCCACAGTAAATGTATACTGCCTCGACAGTCCAATAACATCATGCAATATACATGTTTCTGTCACATTGTAGTATATTGGTAACCTATTATTAGAAACTCCTATGACTTTTTAAATGATTTATTATTGTTTGTATGAACAACTTGCTTTTTTTTCATTGTAGATGAGTTTTTCCCGTTTCAGATTTTACATGATGTGTTCATGTAGCCTTTTAATTATTTCCACGACTTTTTAGGACCGGTACACTTAAATGTGCTTGGTCTGATTTTTTTTACAACATTACACGTAATGTTTCATATGCCATATGGAATTCTAGTATTCATATTGATAACTTGTTCAATAATTTCTATGACCTTTGAGTGCTGGTAGTGTAGCAGCACGTATGCAGCTGTCATTACAAATATGTGTGGCCTATTGCACGTCATGTATTATGTACTCATGTCTCGTGTCTCATGTATCATTTTGATCATTGAAAATGACATTTTTATGTGCGTTGCATACATTCATGACATAGTGTTTATGGTTTTATGTTACTGGCATGTAGGTTTGAATATGGTTTTATTGGCTTGTAATCCCAGTTGGTTTATTTTATGTAGGCCTACCCATTATTAATGTAAGGTAATTTAGGGTACCTGATGGGAGTGTTTATGTCATTTTGTAATGTTCATGGTGTTTGATTTGATAGGTTTTATGACATTGTCTGTACTGTATGCATGTTTGTGATATGATGATTCCCTCAATGACTCCTCAGGTTTAAATAATTAAATAGCCTATATGATGTTCTTTACCCAACTGACTACAAAGCAGAGTTGTCGATTAGACCAGTGGTTCTTAACCTGGGGTGTGGGCACCCCCTGGGGGTGCGCCAGAGATTTCAGGGGGTGCGCGGAATTTTGTTTGTGTTGAGGTTGTGACCAACATTCTGCAAGCGAACATTATAATTAGGCCAAATCAAAACCAAATTAAAACATGTTCTGGTTTAGTGTGTATGTATGTATGTTTTGGTCCCCATGTAAAGGCATAAGGTATTGATTAATGTCTCAAGCAAGAATTATTGTAAATAATCACGAAAATATTTTTTTAGTGTGTATATATGTGTAGACGCTTGAGTTGGGGGTGCGCTGCTTGTCTTGGGCACAGGCAAGGGGGTGCGTTAAGAAAAAAAGGTTAAGAACCACTGGGTTAGACAGTTCATTGATAAACCACAGAGCAGTGTTTTTTGTCCTGTGCATCCCCTAAGCAATGTTGTCATATGATGTATATGCTCTATATCTGTTCCTATATTCCAGTGATTCTCAAAGTGTGGCCCAGGGACCACGGGTGGTCCGCGACAGAGCTCAGGTGGTTTGCGAGGGGATTTCTACTTTTCAAGACAAGATAGCAGTAGACTATATTTCTTTGTAACATTGTTTCTGCCTGAAAACGTTTGAGAAACACTGCTGTGGTGAATTAACAATGGTCCTGGAACATTGTGGTAAATGAACAATGATCCTGGATCACTGTGGTAAATGGACAATGATCCTGCATCATTGTGTTAAATGAACAATGATCCTGGATCAGTGACGTAAATTAACAATGGCAGGATCACTGTGGTAAATTAACAATGATCCTGGATCACTTCGGTAAATGAACAGTGATCCTGGATCACTGTGGTAAATGAACAATGATCCTGGATCACTGTGGTAAATGAACAATGGTCCAGGATCACTGTGGTAAATGAACAATGATCCTGGATCACTTCTGTAAATGAACAATGGTCCAGGATTGCTGTGGTAAATTAACAATAATCCTGGATCGGTGTGGTAAATGAACAATAGTCCAGGATCACTCTTATCCCAATGTGACTACACTCCTATATTCGTTATTATTATTTTCCACGTATACCCCTGAGGTGTGTTTGTGTACCCCTAGTAGTACACGTACCCCTGGTTGGGAAACTGCCATAGAGGACAAATGCACAAATAAAGCGAAAATGCAGACCCACACATATTGTACATTACTATTCACAACATACAGTACAGTGTGTTGTTCATGCTTTGCTAAATATTTTATGGCCTTTTTGCCTTAAAGGGACACTGTGTGAGATTTTTAGTTGTTTATTTCCAGAATCAATGCAACCCATTCACTAATGTTACCTTTTTCATGAATGCTTATCACCACTATCAAATTCTAAGTATTCATAGTGACTGGAAAAAATGCACTTTTTATACATGAAAAGGGGGATCATTCCCATGGTCCGCCATTTTGAATTTCCAAAAATAGCCATTTTTAGGTGCAAAAATGACTCTACTTGGACCATACTGGAAAATATTTGTTTATTACTAAGTACACTTTCATGTAAAGATCAAATTTGGCAATAGGCAGCCCAGTTTCAATGAACAGCATAGTTGCAGTACCTTGTTTGGCCATTTCCTGCACAGTGTCCCTTTAATTGTGGATAGGACGGTGAAGACCATGACAGGAAGAAAGTGGATGAAAGAGAGATGGGGCCGAGCTGGGAAATGACCCCGGGCAGGACTCGAACCTCCATCCCATTCATGGTTGAAGTATGGTGCTTCTATATACTCTCAATGATGGTGCATTAGGGCAATCATGGGTAAGCAGTTAGGGCATCAGACTTGTAAGCCCAAAGGTTGCTGGTTTGACTCCCGACCCGCCAGGTTGGTGGGGGGAGAAATTAACCAGTCCTTCCCATCCTTCTCCATGATTGAGATACCCTGAGTATGGTACCATCCCGCCATTGGGGGCTGCCCCCTTGCACGGGTGAGGCATACTCGTTTGTGTGCAGTGTGCACCTGGAGTGTGCTATGGCGTGCTGTGTCACAATGACAATGGGAGTTGGAGTTTCCTAGGTGGCCTTTCACACTTTCAATGCGCAACTTCACCCCACAGTGTATTGAGATTTTTTTTTCATCCAGAAGGAATGTTTGGCAGCTGTCATAAAATTGTTCTCTAAATAAATCACTAAACATTCACTACATAAATCACAGCAAGGGAGCCTGCAGTGTGCGGATATTGCTTTTCTCCTTTCAGCTGTCATGTCCCGCCATTTCAGACATGTAATCCTTCTCACCAGTCATGCGTGCAAGCTTCTCACCTCTTTTCCCCCTTCTTACTCGTTAATTTCGCATAGGCCTATACTGTACGATCTCCCCTGGTGTGTAGGCTAAATGGCCACCATCCCTTATTATATGACCTTGTCTTACTGGATATCATTTCAGGACCACGGACAGCTACCATGCCGCATCCATGATGCCATGTTGCATCTAAAGACTCCTTGAATAACATGACCCGGGTGAATGAGACTCAGACTACTTCCAAACGGGTTTAGTGCAGTCACACCCAGGGTTGCCAGATTGGGCAATCCACCCAATTGGGCTGCTTAGGATGGCTGTCTGTGGGTAAAAATTGCATTTGGGCGAGTTATTCTGAAAAATGTTTGGCCATAGAAAGCAATAGAATTGACTTCAAACTGGGCGGGATTTATTGCTTCCAGGTGGGTTTTGAGCATTTTTGGGGCTGAAAATCATCACTCATCTGGCAACCCTGGTCACACATCCCATGGAATAATGGAAGATACTAAAGGCAATCTAAAAGTGCTTTTCACACTTGACGCACAATATAACATATTCCATCTGGAGGGTAATTCTATTTGACCTTTCCAGGGAGAAGAAATTGATGTTATCTGCATTTATACTCTATAAATAGACTCTCATTTTCTCTCTCATTTCCTCACACATACACACAAACATACACACGCACTCCGCCATCCGAACATGCATGTGGAAATAGACACGCATGTTCGCCCCCCACCCCCCCCTCTCTCTCTCTCTCTCTTTCTTTCTTTCACACACTCTTCTCTCACACTTAAACCCCACGTCCCAGACACACTTCAATACGTCACACATACAGTACACACACACACACACTGTCTCTCTCTCTTTTTCATTCGCAATGATCTTCCCCACGTAAACCAATGCATGCCTACGATGCATGCACATACACGCGAACGCACACGTCTGCATACATACGCACACACGCACACAAACACACACACACACACACACACACACACACACACACACACACACACACACACACACACACACACACATACCACACATACACACACACACACACACACACACACACACACATACCACACACACACACACACACACACACACACACACACACACACACACTGCCTCCGGACAGACAGAGCAGAGAGCTCTGCAGCTGTGTCATTAAATCAGCTGCTGTATTGAAGTAAAGGGCTGCAGGCTGGTGGCGGGACAAATCAATAGCTGTTTCTGTGAACACACACACGCGCACACACAGACACACACACACAGAGAGACACACGCATGCGCACACACACACGC
>NC_085857.1:31795837-31805837 GCF_034702125.1 Engraulis encrasicolus
TTTGCTATTATCAGTGGAACAATGAACTCAGAAGTTTATCAAGATATTTTACATAAAAAAGTGAGGTAGTCTGTCACACAGTTGAAGCACACAAGAGTATGGGTCCTGAAATGTGACAACAACCCATACTTTAGAAGCAAATCGACATGAAGTCAAGAAAGCTATGCACTCCAGACATCCCACAAACCTTGCTGACGAGAGGCAGTTTTCTAAAGAAGAGGGAGACCAGATACATCCAGATTGTTTTGTTAATCTGATCTGCAACTACAGGAAACATCTGGTTGAGGTTATTGCGACTAACTTAGGGTTAAAACCTATTGAATGCAAGGGTGTACTTACTTATGCCTTGCTGTCCTGTGAATGTTTACATCTTATGGCCAATGAAAATATGAAAACTTGTAAATGTTTGGGTTGAATTAGTTAAAGCAGACTCTGGTTGTTCCTTCTTGTGATTTCCGGGAAGATCAGACCATGTTTTATGACCAATTTTGACAGAAAGGTAAAACATTTCAAAGGGTGTACAAACTTTTTCCTGGGACTGTATGTCTATATATGTGTGAGTGTGTGCATGCGTGTGTGTGTGAGTGCTTATGTGTGTGTGAGTGCGTGTGTTTGTGTGTGTGCGCGCGTGTGTGTGCGCCATTGAGGGCGAGACAGGTAAATAGCGGCCGAGTTTATGTAAGCCAACCTAATCTTACTCGCTGCAAAGTGGTTTATAAGTGAGTGTATGTGTGTGTGTGTGTGTGTGTCTGTGTTTGTATGTATGTGTATGTGTGTGTGTCTGTGTGTGTCTGTGTGTGTGTGTGTGTTCACTCCAGCATGTTTTTATCTGTGCCTGTGCACGGTATATCTTCTCATGTTGTCAGCGAGGGCGAGGCAACACGGTGACTGAGTGTGCGACCGTCCTTGTGCCAGCCGGTAATGCAATTTCAATGGCCGCATCCCATCAAGGGAACTCGGGTGCTGATATGATAATAAGCAAAATGGCCACCACACCGATGCGCCGTGTCTGGAGCAATGAACCTTCACAACAAGGGTGATGGAAGGCCCATACGTGTCAGAAGTTTAAAAAAAAAAAAAAAAGATAAATTCATGGTGTAAGTGCAACATTAGTAGCCTGGGACGCCGACATTTTTCAGCTGGGAGTGGGTCTGGCCTCGGATCTGAGAACGTTTTCAACACTGTGCCCTGAGTCTGGCAAACCCAATCACAACGCAGAGATTTGTTTTGAATCAAAGCGGGCGGGGTTTTGACGAAGGGAGTAGGGAGTGACGACGAATCTCGCAACACCGTTGGGAAAGCAAAATCAACGGCAAATATCGCCGATTGGTCAGAGCGCCGGCACGGTTTGAAAAAACAACAGGTTGTTCTCATCAACAAATTCGGAGGTATTGTTCATCGGGGCCAGACTAAATTACTCCGGTCTCACATTTAGGTTGGTTTATCAGGCTACAACATTAGCACATATTACATAGCCGTTACACCAGATATTCCATCGTACCTAATGACATAGAGTCTATGTACAGTAATAGACTGTGAGACTAAAAACTTAACAAGAACGCATCACAAATTTGATCCAACCAGTGCTGAATCAGGTCACCGTAAGACAGGAGAGCTTGTCTATTGGTGACTCAGGGACGTTACCTGCGTTTTACGGAAACTTTTTTACTTTCGACATGTCTGTGAAGGCTACACAACACTAACTCAAAGGCGGTGTTGTGACAAGATAGACTGCTTTATCAAGATGAGCTACACCAATAGCCAGTTAACATAGCCTATAGCACCAAACCCCAGAGAGAGAGAGAGGTTCCATTGGCCCATTGTTTCCGGGTTCTATTATTGCAAGGGGGAGGGGGGGAAATCCCCCTTTAGGCAGACCTAGGCAGACCTAAGGACTGTTCTATTCAATGGTAGGAGCATTATGACACGCCCATTTAGGCAGACATGGTCACATTAGGTGCCCATAGAAACCTATTATGTTGGCATATCTCTATATACTTCTCTGCCAAAACCTGTTCCAGAAATAAAGCCGCTGTAGAGGTGATGTACAGTAAATGGCTTGGCATCAGGGCACCCCGGCGCTGATGTGTTGATAAGCAAAACGGCCACCACGCCAATGTTGGATGTCTGCAGACTGGCATCATGTAAAAGCATTTATACGCCACGCCAGTGTATTCCGTGTTGAGGGGTGACGGTTCAAGTCGGGGTGTTATCTTACTTTTATGATGCCATGTTGCGGGTGCTGATGTGTTGATTAACAAAATGGCCACCGCGTCAATGCTGGATGTCTGGCTTGTTTGGCTCACGGTCCCGGCTGTCAGGCCTTATTAGCATACGCAAACCATGATGACTCGCCTCCTCTCCTCCCCGCACGACCTTCATGATGGAAGTCCACATAACACTAATTGTAAGACCTGGCTGCTTGGAACGACATTGCAGATGTAGTTGGGACACACAAACACACGTAGACATACACATATGCAAGTAAACACACACACACACACACACACACACACACACACACACACACACACACACACACACACACACACACACACACACACACACACACACACACACACACACACACACACACACACACACACACACACACACACACAGCAGGTTGGCAGGAAAAGCATAGCAAAGCAAAATAAATAATTGGACAAATTGAATAAGTAAAGTAAACAAAAAATTAACTAATTGATAATGGATTTACTGTGACTGTGTGACATTTTATTGTTGACATGTTTATTATGCTTCCTCTAGTAGGGATGTACCAACTCCATCGAATTGTGAAAGGAGGTGCACAGAATTACATTACATTACATTACAGTACAATATACTTAGCTGATGCTTGTATCCAAAGCGACTTACACTTATTTAGGTTCAGGGTATTGGTTACAGGCCCTGGAGCAATGTGGGGTTAGGTGCCTTGCTCAAGGGCACTTCAGCCATGGATGAAGGTGCTGGTAAGGGTGGGATTTGAACCTGCAACCCTCTGATCTAAAGGCCAGCACTCTAACCACTGAGCCATGGCTGCCCCAGAAAACAAAATAGTGTGGCTGGAATCTAATATGGGGGGCTCGACTTGTCATGGTAAAGTTTGGGAACCCCTGCTCTTGGACACTGTATAAGATGTGACATTGACTCCTTAAGTGTTGAATTTTTAATATGAGGATGCATAGAATGGGTATCTCTATTGTATCAAATGAAATACAGTGTGTGTGTAAAACTGGACAGCTTACTGTAGTGTGTGTGTGTATGTGTACGTGCATCCGTGTGTGTGTGTGTGTGTGTGCTCATGTGCTTGTGTGTGAGTGTGTTTATGCGTCAGTGTGTGTGTACGCGTCTGTGTGTGTGTACGCGTCCGTGTGTGCATGTGTGTGTGGGTGCGTACATGCGCAGGGTGTGAAAATAGAAGAGGAGGAAGAGGTGGAGGAGAAGGTGAGTCAGCAGACATGAAGGGCAGTGCAGCATTCTCTCTCTCTCTCTCTCTCTCTCTCTTCACTCCATCCTCTCCCTCTCTCTTTCCCTCTTCACTCCATCCTCTCTGCCCCTCCTCTCTCCCTCTCTCCCTCTCTCCCTCTTCACTCCATTCTCTCTGTCCCTCCTCTCTCTCTCTCTTTCTCTATCTCTCTCCCTCTTGCCCTTTTCACTCCATCCTCTCTGTCCCTCCTCTCTCTCATTCTCTCTCTCTCTCTCTCCTTCAAGTCCTCTTCCCTCCCTCTGCCCCTCCTCCTTCCCTTCCTCCCTCTCTCTCTTTCTCTCTCAGTAGTCACCCTGTCCTCAGCAGTCACTCTATTTCTCTCTTCTCTCACACTCTTTCTCTGGCCCTCCTCTCTGCATCTCCTCTCCCTCTCTGTTTCTTTCTCTGACTCTCTCCCTCCCTCTCTCTCTCTCCCCTTTTCTCTCTTCATCTCTCCCTCCCTCCTCTGTCCTCTCTCTCTCCTCCTCTGCAGTAGAACATGTATGCAGCTCCCGGTTGGAAACATGCACACACTCTGCTGCACTGCCTGCTTGCCTCTCTTCTGCTCTCTCTCCCTCTCCCTCTCTCTCTGCTGCTCTCTCTCTCTGTCGCTCTCTCTCTGTCACTCACTCTCTCTCACTCTCCCTCTCTGTCTCTCTCTGTCTCTCTCTCTCTCTCCTCACGCTCTATTTGCTCTCTTCCTTGTATCTGTTTTTTACGTTCTCTCACCCTGGTATCTCCCTCCCTTTCTCTCTCTCCTTGCCCCCTCTTTTTCTCTCTCTCTCTCTCTCTCTCTCTCTCTCTCTCTCTCTCTCTCTCTCTCTCTCTCTCCTCACGCTCTATCTGCTCTCTTCCTTGTATCTGTTTTTTACGTTCTCTCACCCTGGTATCTCCCTCCCTTTCTCTCTCTCCTTGCCCCCTCTTTTTCTCTCTCTCTCTCGCTCTCTCTCTCTCTGCATAGGGTGTGGCTGGCTGGCAGGCTGTGTTCATTTTCAGCCAAGCGGGACTCCTCAGTGAATCCCTGTGTGTGCACCACTAAACAACAACACAGCAACTATACACTCTCCCATCCTCACTCTCACAACTCCTAAAGAACTATACTACTGCAACAGCTATGATTATTGTAAAAGCATATTGAGCTGCCTTTAACTTTCTACAGATAAAAGAATGAAATTTTAAAAACAAGAAATGGTGACAGAAATGAAAACGTTACAATAAAAGGGTATTTGGTGAGATTCTTGCCAAGGACCACAGCCTCCATCCATGAAGTACTCACCCAGTAAACCCTTTCATACAGAACATATATGTTCAAACTTAATTGTCAACCAAATTGTAATGACTACGTCTTAATCTGTGACTTAAGACTCTTGACAATGTCATAGCCATGTTGTTTTAATGTAGTCAAGCTTTTTCAGCAAGTGACTTTATAGGCTCGCCTTCACCACAGCAGCACAACAGATATTACTACAGTATAACAAAAATATATCCAAATGCTCTTGGTCTTTTAGAGAGGGGGGGCGGGGGGTGGGGGGCTGTCAAATGACTTTGTCCTGGGTCTGGCCAAAGCTGTCAATAGCCCTGTCAATGTCACAAAAGCTATTACTATAAACACATATCCAGAGGCCTTTGGCTTTTGAGAGACTGAAGACTGAAATTAAGAAAGAGAGATGAATGTATTACATTTTTAAAAAGGTGGTAGGCCTATTTGTTGTTGTCAAGGACAACAGCGTCCGCGTCCCTGTGTGTGTATGTGTCCTTCTTTTCCAGCAACACAGCCCACGCCTCTCTGCTATCACTACCACACAGCAGCTATTAATATGAAGGCATATTGAGAGGCCTTTGGACTTCTGAGAGATTAACCCGTCGTTAAAACGGCGTTATAAATTTGCTGTTACCAGAATTGCAATAACCAAGTCGTAGTACATTACTTAAGGTTCTCTGTTATGTCATATTAGTGTAGCACTGTGGTAGTACTCTTTTCAATGACTATGACAGTATTTCACTAGCCTGGCGACGCCATCCATGTACTCCACCCAAAGATTTTGGCTCCGCACATCGTCTGGCAAGAGCCTCAAGCTCGGTTCTCTCAGTGTTTCGCCAATCAGCAAACAGTTGAGAGTGGTGACGTAGAACTCACCCGCGAGCTCAGTTACTGATTGGTTAAGGTAACTATATTCACACTTTCGTTTTGTTATTTGTATGCTTTTGCGACGCTATAACGTAACAGGCATGCTAATAAAGCACAATGTGGGTTTTAATTTGAGTTTGGAACTTCAATTAATTTAAATGATAGAGTAAGATCAGACCATCTCCCATCGTCCACGGAGACAGATTCCTCATGGCTTTTGCCAGACTGATTGACAAAGTCAACAGTCGGCTATTCGCCCAGGCTAGTATTTCACTGGAACGGCGTGAATTATGGCATGAAGGCAATGTCTTAAGGCTATAGGTTACAGACTGTACACAATCCACTGCAATACATCAACACGACACATGCTCACTCTCGCTGCTTCTCTGAAAGCTACAACTACAACCAGGGCTGCTGACAGCTTTGGCTAGGCCCTGGGACAAAGTCATTTGAAAAGCCTCCCCACCTAATACATTGGCTTAACATAGCCTTAACAGACGAAGAAGGAAGAAAGACATAAAGGACAACAGAAATAGGCTAGTCCTGACTCAGTAAAAAAAACGATATATTGATGATGTTCTTGTCAAGGACATACAACAGTGGATACAAAATAGTGACTCTACAGTGACTAAACAGACTCTACAGTCTGTATATTGATTCATAGATACAAAATACTGCTAAGTATGGCTACTGCAAGATGAAAGGCTGTATGTCTGTATACATTGTATCAGAACAAGATATGATTATGCTGAAACAGTTTTTTTTTTCAAGCCTTTATTATGAGATAGGACAGCGAAGGATAGACAGGAAGTGAGTTGGCACGAGAGACGGGTAAGGGCTGGCAAAGGTCCCCGACCGGCAATCGAACCCGGGTCGTCCACGTAGCAGACAAGTGCCTGCCGTTAGGCCACGGTATCAGAGAGAGTAGAGAGAGAGGTTCCATTGGCCCATTGTTTCCGGGTTCTATTATTGCAAGGGGGAGGGGGGGGAAATCCCCCTTTAGGCAGACCTAGGCAGACCTAAGGACTGTTCTATTCAATGCTAGGAGTATTATGACACGCCCCTTTAGGCAGACCGGAACCTGGTCATGTTAGGTGCCCATAGCAACCTATTACATTGGCATATCTCTATATACTTAAAGAATCTCTGACGGTATGGCCTCTGAAACAGATTCTTAATGACAAGAAAGCTATGACTGTGAGGCAGAGAGGATAGGAGGGCATGATGATGTGGGGGGGTTCTATCCCCAAGGCGAAGGCTAACTGTGTGTGTGTGTGTGTGTGTGTGTGTGTGTGTGTGTGTGTGTGTGTGTGTGTGTGTGTGTGTGTGTGTGTGTGTGTGTGTGTGTGTGTGTGTGTGTGTGTGTGTGTGTGTGTGTGTGTCAGTGTGTGTGTTTGTTTGTGTGTGTGTGCGCGCGTTTCTGTGCGTGCATGTGTATGCAACAGTACAGGCAGCATTGTGTGTGTGTGTATGTGCTTGTGTGTGCGTGTGTTTGTGTGTGTGTGTGTGTGTGTGTGTGTGTGTGTGTGTGTGTGTGTGTGTGTGTGTGTGTGTGTGTGTGTGTGTGCGTTCGTGAGTGAGTGAGTGAGTGAGTGAGTGAGTGAGTGAGTGAGTGAGTGAGTGAGTGAGTGAGTGAGTGTGTGTGTGTGTGTGTGTGTGTGTGTGTGTGTGTGTTTGTGTGCAGTGCAGGCAGCATTTTGATGGTTTCCACAGAAAAGTTGATCCCTCAAAGTCATTGTTATTTTCTGATTCGTTGTGGGTTTTATTTTTTTTCTGTCAAATGCTTTGTTTCTAGTCTGAAGACAGTGCAATGTGAATATTGATTTAAGCCACTGTACGGGTAGCCTATGTACTGTACATCGTAAATAAAAAGAACAAAAAGGGTCTAGTGCAGCACTTTCCCCTCATGATCTTTAAATCTGCACCTCTTGCAACAAAAAAATATAATTTACGGTCCTCTGAGTGTGTAGAAACCAGAAATGCAGCGAATATACCATCCTTAGTGCCGCGTATCCTGAGGTGCAGACACATATGCTGAGTGCCTGCAAGCAGTCAATTTACACAGTATTGGATACGGCTGTTATTCTGCCCTGATGTGGCCCTAATGCGGTCCAGGTTTAATCAAGTATTGTGGATCATCAGTGGTAACACTTGGCATCGGCATCATATGTATGACATAACAGAGTCGTAACGCAGTCACATAAACATTATTCCAATGTCCTACAGTAAACATTTTTTATTTGATTTATTTTGATTTGATTTATTTATTTAAACTCAAAAAATCATTGAGGGTCTGGCCCTCATTTTATGTCTTTGTCATGTGACATTCTGAAAAGATAGCCTTAATAATGTCAAGTTTTCTTTTCTTTTTTTAAAAGTACATGTTTTGGGGGCTTTTTGGGCCTTTATTTTGACAGGATAGTATGAGAGGAGACAGGAAATGAGCTAGAGAGAGATATGGGGTAGGGCTAGGAAATGACCCCGGCCGGACTCGAACCGGCGTCCCCATGGGCATGCAAGCCCAAATGTGGGCGGCTTAGTGTATGTGTATGTTGCTGGCATCAAGTAAAGTGCTACCGACATATCCACACCATGCAGCATTGAAATAAGAGTTACATCTAGCGGTGATTTGGCTGTGAGTCGGCCCCAACGTGACTTGACGTGACGTGAGTTTGCCGTGGATCAGCAGACACACAAATTTAAGTGATTGGGAAACTCCAACTCCCATTGTCATTGTGACACAGCACTCCACAGCACACAAGTGAACACTGCACACTGCACACAACGAAATTGCATTTATGCCTCACTCGTGCAAGGGGGCAGCCCTCAGTGGCGCCCCATGGGGAGCAGTGCGGTGGGACGGTACCATGCTCAGGGTACCTCAGTCATGGAGGAGGATGGGGGAGAGCACTGGTTGATTACTCCCCCCACCAACCTGGCGGGTTGAAGAAGAAGCATTAGATATGGCAGGTGCATGGACGGGTCCTTAGGCACATGCTGTGCCATAGTGACACTTACTGCCCAAGGGCCCGTCGTTGGGCCAATTCAGTCTTTGCTGAAAACATACATCATCCCAAACTTGCTATGACAATGCAGAGAGTCTTAAGTGACTGATTATAACAGTCATTGCCATTTTGGTGACAATAAGGTTAGAACAGTGGTTCTTAACCTGGGGTGCGGGCACCCCCTGGGGGTGCGCCAGAGATTTCAGGGGGTGCGCGGAATTTTGTTTGTGTTGAGGTTGTGACCAAAGTTCTGCTTTAACATTATAATCAAGGCCAAATTAAAACATATTTTGGTCCCCATGTACAGTCATTAAGGTAGTGATTAATGTCTCAAGCAAGAATCATTGTAATTAATCACTTAAATATATTTTTGTGCGTAGAAGTTTGGGTTGGGGGTGCGCGGCTTGTCTTGGGCACAGGTAAGGGGGTTCATTAAGAAAAAAAGGTTAAGAACCACTGGGTTAGAAGATACAGTGGTATCAGAAAGTTTGTGCACTCACACAAAACTGTTCCTGTTACACCCATTAAAATGATTTCACATCTGAAATGTTTCTTTTTTCCTATGGTCCTATACATTAGGGCAGTCATGGGTGAGCGGTTAGGGCGTCAGACTTGCATCCCAGAGGTTGCTGGTTCGACTCCCGACCCGCCAGGTTGGTGGGGGGAGTAATCAACCAGTGCTCTCCCCCATCCTCCTCCATGACTGAGGTACCCTGAGCATGGTACCGTCCCACCGCACTGCTCCCCATGGGGCGCCACTGAGGGCTGCCCCCTGGCACGGGTGAGGCATAAATGCAATTTCGTTGTGTGCAGTGTTCACTTGTGTGCTGTGTCACAATGACAATGGGAGTTGGAGTTTCCCAATGGGCTTTCTTTCTTTCTTTCAATACATTGAAATGAAGTTGCTGCTTCAAAAGCTCAACAAGCGATAAACCGATGTCGTGATTTTTCCAAAAGGGTGCCCAAACTTTCTCATATCACTGTAGGCTTTTCGCTAAGGGCTTCATATCTGTCCGTGATACAGCTCCAAAGCGGTGGTGATCCAACCCTGATGGGACACATCGAGAGCCATAACTGTTCTACAATTTGCTGCTGCTTTGCCGTGCACAGTCTTGTCCCCAGGCCATTAGCAGTATTGCGCACAAGGCAGAAGAGAGCAGCAAGGGAATTGCCCAGGCTGCCGATTTCATGTGGACAGAGCTTATTTTATTTATATATAGTTTTTATCTCTCTGCTGTCTCCAGGGATGCCGACAGGGGAGACAAAGGGGTCTGTTCTCCTGGGTCCAGGGTGAGAGGGGGCCCAGAATTGGGTCCTCATTACATTGAATGTATTGGGTTTGGGGTCCTTTCAGATGACTTTGTTCCGGGCCCGGTTAAAGCTGTCAGCGGCCCTGGC
>NC_085857.1:31808337-31813337 GCF_034702125.1 Engraulis encrasicolus
TTTTGTGATTCCCCCGGTCCATTCTTCATTGGCTGTGAGAGGTGTCTGTCATCACTAATCCTAGAAGCTGGGCCGCAGGAGGGAAGCAGAGCGAGAGCGAGAGCGAGAGCGAGAGCGAGAGCGAGAGCGAGAGAGAGAGACCGAGAGAGAGAGACAGAGAGAGAGAGAGAGAGAGAGAGAGAGAGAGAGAGCTGGTGTATGTGTGGGTGGGGTCAGTCCCTGTGTTGGTTGCCATGACTCTGTGCCCAGGATGTTTTTGTCCTTCACCCACCCACCCCGCAGCTGTGCTCTCTTGCCCGGCAGACTGGCATCATGCAAAGCTGTATTTATTTCATGCCAATCTCTCCTTTTCCGTGACTATGTCAGAGATTCTTTAAGTATATAGAGATATGCCAATGTAATAGGTTGCTATGGGCACCTAACATGACCAGGTTCCGGTCTGCCTAAAGGGGCGTGTCATAATACTCCTAGCATTGAATAGAACAGTCCTTAGGTCTGCCTAGGTCTGCCTAAAGGGGGATTTCCTCCCCTCCCCCTTGCAATAATAGAACCTGGAAACAATGGACCAATGGAACCTCTCTCTCTCTACTCTCTCTGACTATGTACTACTACTACACTAATGCTTGAGCTGCCCTAGTCCCAGGCCAGATTTTTGACGTGATGTGCATGTGGGTGTACTTTACTTAACTTTAAATCTGCACTTGCTGTTCTGTATATTATTATATCCCCGAAACGCGGAGCGTCGGGGATGTAATGGTTTTGCGTGCGCCGCCGGCACCGCGTCCGCCGCCGCGTCCACTGCCGCATCCACCGCCACCGATGCGTTAGGTCTTTCATGTTAACGCGATAACTTTTGAATGGATGGTTGGATTTGTCCCAGATTCATTGTGTTGATGCTCTAGGGTAGGTTCATGAACTGCTTCGAGTTGGGAGGTCAACACTTTCAAGATGGCAGAATTTTTGTTTGGCCCATAACTTCTGTCCGGGTGGATAGATTTGTCCTATATTCTGTGTGTTCATGCTCTAGGGTAGGTTCATGAACTGATTCGAGTTTGGAGGTCAACACTTTCAAGATGGCTGAATTCAAGATGGCCGAATTATTGTTTGGCCCATAACTACTGACCGGGTGGATGGATTTGTCCCAGATTTTGTGTGTGAATGCTCTAGGGTAGGTTCATGAACTTATTCGAGTTTGGAAGACAACACTTTCAAAATGGCGGAATTTTCATTTGGCCCATAACTTCTGACTGGGTGGATTGATTTGCCCGTTAACACCTTATTTTAATGGTTCACCATTTCAGTGAATCTACCATATTAGGTACAGTGTAATAACCAATGTAACAATATTTAATACCATGTAATACTAGTGTAATACCAGTGTGACAATATGCAATATCAGGTACAGTGTAATAACGAGTGTAACAGTATGCAATACCATGTAATATAGTGTAATACCAGTGTAACAATATGCAATACCATGTAATACCACTTACGCACAAACGCATGATGTAAGTAAAAAAAATGGCGGTATTACACTGGTATTACATTGTATTAAATATTGTTACACTGGTTATTACACTGTACCTAATGTGGTATATCCACTGAACCATTAAAACAGTATTACCATTTGCCCCATTTTTTGCTTCATTTTCACAATAGTCGTTTGGTTTTAAGCCTATGCACGTCATGTCACGTCTGTATGTATCATATACGTTTACGAAATGGTGGACGGGAGTGGTAGGAATGATGGGGGACTGGAAGCGTTGCGTTTCGGGGATATACCTTAAGCAGTCGAAGGCGACTGCACAGGCAGTCTAGTTTCCTGTGCACTTCGTATCTGCTAGTGATGTTGGCTATGATTATGCCCTCGATTGTAAGTCACTTTGGTTGAAAAGCACCTACCAAATGCAATGTAATGTAATGTAATTGCATTTCACATTTAAGTGCGTCGCTTTTGCAACTAAAGTCATGCTCCTCAACACTGCAGGAAAGCACTCTTGTCACGTAAACAGGTTCACACAGTTTCCCCGCTGATTTTCTCTCGCTATATGTAAAAATGCTCGGCTGTGCCCTGACCAAAGCCGTGCCTAACCCTAACCTGTCAGTAAAGCAATGTTTCTGCAACTTTACTTTCGTCAAGAACAGCAAAACAAAAAAACAATGGAAATGGCCAAACTTTTGCAAAATTATGCCCTGATCAAAACCATGCCTAAACCTAACCTGTCACAGGACGTTGTGTAGCACGAGTTACGTAACATGCAAAATCGTGATGCACAAACACGATAGACAGTTCAAGTTCTTACCGCTCTGGCATGATGCCATGTTGTGCACAGGGTGGGAGTGAAAGGTTGTCTGGTTGGTTTGTGACCAGGATTAGTTGGAAATTTGTGTGTGTGTGTGTGTGTGTGTGTGTGTGTGTGTGTGTGTGTGTGTGTGTGTGTGTGTGTGTGTGTGTGTGTGTGTGTGTGTGTGTGTGTGTGGTGTGTGTGTGTGTGTGTGTGTGTGTGTGTGTGTGTGTGTGTGTGTGTGTGTGTCTAAATCCTGTTTTTCTTCGTTTACCTTTATTTTTATGTGATGCACATTGATTTGCACCTGTGTATGAAATACGCCATAAAAATGAAGATGACTTGACTTGACTTGTGTGTGTGTGTGTGTGTGTGTGATATGTGCCATATAGTACTTGTGCAGTCCATCTAAATAACATTTTTTTTCCATGGGTTTGGAGACTGGTGAGAGCAAGCGAGGAGGAGTGAAGGATGATGGTGGAGTGAAGGTGAAGGAGGGGGGGGGAGGAGGAGAAGGAGGAGGAGGAGGAGAAGGAGGAGGAGAAGGAGGAGGAGAAGGAGGAGGAGGAGGGGGAGGAGGAGGAGGAGGAGGAGGAGAAGGAGGAGGAGGAGGATGATGATGATGAGGAGGAGAGGAAGAGCACAGTAGGAATTGGGGGGACTGGACTGGATTGAATGGTGGGGATTAGGGGACTGACTATGGCTATGGGAGGGAAAAGGAAGGGTTAGGAAGGGAGGGAAAGGACGGGGCTGGTTGAAGGGGGGTGGCAGAATTGTGTGGGTAGGTTTGGAGTGGTTAGTGTGGTGAGAGAGCATGTAGCCTCACGCACACACACACACATACAGACACACACACACAGACACACACACACAGGCACACACACACACACACACACACACACACACACACACACAGACGCACAAACACACTCACACACACGCACACAGATTCAGGGGCTTTTTGGAGCAAGGAGGGATGTCAAGGATGAGAGAAGGTGAAGGAGGAGGACTACCCCGCAGCTGTGCTCTCTGCCTCAGAAGGCTGGGGCTGGGGGGGTTACCTGGTGGGTTATGAAGGGGTGGAGTGGAGTGGTGACTACGTTCTGAAGGGGAGGGAGAGGGAGGAGGGAACAGGCAGGATGGACCAGAAGGGACTCGTTTTTGTTTTTGTTTTTTTAACTTTTAACTTTAACTTTTTTTTTAAATTGATTTTAAGTTTTAAGTTTAAAAGTGTTTTTAATGTTTTTTTCTTTTATCTCTTGAAACACACTGAGTCAATGTGAATATGAAATGTGCAATACAAATACATTTGACTTGACTTGATCTGATGGGTTGTGAGGGGGTGGAAAAGGAGGGAACAAAGAAGGCTAGGTTTTTTTGGAGAATGGGGTGTGTGCTTTATTAGATAGTTCAGATAGCACAGTGAAGATAGTGGCAGGATGTAAGGGGGGGAGGAGAGAGATTGCATACGGTTAGTAAATGACCCAGGCCAGATTCGAACCCATGGACATTAGGGATGTCGGTTCACAAAATTCACGGTTTGGTTCATATCACGGTATCAAGGTCACGGTTTTCGGTCCTCTACGGTTCTTTTTTTTGTCAGTTTATGATAGATGGTGCACTGGGAATATTAAACCATATTTATATAACTGTATAACTTATAAAGTGATGATGAGCAAGTTGAATCAGCTGTCGTTAGCTGATGTGCGCTGTCTGAGCGTCCCAAACACAGTGTCTTAACACAGTGCACCACAGCACTCTCAGATGCGGGCTAGTTGAAGGACTATGAGGGGGTGGCAGAATTGGTTAGATTTGGAGTAACTGAGACAAGCTACACTACTGCTCTACTCTACTCTACTTCTAGCACTTCTGCAAAGAAATTCAAAGTAAAAATGCAAATCATTTAGGCACCTTTCAGATGTGCCTCATCACTCTCGGCGGCGAGAGAGAGAGACAGCATACGTGGGAGTGAGAGAGATAACGGGAGAGAGACTCACAGAGAGAGATGAGTGAGAGAGAGAGAGTAAGAGAGCATGCATGTGAGTGAGAGAGAGAACAGGAGAGAGACTTACAGTGAGAGATGAGAGAGAGGGAGAGAAAGAAAGAGAGAGAGAGAGAGAGAGAGCAGGTAGGTGTGGAGAGAGAGAGAGAGAGAGAGAGAGAGAGAGAGAGAACTAGAGAGAGAGAGAGAGAGAGAACTAGAGAGAGAGAGAGAGAGAGAGCAGGTAGGTGTGGAGGAACTTCTCTCATCTCCCGGAAGATCTGAGCGACATTTTCAAAGGGCCCCCATGAGAGTCGGTCCTGAGGCTGAGGCTGAGGCTTTTCGAATCCGCCTACTAATCAATCTGTTTCATCACCAGGGTCTCCTTGGCAACCCGCCCATGCTGCTGCACAGGGCCGCCGCAAGACATAGGCAGAGTACGCAGAGTGCCTAGGGCACCAACCAGGGGGGCACCAACCACCTTGCCCCCAAATTTGGGGCCTCTTAAATTGAGATTGACTAAAAAACGTCATGATTTTTAAAAAATTACATTACAAAACATAAATGTATTAGTTAGTAGATTACTATTATTATTATTTAATTTTGAGGGGGGGCTCCTGACCAGTTACTATGCATAGGGGCTCCAAAACCTTAGCAGCGCCCCTGCTGCTGCAATCGCAGCTCCACAGCCACCCTCAGACAGCCATCACCCTGAATTAGAATCAACCCACCAC
>NC_085857.1:31820837-31837796 GCF_034702125.1 Engraulis encrasicolus
TCTAACCTCTTCTTTGGTTGTCTCCTCACAATCCAACCTCCCCCCTCTCTCTCTCTCTCTCTCTCTCTCTCTCTCTCAAATTGCACTTTATTATGACTCTCTCTCTCTCTCTCTCTCTCTCTCTCTCTCTCTCTCTCTCTCTCTCTCTCTCTCTCTCTCTCTCTCTCTCTCTCTCTCTCTCTCTCTCTCTCTCTCTCTCTCTCCCAGCCATGGTGACCCAGTCTGTCCCCTTTAGCCAGACATGTCTGTCTGCCTCCCGTCGCTCTCTGACCAACCCACCTCCCTCTGTCTCCCCGATCCATTTTTTCTCTCTACCTCTCTGTCTGTCTGTCTGTCTGTCTGTCTGTCTGTCTGACTGTCTGTCTGTCTCTCTCTTTTTCACCACTCCTCTCTCTCTCTTTATCTCTCTCTCTCTATCTCTTCATCTATCTGTCTGTCTGGCCCGGGTGTGTCTGCCGGCTCTATTAATAGGTTTAGCAGGAACAAAAACAACACATTGACAGACAGACTCCTGCATGTGCTCAGACAGACAGCAAATAGGCATCGCACATTCACACAGAACCCCTGTCACACCCTCTTAACTTCACAAACACACACACACACACACACACACGCACGCATGCAGGCACGCATGCACGTACGCACGAACACACATGCACATAGGCACGAACACACACACACACATGCAAATAGGCACGAACACACACACACACACACGCACACACACACACACACACACACACACACACACACACACACACACACACACACACACACACACACACACACACACACACACACACACACAGAATAATTGTTACTCTGACAGTGACCGTGACATATTCCACATATTAATGTCTCCTCATTGCATGTGTATGCATGAGAGCGATAACACTATTCACTGTATCTTGGCGGGAAAAAAGGAAAGAAATCACATTTCCATTTTAATACCCTCCATAACCTTCTCCTCACAACCTCCTACTCTCCTCTTCCTGTCACTTTCTCATCTTCCTCTTCTCGTTCTGTGACGCTCTCCATCTTCTTCCTCTCACCTCTTCCTCTTCTTCCTCCCATCTCTGGTGTACTCCTCTATAACCTTTCAGTCAACCCCTCCTCTTCCTTTGTCTTCTTCTCAACCCCTCCTCTCTCTCTCTCTCTCCCTCTCTCTTCTTCTCAACCCCTCCTCTTCTCCTCTTTCTCTCTCTCCCTCTCTCTTCTTCTCAACCCCTCCTCTTCTCCTCTTTCTCTCTCTCCCTCTTTCTTCTTCTCAATCCCTCCTCTTCTCTTCATTCAATTCAAATTCAAATTAAAATTCAAAAGTGCTTTATTGGCATGACAAAAGAAACTTTGTATTGCCAAAGCATGGTACATAACATATAAGACAGCAATAAGTAAGCAGTAAGATATAATAAAATTATACCATTGAAATTTGTGTGTGTTTGCTTGTGTCTTTCTCTCTCTCTTCTTCCACACCCCTCCTCTTCCTCTCTCTTATCTTATCCTCCTCCCTCTTCTCCTCCTCTGGCGTACAGAGCCCCTATTCTCATCTTCCTCTCATCTTTATCTCTCTTCTTCTCAACCCCTCCTCTTCCTCTTCCTATCCACCCCTCCTCTTCTTCCCCTCTTCCCTCTTCTCCTCCTTTGGCACACAGAGCCCCTCTCCAAAGAAAACACAGCTGACTCATTCCACTTTATGCTTGTGCACTAAATCTACAGTGCAGAACACATTTACTGCTTGTTGCAGGCTGTGTGTGCATCAGAGATCTCATCATTCCCATAGGGGGGTGTCTGTGTACACCTTCAAGGAGATATTCACGAATATACAGAGCCCTCTTGAGCGTAATCCTCTTTATGCTTTTGCACTATAAATTTCAGACAACGTATACTGTATGTGCATCAGAGTTTGTTTGATTTCCATATGGGCTGATTGCTCAGTGGTGAATTTCTTGAAACCAAAGTTGCTTACTATACTACATTACATACTTTGTAGTTTTCAATGCATTTTGCCATTGGCAACTACCGAAGTTGCTAACAGGCTAGCAACTTATCTTTTGAGAAACTCACCCCAGATTTGCTACTCATATCCCTTCAATATGTTTGATGAGTATACAGTACATACTGTTTTGAGTAGAGCAGGCAGTAGGCCCTCTGTGTCTTCATCTGTCTCCCTCTCATCTCTGTTTCACACAGCGCCCTCCCTAATCAGTGTTGCCAGATTGGGCGGTTTCCCTTGGGATGACAATCTGCAAGAAGGGCATTTGGGGGGGTTTATTGCAGATTTATGGTCAAAGCCATAAATTAGGTCAAACTGAGCAGGGTTTAGTGCTTCCAGTATAATTTTGAGCATTATTTGAGCTGGAAATAATCTGTGTTGTCTGGCAACCATGCTCTCCCACCACGGCTGAATCAGTGTCATACACACAATCCATTTACAGTATGACTTGTAGATTTGTACTCCGTTCTGTACTGTACTGTATTGTATTGTATTGTACTCCATGCAGCCATGCCGAGTTATAAGCTGTCTATACGCGTAAATGGATATTTTTGAAAACGCATCGGTTTTGGCCTCTGGTTTAGAGTTTAAACAGAATTTTAGAAATGTCCTTTTAAAACTCAACTGTATTGCCATCTCATGGAAAGCTATGGAGGCACCTTCTGTCAATGTTTGGTTCAAGCCCTTCTCCAACACTCTAGCCATGGAAAATTGACTTGTGCTGAAAAGGGAAAAGGTAGTTTCTACAAAGTAAGGGGACAATTTACAGACTTCTTGGAAAGTCAGCAAGATTTACAAGATGCATCTCTATAGCCTATTTCAACTTTCTGATTGTATTGTAAAAAGCCTTTTTCCCTTTCTTTTCTCTCCCTATTGTCTTCTTTCTTTCTTTCTTTCTTTCTTTCTTTCTTTCTTTCTTTCTTTCTTTCTTTCTTTCTTTCTTTCTTTCTTTCTTTCTTTCTTTAATGTTGTTTTGTTTCTGTTTTTTATTTAAAAATACATTTTCCTTTTGTGACATAAATGATCTATGTTATTGTAAAAGTTGTACAATTGTAATAAATAAATAAAAACCTCCGGTCTCAAATGCCTTTGTCTTAGGCCGTTCCAAAGCTGTCAGCAGGTCTGCTCGTGCAACTCTTTACTCTTAAGACAGCTTGGGAGTGATTCTACGATTCCCGTACGCTTTTGGCAAAAGCAAAATGTCAATTATCAGTATTTTTTTTCAACTAAATGACCTAGATGTTTACATAGTGTATATATTTAAGTTTCCAAACAAACAAATTGCCAAGCTTAATCTTAAATAATTTGATAAATACTGTAATGAAAGCGAACATTTGCTTAATTATTTTGTCAACAGTGTTATGGACAAATACTATGTCATTTAAAACATATATAAAAATACTACAGAGTTGAAACAATATATGTTTGAAAGTGCTTATGTCCCTTAGCAGTAATGTTGTCATTAATCTGTGCAACTGATATAGAAAATGTGATTGTTGAGCTTCATAAGTAGGATTTTATGAGTCACTGTGATACAGACTGACACATTTTTCATCATAAATCCCTGTAACGTCTGATTTTAATATAGTCACCCTCCTTACACAAGACTTCCTTCTCCAGAGCATCGGCGTCGTTAGACCATTTTTACCGGGGCACGTGCCCTGGTATGGATCTGCGGTGCCAGGGTAAATGGGCACTGATTTTTTAAATTAATTAGGCCTAATTTATTTATACCTTTATTTTTTTATTATTTAAGTCTGACTCATCTGGCAATCTACAGAATACATGCTTGCATTTTTTTTTCTTAAAATAGGCCACGACACTTAAGTTAGAATTTAAGTCTGACACGGGCAGCCTGCCCTACCCTAATCAGAATCCAGTTGCCACCACGGCCACTAGCTCGGAGCATATTGCTGAAATGTTTAATATTTTGTGTGTAGGTATGCGTTGATGACAATGTAAGTACATAATTTATGTTTGTATTTATGTTGTATTTCATCCACTGGTGTTTGTTAGATGCTGTTTAGTCTGGTAACCCTGTAACTTTGGTTTTACCGCGAGCTCCATTCATTTCAATGAGGAAATGTCTGTTTCTTAAATGGCTTCCTAAATGCTAATTTCTTGGTTTAAAGTTACATGAGTAGTCCGGTTTGGAAGTGCTTCGATAGTAGTTTCGACCTGTGGTGTTGTTTCCACCGTTTTGTGACTGTTTGAGTCAGTAATTTAGTTTCCAAATATTGCATTGTCACGCTATGGAGACATAAGCTGTTCACGTGAACACTCGTCTTGCTAGACTATATGGCGACAAGAACCGCTTCTTCAATTTGTGGTCTTAAAGCGCCACCCTGTGGACACTAAGTGTACTGCACTTGATTTTCCCTGGATTAACCCCTTAAGTGCCTAGTTCTCACTTGTATAATTACTGTATTACTTGCCACTTGCAGTAATTCGTTTTTTTCCCCTGCCACATTGATGTTACTGAGGTGCAATTATATTATTATGTATATATTGTAATGTAACTTGATGTGCATATTTGACTACCTAATTATTATGAAACTGTATATTCTGCATATTTTAGTATTGTGTAGAATTTGCCTGTATAGTTTCTAATGACTCTTTCTGTATATGTTTATCTTGCAGAAACCACACATTTATCACACACCTTCTGTAATGTATCCATATCTTTACTACCATACATTGAATATGTATGCAACTGTTCAATGAAGAACACTTTTGATGTCTGGAATCAATACATCTCTTAATATCACCTAAAGTCGCAGCGGTTCTCTGACCGGAACACATAGTCAGTGAGGGGGCGACTAGCCATCAACGTACACGTCCGTCACACATAGCTTGCATATATATAGAAGAATGCCCTGTTTTTGTTATTCAGTTTTTTGGTGTGTCAGGTATGTAGAGTTATGGAAGAAGTAGGACTATGTTGTACTAGTAGGCTAGTATTTAGCTATTTTATGATATTTTGCTGGCATTGAATTATTTGTTATCTCAAAGACCGGAATTAGATAACAGCCTACTGTATTAGTTAGCCTATAATTCCAATTCAACTCAAACAACATTGTTCTTGTAGATGGACATCAGAAAGTTATTCTCTTGGATATCACAGGGATAAAGCAGCAATACATTATCTCTGCCCATTCTTTAAAAAAAATAATTGCCCAAATTTTTTTCAGCTCGCGCGCTTCGCGCGCTCGCATTTCTTTTTGGTGCCCAATTGTGCCCCTGTATAGTATTGGGTCTACAGACGCCCCTGCCCCAGAGATAATCCCTAGTGTATGTTCATAGGATTTTTCCAACACATAAGGGATCAATAGCGCAAAAACACTTTCAAAACAGTCAACCGTGTTACTCAACTGTGTCAACAGTGCAGGGGAACAAGTCGGGACTTTTTTAGGAGAAAAAACAGAGCAGACAAACCAATCTCCCTAGAACACAAATTATTTTGTTTGTTTGTCTGTCAATATGGATATAAATTGGCAAAAACATACTCCTCCTCAACTGTCATCAGTGTTGCCAGATTGGGCTGGTTCCCGCCCAATTGGGCTGCTTAGGATGGCCGTGTGCGGGTAAAAATGGCATCTATCAGAAAAACCTGCCCACTGCCATATAAATCAATAGAATTGGGCGGGCTTTTAGGGAGGATTTTGAAAATTTTTCGGGCTGGAAATCATCAGCCTCATCTGGCAACCCTGACTGTCATACTTAATTGTAACACCATTGACGGTAACACCGTTGACATTTCAGCCATTTTTATGGTGTTGTGCTAACTGAGGGCCTCAGAAGTTCCACCACAACACCTTAATCAATTCATGTATCTGTATGCTTTATCTGTGTTTTTCTACATGCGATTTCTAATTCAGATTCTTATGAATATGTTGATAACACAGTTGACAGGCAATTTTCCCGCTATGAGAACATGAAAAAGAATGGATTAAATTATGGAAGGATGGAGCTCAAAATTTACCAAAAAGTCTTCCCGTATCCTGCCAAAGAGGTTATGACATCACGTGATGTTATTCGTATGGCCTAAGACCAAACCATTACTGATTTATGGGGGAGGTTTCAGACCGTGACACGGTTAACACAGTTTTCGTGGACACACACAAAATGGCAAATTTCATGTATAATGGAAAGGACAGTGGTCTTTCTGACAGTTTTGTCATATTGTGATGGTTACTGTGAATCAACATTTGCAATCGTCTTGGGCAAAACAAGTTTCTTTACATGCTAATATGAAGACTGAATCTGACATTTGGAAAACAGGATGGCATGAAAACGCCCAAAACCAGTATTAAATATTCATTCTTGCTGAGGGAAATAATGCTATGTCTACACTTTCTGTATTATATGAAAGATTAATGGTTTCTAATGTCCAAAACATCATTGGATGCAGTTAATAGTTCGTGGAATTGCCAAATAAAATCCACGGACTTAAAAGTGTAGCTGAATTAGAGAATCACTCTTGAGATTCAGCATTCATAGCTGGCCAGAATAGAAATGGAATACATTGGAGAGAGCTATCTCAGTGGTGTGTGTGTGTGTGTGTGTGTGTGTGTGTGTGTGTGTGTGTGTGTGTGTGTGTGTGTGTGTGTGTGCGTGTGAGAGAGGGTGTGTGTGTGTGTGTGTGTGGTGTTTGTGTGTGTGTGTGTGTGTGTGTGTGTGGTGTTTGTGTGTGTGTGTGTGTGTGTGTGTGTGTGTGTGTGTGTGTGTGTGTGTGTAAACTCTCTAGACTTGCATTTCTTTTTGAGTTGTCACTTCTCTTCTCTGTGGTTTTCTGCAGGATGGTCCACTGGGGAAGATGTGTGTGTGCGTGCGTGCGTGCGTGCGTGCGTGCGTGCGTGCGTGCGTGCGTGCGTGCGTGCGTGCGTGTGTATGCGTGTTTGAGAGAGAGCAGCAGAGAGACAGAGAAAGAGACATACAGTTGAGGACGATATTATAAGCCCCCCTCCTGAAATTAGACATTTCTCTTGATTTCTCAGTAAGAATTACCATTATTCACCGTTTCTGTTATTCTGGAAACAAATACACTGATGCAGATAATGTTCAATGAGTTGAATTTGGATTTTTCTATTGTTACGATGATTTTAAACAAAAAAGGACAAAAATGACAAGGACAAAATTATTAGCCCCCTGATCATTAATAGTCAATATGGCGCCATTTATGAACCAAAACTGACAACAGGCTCTGATAAGTTGCTACCTATGTTGGCTCGTGCCTCACTAGGGATTTTGGCCCATTTTTTCACTGCAAAGTGTTCTAGCTGGTCCAAATCGCATGGATGCTGAGCATAGACATTAACCACAGACTCTCAGTGGGATTGGGGACTGGAATATGAGCGGGTGATTCCAATATCATGGTTTTAATGTCCTTGAAGAACCTCTGAACTAATGTAAATGTATGCTTTGGGTTACAATGTTGTTGGAAGACCCAGCAATCCAGATTCAGACCCAGACTCCCTGTGTCTGAGGCTGAATAACAGACTAAACTTGATGCCCTTCCACTATGTGTAACTGTAGAAACTGCTTAGCCTCATTAGACCAAAGAAGCATTGGATACCTGCCTAGATGATTGTTATTGACCTGGCCTCACCTGGAGGTTTTTTCCCCTCCAAGAAAGACAGTTGTTAGGGCTTGTCATCATATTGGGCTTTGGGGCCATCATCACAGAAGAACCACTTTACTAAAGGCAGTGCATATCAGAGTGTTATTGAGCTTTACCTGTGAACATTTGAAAGTCAAAAATGAGTTTTGAACGTCTCTGCTTTCATCTGATGATATTCAATTGCAACTGCTTTGATGCATGAATTCTGCTTCTGTCAGGTGAAGAAAGGGATAGACCTTGAATCGTTATAAGATGGTTTCCACAATTAAACATGGTGGTGGATGCATCATTCTGTGGCAGCCTCAGCCACAGGAAACCTTGTTTGGGTGTACGGCACCATAAAAACTGAAAATTATGATAGAATGTGGAGAATGACCTTGCAAAAATATGCTCATAGAGGGAGTTAAGATCTTCACTGGATCTTTCAATAAGATAATAACCCAAAACTTGCATCCAAAATAGTTCAAACGTTCTTCAAGGATACTAAAACCATAGTCATGGAGTGGTTCAGACCTCAATCCATCAGATAGTATTTGAAGAGTGCTGAAAATGAATGTCCATCCTCAACATCCATGCAATTTGGACCAGCTTCACTATTTGCAATGAAAAAATGGGCCAAAATCCCTGGTAGGACATGTGCCAACATAGTTAACAACTAATCAAAGTGCCTGGTGTCAATTTTCGTTCATAAATGGCACTGTATTGACTATTAACGATAAGGGGGCTAATAATTTTGTCCTTGCCATTTTTACACTTTTTTGTTTAAACTCATTGTGAAAATGGAAAAGTCCAAATTTAAGTTATTGGATACTATCTCCATGGTGTATTCGTTTCCAGAATAACATACATTTATTAATAATGATCATTCTCAATGATCAATGAAGAGATGTGTCTAATTTCAGGAGGGGGGCTAATAATATCGTCCTCAACTGTATCTCTGATTTCTGGCCTGCTCTTAATTCTCCACCAGCTGAGTCCTGTGCTCAAACACATATGCCACACGCAAGCGCGCACGGGCGCACACACACGCACACACACACACACATAGTAATAGATCCTTTACTGGAAAGTAGCCTATAAATATATAGGCCAAACTGCCATGTGTCCTTACAGTGTAACAAGCTTACAAATGCATCTTGAGTTATATTTCATTTGGTTGAATAAACCCATTATGTGTGTTTGTCACAAGGTTGCAGAGGTGTATCATCACGAGATGTTTTGATACAGTGAAGGCAACAGCATGCAACAACACATAAATGATTCTCCAACAGCATGAAACATACAAATGATTTCCGCCACCAGAGGGAAGAGGGTTGCCCGTAGTGTATGATTCTTGGTTTCACATTCCATAAGGCTAAAAACCATGTGTTGCAATGACAGGCTAGAGCGGTGTTTTCCAACCTTTTATGTCTTCGGTACCCCCTAAGCATCTTAGCTGTGCCATGATGAGTACCCCCTAATTCATGTTCTATATCGCATTCTCTGTCCTGACGTTACTGCTCCATACATTTGTTATAATAATAACATTTTTCCAAGTACCCCCTGCAGTGTGCTTGCGTACCCCTAGTGGCACATGTACCCCACGTTGGGAAAGACTGGGCTAGAGCACAAGTTTCAAGTAAAAGATATGGGTATTTACAAACCTGATGTACAAACATATTCATATATATTATTAGGTTGAATAAAACCAGTATGTATGTTTGTCACAAGTTTGCAAATGTGTATCATCCGTGGATGTGTTGGTACAGTGAAAGAGCAGCATGGAACATACAAATGATTTCCGCCACCAGAAACCAGAGGATAGCCCATGGTGCATGTAACTTGGTTTCACGTTACATAAGGCCAAAAGCCATGCTTATTTCCCTAAACATTCAAATAAAAGACATGGGTAATTACACACCATGTAGGCCTATGGATTCATGTATGAAGGCCTACGCAGGTGAAGCTTGAGTAGGTGTCTGCGCCTTGGTCTTTCTTAGGAAGTTTCGCTCTGTGCGTTACAAAACAGGTCCAAAACAGTGATTCAGTAGGGCCAATTTCAATATGTTGTTGTATTGCTCACGCTATACCCTTGACTTGTCAGTACTGCATTTTTCTACTCAGCCCTCTCCGAGATCTGAGCTATTCTAATGGGGGCAGATTTTGTTTACGTTAAGAACTTTATTAACATAGGCCTACTCCAAATATTATCCCAAAAGGTAGCGGTTTGCTAGTTGTCTGCTGATGTTTCATAACCTTTTGGGTCTTATTACAAATTATATCCGCCACCAGAAACCAGAGGGTAGCACATAGTGCATGTAACTTGGTTTCGCATTACATAACTTCGGCTAAAAGTCATGCTTATTTCCCTAGATATTCAAATAAAAGACATGGGTGTTTACACCTACAACATGTATGGGTTCATGTATGTAGCCTACCTACAGCCAGAACCACACACTCTCTCTCCAGACCACGCATTGGTCCGCCTCAACACTAAACAACAGTGGACACATCATTGAGGTGAGTAGGCCTACCATTTTACCTGGAAATTATTCAATGCAACAATATGATCTTTCATAATTCTGTGGAATGGACACAGATCTTTGGGATACGAAATCCGTGTCAGTTTCACAGATTTTGCCAAAATTCCGTGCCCCTAGACACGGAATTGTTTTCCATGATGGGCACACGGATGCGCTTTCTCTATATTGCTGGTATTCAGTATAAAACACATTACATTACATTGCATTTGGCAGATGCTTTTTAACTTACAATCAAGGACATAATCATAATATGCAACACTTGCAGATACAAAGTACACAGGAAATATTCAGATCAATGAGTGCAGATGCCAAGTAGGGTTAGTTTTTTGTAATGTAAACATGTAAACAATCTTGCATTGTGTATGTAGACATGGTATTGCATGGTACATGGTATTGCATGCAGTCTCTCAACCCCCAAGAGAGACAACAGTCAATTCCAATATTAAAATGCAAAATGTCAAAAATGGTGGATATAGCGTTTTGGAAAAGAGGTCTTCATATGAACTTTATTACAGGCTCAAGGCCCACATGAGAGACAGTACAGTACATAGATCAATTAAAACAATACATCACACATAAATACACATTTCATACAAAAATATGCTATATACATGTAAGTTAGTGAAGGCACACGTGCCAGTGCTCCCTGATTTTAGACATGTACCTCACAGAGCTACGACTTGAGTCTACTATCTGAACAATACGCTCATTTGTGGATTGATCCAGCCTGTTCATAAACTTGAAGGTGGGATTTCTCACCAAAGCCATGAAAGTAGTTAGACCTAGTTTGCTGAATTGAACACGGGTCGGCCGCATAGTAGACGAGTGCCCTACCGTTAGCGGCATGGTAGGGCCACTGAGATGTAATGCTGCCCAAAGATGTTAATTTAAGTAAAATGAACCTTCACGAGTGGTTGAGCTCCCCAGACATCAATCAGCGGCATTTCCCAAAAAGTGTTTAGTTGCCTTCTTAAGCCTAGGTAAGTAGGCCTATCAGTACTTAAGTAGGCCTATGAGGTGTCCCCTAGGCAATATACCACATCACTTTAAGTTTACACATACTATATACACAAATATTACACAGTGCACATCTAAGTACTAATACACAGTTTTGGGGATATGCAGCCCAGAACACTGCATGATGCTCCTCAGCTGAGAGACAGAGAGAATATGGACCTGCATGAAATGTCAATGTTCACAGACTTACATCACATTTAGCTGACATAATACAGTATAATACAGTATAGGCCAAAAGTTTGGACACACCTTCTCATTTAATTAATTCTCTTTATTATATTTTATTTCTTCTATTTACAGAACATTGTACATTTTCACGGAGGGCATCAAAACTGTGCATGAACATGTATAATTATGTAAATATGAAAAAAATAAAAACAATTATTTAAAAAATATCAAATTATGCCAAACAGTGAAGTCAACACAGCAAAACTGAGGGCCTCACGTTTCAACAAGCTTATTTTTCTGTCTATTTTCAAGTACAAATACCCAATCAGTCGAGTCAATTTTAATTGATACAAGCAATACAAGAGAATTTTTTTTTATCTGATAATAGGTCACTTGGTCAGCATAGCTGGTTATCTAGGAGGAACAGTGGTATAAAAAGTCAAAGTAAAAGTGAAAAACCCTGCAACAGACTACCTCCGACACAGGTTTGACCTCTCCAAGTAACTGGCTGTGACTCAATATCAGATCAAGAAAATGTCTGTAAAATGCTTGTACTGGCGAGAATTTAAAACTAGGTTTTAGGTCTCAAAATTCTAGTTCTAGAATTCTAGTGAGTTATTGGAGGACTTTATTGTTCAATTAGGATTGACATGACAGACTGGGCATTTTTATTTGAAAACAGAAAAATAAGCTTTTTGAAATGTGTGGGGCTATCAGTTGTGCTGTGGTCGTGTCAGGTGGACAGACAGCTGACATCGATGTTGGACAACTAGAATTGATATTTTTTTGGTAAGCTCGTAATTCTTCTTGTGTTCAAGCACAGTGTTGATGCCCTGCATGAAAATACACAATGAAAATCCACGAAAATTAAGAGAATGCATAAATGGGAAGGTGAGTCCACACTTTTGGCCTGTATTGTATATATATATATATATATATATATATATATATATATATATATATATATTTAAAACACACAAAAAACAATAGACTTACAGTTATTTTAGTTACAGGGTATAGGTTACAGGACCTGGAGCAATGTGGGATAAGGTGCCTTGCTCAAGGACACTTCAGCAATGGATGAATGTGTTGGTAAGGGTGGGATTTGAACCTGTAACCCTCTGATCTACTTTGTAAAGACCAGCGCTCTAACCATTAAGCCATGGCTGTATGTGTTGCAGGCAGGTGTTCGAGAGAGATAGAGAGAGAGCCATGGCTGTAAATATATCCAATTTCTCTAGCGCCGATAACAACTCCAGCCATGTTGATGACTCTTTCTGCGCTCTTCTCGCCACCGGTCCAATGATCTGGACTGTGGTCAGCGTGCCGTCTGCGTGTGTGGGTATACCAGCCAGCACCTGGCTCATGTGGCTGCTCGTCCAAAGGTACAAATTGCACGGACAACTCAGCTTCAAGCTCTGGGTGTCCTGTGAACGTTTGTTAAAAGAGCACTCCTGCCAATTTCAATATGCTGTTGTATTGCTCACGCTACCCTTGACTTGTCAGTACCTGGTGATTCTGCATTTTTAGCCTGATGATCATCGATTTCAAATCTCTTCGAGACTTGGTCTAACGAAGAGCATAACAATTAACTAGTGGTGTCAACAATGATCGATTCGGCGATCCGAATCAATGCAGGGCATGGACGATCCAGAATCGATCCGGCAAGTTCCTGAATCGATCATTTTTTTAAAGTTTCAATTACTTCCATGGATATTTCGGGAGCAAATGAATGTTAAATTAAATAAAAGCACTTCAAAACATTGCAAGACTGATACAGACTGATACAGAAAACAGCCAATAAATTGTTGCTCAGTGTCTGACTACTTGTATTGCCTCATCATGGCTGATTAAACATTTGCTTTGCGTTGTAATGTAATGTAATGCATTGCAATGCATTGTAGAATTGAATCGGATCGGATCGGATCGGATTGGATCTAATAGAATCGAATCGAATCGGATCTACTACCTCCCGAATCGTGATCGAATCGGATCGTGAGGGAAGTGCCGATCCACACCACTACAATTAACATTTCCCAAACAGCATTTCCCAAATGGCCTCCCTTGGTTTGCTAATGATTGTTTGCTTCCCAACAAAGTGGGAGGAGTTCCCGTATTTGCGTGAACTCAGAAAGTACTTGCATTGCTCTTGACCTGGGCCTCGTTTCCCAATAACGATGGTTCTTAGCCTTACGTGTGTCGTTAACCAGTGATCCTACGAATGTTCTTAGATTTCCTACGACTGTTTCCCAAAGACACTCGTACATGAACGCGCGTGCACAGCCTCTAAGATCATTCGTAGCGTCGCTCTTAAGGATCGCTGTCCACATCTGTGGTGCTGAAGTGTACTCGGAATGAACTGCGCCGTCATCTGCTGCTAAACCATTTACAAAATGTAAGGCGTGTGTCAGTATCAAAAGTTGTTTTCTATAAGGGTGGGACTACATTTGTAGCAGTTTGCAACTATCGACAGGAGTTATTGTTGGCAAATGAAATAAAATGCACACACACAATGAAATCATGCAAAACTCCCAACTGACGGTAATAATGAGCTACGCCGTTAAGACCCAGATAAAGCGCGTGCACTTGGCTACTGCAGCTTAATATTTAAGAAGACAAGTAGGCTAGGCCTAGGCCTAGTTGGAGTTCCAAATTGGGATGCGCAAAGTTACAACCTCAAGGCGTTCAAGGCTTGACAACTGTCGGGAGCACGTCAGCATGCTGTTATGAAAAACAATGTCCATCAAAATTGACACATCCCCTCGCTGCCTTTTTGTTATTGCTTAGCCTACTAGAGTCGGAATAGGGAGAGGAGCTTGGCACATGTGGTGAGCGGTGCGCAAAGTACCGCGCGCTCAAGACTTTCACAACTGTGAGGACATTTTTGCACGGCAGTCTGCTGTTATTAAAACAAAAAATCTACACGAATCCCCATCGCTGCCTTTTTAATTTTTGTCATAGCTTACCCTTCGCCTACAACTATCATGTATTTTCGGCGTCGCCTTCCCTTTCTTAGGCTACTTGAAAATGAAAGAGGGTGCAACAACTCGCTGACCATTTTTCTTCAAAAAATATAAAATAAATAAAGTTTCGGAAGTGGCCTTCCAACATCAACACTCTTGTCTCTCGTTGCCGAAGCCCCTTAATCATTTTGCCTTGTTCATGTTCATGAAGCACCCACACAAATTATGATTGATCACAGTTTAATTATGCCCAGGTTTATCAAACACAGTCGAACTATTTTACTACCTGTAAAATATTTCCAAACACATTACTTTTATTTTATAGGCCTACACATCCACAATTAATGTTACCTTCTTATTTTCGTTGCAGTGTCAACTGTGCTGCCATGATATTTAGGCTACACTCCCGTCTTAAAACATCAACTTGAAGCGCAAGTTTCCTCTTTTCCTATGGGTGTCTCCACTGTGCCATGCCTCTCGCGTCTTAAAACAGCAATCTTATGCGCAGGTTTCTTCTTTTCCCTTCATATCCTGTGGGTGTCTCCACTGTGCCATGCCGCTACGATCAATCTTAGCGCGTTAAGACTACTCTAGACCACTCGTGGATTGCTCTTAGAGTTACGTGTCAACCTGCGATGGTTCTTTGCTAAGTTGGCTTTGGGAAACGCTCCGTGAGCTCTACGATGGTGTTACGTGTGAACTTAAGTAGCACGTAGCGTTAAGTAGTACTTAAGGCCCTTTCGGAAACGAGGCCCTGACTGGTAGCAACGCTGAAGCTGTTGCGTCACTAGGAGGGCACGGCCTGGCTAGCATTTTTTTTGGGCTCAGCCCTTTCCGAGATTTGAGCTGTTCTAATGGGGGCAGATTTTGTTTACATTAAAAACGTTCTTAACATGGGCCTACTCCAAATATTTTCCAGAAAGTTATCGCTGTTTGTTGCCTGCTGATGTTGCATACACTTTTGGATGTTTTTGGGAATAAATAAAACACCTGCCCCCATTACAATGACTAGGATCTCGGAAAAGACTGAAAAAAAATCTCTGACAAAAAAGTACTGATACAGTGGTGCTCATATATGTTTACAGTAGGCTCCGTTGACTGTTCTCCAAATGGTACTGTTAATAGTGGCTGAAAAAAGTTCCATATTGATCTATTTTTTCCAAATGACTTTGTCACAGGCATTCTGATGCTTCTCACTATGCTATTTGGTGTATCATATGCAAAATAACATGTAATGGCTTTCTCCTGGCAACCCCCAACAGCCCATCTTTCCTCAAGTGCCTCTTTGCTGTACAGTTTAAAACATTTTTTTCATGTTGTCCTATATTTCACCTGAAGTTATTTTTTGGTTGTCCTATGCCTCCTGAACAATTTCCCTTGCAATGATCATTGCAATGCAATGATTCCCTTGCCCAATGGCTTGATTCCAACCAAACCCCCTCATATTGCATTTCTGAATTGAAATTCCAACAGTGCCAACGTGACAATATTTCGACACAGAAAGCCAAATCAACCTGTCATTAGCTTCAGAAAGAATAAAATGAAGATTTTTGAGCGACCATCTCACTCTCCTGATCTCAACATCATTGAGCCATTCAGGGGAAACCTCAAATGTGAGGTTCCAGCAAGACACCCAAAGATATTACAGGAAACAACCATTCTGCCAGGAAGAATGTGCTGCTTTGTCATCTGAGAAAATTAAGAACCTTATTCACAACTACCACAAACAATTTAGAGCGGTCCCTGATGTTAAACAGGGCCATATTCAGCATCAGAAACTAGGGTATGTAAACTTTTGAACAGGGTCATTTGGGTAGTTTGGGTTGTGATCATGCTTTTGAAAGAGTAAACACAGAAGATTGCTAATAAATGTCTTAAGCCAGTCACTAGCAATGAGTGAAAAAAAAGGTTTTGTGTAATCCTTCATATTTTGTGAGAAATCGCAGAGAAAGCGTATATTCTGCTGGGGTATGTAAACATATGAGCACCACTGTAAGTCCAGGGTAGTTTGAGCATTATAACGGCATGTTAAAATTGGCTGGAGTCATCCTTTAAACAGAGGCCTATAAGCTTACTGTCACTAAAATTGTGATGGTTATGCTTAATCTGTTACTTAAGGCTCTCGGCAATGTCATAGCAATATTGTTATGATGTTGTTGAGTATTTTCAGAAAATAATGAATAGGCCCGCCAGCGACCCCATCTACAGGAAGAGGTTATGGTTCTACACTTTGTCCCTAGAAAACATTTATGAAAAAAAAATCTTAATAATAATAATAATACTAATAAGAACTGGCTGTTACTACTACTACTATTTGTAATAATAATAATGAACATGGGTGAGGCTCAACTCACTGGATTGTGTGACTTTGCTGATCAGTTTGTGCGGACTTCTGTGGAACCTGGAAGATGACAGGTACGTGCGCTGCTTCTAAAAGTGGCCAATGCATCATATCTGTGTTAGCTGATGCTAAAATTACACATTGGGTTTCGTTGTTGGCAACCACACAACAAGCCAATTCACTCTAAAACATTTTGATACACATTATGGGCTTCAAAAAAGGCTAAACGATTGCCCGATATCACCCGTTTCAATAGCCTGATAAACCAGCCTAAATGTATTGGATGTCATTATTTAGTCTGGCCCCGATGAATGGAGAAAACGGGACATTGTTGA
>NC_085857.1:31837896-31860396 GCF_034702125.1 Engraulis encrasicolus
GACAGACAGACTCCTGCATGTGCTCAGACTAGAGATGATAAAAAACCCGGAGGATCCGGTTGGAGAGCCGGGTAAAGACCTCATCCGAAAAGACCGGATGGCTGTCGTGCATTGATCCGCCAAAGGCGGGTCAGACAGCATTTCATTGATATGTCAACAAAATGACAGTTACAGCGCGAGAAATTGTGAAACCGGAATATATCCTCTTTAGTTGACTACAACAGCCATTCTCTAATCTCCCTAGTATGCTGTTCAGTCACGAACACTCACTGAGTAAAACTGAACCAACTCCCGCCTCGTCATTCATCGAGCCTGTTTGATCCGTCCAGCCTATGTTGTGGCCAATTGAGTGTTTGAGTCGCGGATCCCCGCTCCCTATGCGTGTGCTTCTGACTCTGTTGAGGTCTACATTTTAATGTTAATAGTTCTCTGCCAACGCTTTAACATCTCAGTTTGTAGGCTACTCTTAGGGAAATTATAGTCTACACAGACGTGACTCTATCACTCACTGCGTTACAGCGTAGGCTACAGTCTTTAAAGCCACTGCTGCCGTCACTCCCCTCGTCCGAGTCACTCAGCAGCGGCGCCCTAGGCGAGACGAATCCTGACTGAGTTGTTGGTAGCAGCGAATCCCCTACGGATCGGATCAATCGCTTAAGTTTCGTTTTTGCCACGAGTGTGTGAGTCGCAAGGCAACTCGGCAGCGGAAGCGAGTGGTCATCTGCTGCTCGCCTCCTGACTGTCCCTGCTCAACTAGACTTCTGCTCCCAAATGTTTGACTTTTAGTCTTAAATACAAACACACACATTATTTATTGCAAAATCAGGAACATGCCGTTTCACTGCTGCCAAAGGCTGTTCGAGTTGTGGTTGCATGTTTAGTGAGGAGACCCAGGTGGGTCGGATCGCAGCATGAGTTTAGGAACTGTTACATTCATAAAGTGAGTTTTGTTGATCAAACTGTCTTACTCTTTGATTTATCAACGTGAATTGATAAATGGAACAACAAAGGCGAGGCGCATAGCTACTTAACGGCAGAAACGTTTTAAAAAATACATTATTTTTATTTATTTTAAATAAGTGATCCGTGTGATCCGATTGATCCGTCTAATCCGGATACCCTCCTTGGAATGATCCAATCAATCCGGACGCCTCGAAGATTCGAGTTAATCACCTCTAGCTCAGACAGACAGCAAATAGGCATCGCACATTCACACAGAACCCCTGTCACACCCTCTTAACTTCACAAACACACACACACACACACACACACACACGCAGGCACGCACGCATGCAGGCACGCATGCACGTACGCACGAACACACATGCACATAGGCACGAACACACACACACACACACACATGCAAATAGACACAAACGCACACACAGACACACACACACGCACACACACACACACACACACACACACACACACACACACACACACACACACACACACACACACACACACACACACATACACTGTACACACACAGAATAATTGTTACTCTGACAGTGACCGTGACATATTCCACATATTAATGTCTCCTCATTGCATGTGTATGCATGAGAGCGATAACACTATTCACTGTATCTTGGCGGGAAAAAAAGGAAAGAAATCACATTTCCATTTTAATACCCTCCATAACCTTCTCCTCATAACCTCCTACTCTCCTCTTCCTGTCACTTTCTCATCTTCCTCTTCTCGTTCTGTGAAGCTCTCCATCTTCTTCCTCTCACCTCTTCCTCTTCTTCCTCCCATCTCTGGTGTACTCCTCTATAACCTTTCAGTCAACCCCTCCTCTTCTCCTCTTTCTCTCTCTCCCTCTCTCTTCTTCTCAACCCCTCCTCTTCTCCTCTTTCTCTCTCTCCCTCTTTCTTCTTCTCAATCCCTCCTCTTCTCTTCATTCAATTCAAATTCAAATTAAAATTCAAAAGTGCTTTATTGGCATGACAAAAGAAACTTTGTATTGCCAAAGCATGGTACATAACATATAAGACAGCAATAAGTAAGCAGTAAGACATAATAAAATTATGCCATTGAAATGTGTGTGTGTGTGTGTGTGTGTGTGTGTGTGTGTCTGTGTGTCTGTGTGTGTGTGTGTGTGTTTGCTTGTGTCTTTCTCTCTCTCTTCTTCCACACCCCTCCTCTTCCTCTCTCTCTACTCAACCACTCCTCTTCTCCTCTTCCTCTTCTTATCCTCCTCTCTCTTCTCCTCCTCTGGCGTACAGAGTCCTCTCCAAACCCTGCTGACTGACCCTCTTCTCCTCTTCCTCACCTCTCCTCTTCTCCTCTACCCCACTTCTGCTCTTCTTCTCCTCTTCCCCTCTCTTCTTCAACCACTCCTCTTCTCCTCTTTCTCTCTCTCCCTCTCTCTTCTTCTCAACCCCTCCTCTTCTCCTCTTTCTCTCTCTCCCTCTCTCTTCTTCTCAACCCCTCCTCTTCTCCTCTTTCTCTCTCTCCCTCTTTCTTCTTCTCAATCCCTCCTCTTCTCTTCATTCAATTCAAATTCAAATTAAAATTCAAAAGTGCTTTATTGGCATGACAAAAGAAACTTTGTATTGCCAAAGCATGGTACATAACATATAAGACAGCAATAAGTAAGCAGTAAGATATAATAAAATTATACCATTGAAATTTGTGTGTGTTTGCTTGTGTCTTTCTCTCTCTCTTCTTCAACACCCCTCCTCTTCCTCTCTCTCTACTCAACCACTCCTCTTCTCCTCTTCCTCTCCTTATCCTCCTCCCTCTTCTCCTCCTCTGGCGTACAGAGTCCTCTCCAAACCCTGCTGACTGACCCTCTTCTCCTCTTCCTCTCCTCACCTCTCCTCTTCTCCTCTACCCCACTTCTGCTCTTCTTCTCCTCTTCCTCTCTCTTCTTCAACCACTCCTCTTCTCCTCTTCCTCTCCTTATCCTCCTCCCTCTTCTCCTCTACCCCACTTCTGCTCTTCTTCTCCTCTTCCTCTCTCTTCTCCAACCCCTCTTCTTCTCCTCTTCCTCTCCTTATCCTCCTCTCTCTTCTCCTCCTCTGGCGTACAGAGCCCCTCTTCTCATCTTCCTCTCATCGTTATCTCTCTTCTTCTCAAGCCCTCCTCTTCTCCTCTTCCTCTTCTTATCCTCCTATCTCTTCCTATCCACCCCTCCTCTTCTTCCCCTCTTCTCTCTTCTCCTCCTTTGGCACACAGAGCCCCTCTCCAAAGAAAACACAGCTGACTCATTCCACTTTATACTTGTGCACTAAATCTACAGTGCAGAACACTGTGTGTGCATCAGAGATCTCATCATTCCCATAGGGGGGTGTCTGTGTACACCTTCAAGGAGATATTCACGAATATACAGAGCCCTCTTGAGCGTAATCCTCTTTATGCTTTTGCACTATACATTTCAGACAACGTATACTGTATGTGCATCAGAGTTTGTTTGATTTCCATATGGGCTGATTGCTCAGTGGTGAATTTCTTGAAACCAAAGTTGCTTACTATACTACATTACATACTTTGTAGTTTTCAATGCATTTTGCCATTGGCAACTACCGAAGTTGCTAACAGGCTAGCAACTTATCTTTTGAGAAACTCACCCCAGATTTGCTACTCATATCCCTTCAATATGTTTGATGATTATACAGTACATACTGTTTTGAGTAGAGCAGGCAGTAGGCCCTCTGTGTCTTCATCTGTCTCCCTCTCATCTCTGTTTCACACAGCGCCCTCCCTAATCAGTGTTGCCAGATTGGGCGGTTTCCCTTGGGATGACCATCTGCAAGAAGGGCAAAAAGGGCATTTGGGGGGGTTTATTGCAGATTTACGGTCAAAGCCATAGAAATTAGGTCAAACTGAGCAGGGTTTAGTGCTTCCAGTATAATCTTGAGCATTATTTGAGCTGGAAATAATCTGTGTTGTCTGGCAACCATGCTCTCCCACCACGGCTGAATCAGTGTCATACACACAATCCATTTACAGAAAAGGTAGTTTCTACAAAGTAAAGGGACAATTTACAGACTTCTTGGAAAGTCAGCAAGATTTACAAGATGCATCTCTATAGCCTATTTCAACTTTCTGATTGTATTGTAAAAAGCCTTTTTCCCTTTCTTTTCTCATTCTCTCCCTATTTTCTTCTTTCTTTCTTTCTTTCTTTCTTTCTTTCTTTCTTTCTTTCTTTCTTTCTTGCACTTTCTTTAATGTTGTTTTGTTTCTGCTTTTTATTTAAAAATACATTTTCCTTTTGTGACATAAATGATCTATGTTATTGTAAAAGTTGTACAATTGTAATAAATAAATAAAAACCTCCGGTCTCAAATGCCTTTGTCTTAGGCCGTTCCAAAGCTGTCAGCAGGTCTGCTCGTGCAACTCTTTACTCTAAAGACTGCTTGAGATTCAGCATTCATAGCTGGCCAGAATAGAAATGGAATACATTGGAGAGAGCTATCTCAGTGGTGTGTGTGTGTGTGTGTGTGTGTGTGTGTGTGTGTGTGTGTGTGTGTGTGTGTGTGTGTGTGTGTGTGTGTGTGTGTGTGTGGGTGTGGGTGTGTTTGTGGGTGTGTGTGTGTGGGTGGTGTTTGTGTGTGGTGTTTGTGTGTGTGTTCTATGTCGATGTTCTATATCGCTTTCTCTGTCCTGATGTTACTGCTCCATACATTTGTTATAATAATAACATTTTTCCAAGTACCCCCTGCAGTGTGCTCATGTACCCTTAGTGGTACATGTACCCCTGGTTGGGAAACACTGGGCTAGAGCACAAGTTTCAAGTAAAAGATATGGGTATTATTTACAAACCCAATGTACAAACACATGTATATATTGTTAGGTTGAATAAAACCAGTATGTATGTTTGTCACAAGTTTGCAAAGGTGTATCATCAGTGGATGTGTTGGTACAGTGAAAGCGGTTACATACCGGCATTCAGACATACCGCCATTACGACATTGACTTTTTATTGCAAAAAACATTTTTCCAGCTTGCAGGAACTGTTTTCAGACCCTACCTGTAAGGGCATTTGGACCGTGACAAAATTAGACACTAAATTATACACTAATCCTGTAATTGCGCTGTCACTCTCTCCACTTCCGCTCATGTAGCAACATTGTTGCAAATGTCAATTGAGTTAGAACGTTGTTAATGCGCCTTTACGTAGCCTACTTGCAACAGTGTTCGAATGACTCGAAATGGCTCGAATGACAATCAAATACTGTCGGAATGTCGATTGCCACCCGTGAAAGCAACAGCATGAAACATACAAATGATTTCCGCCACCAGAAACCACAAGGTAGCCCATGGTGCATGTAACTTGGTTTCACGTTACATAAGGCCAAAAGCCATGCTTATTTCCCTAAACATTCAAATAAAAGACATGGGTAATTACACACCATGTAGGCCTATGGATTCATGTATGTAGGCCTACGCAGGTGAAGCTAGAGCAGGTGTCTGCGCCTTGGTCTTTCTTAGGAAGTTTCGCTCTGTGCGTTACAAAACAGGTCCAAAACAGTGATTCAGTAGGGCCAATTTCAATATGTTGTTGTATTGCTCACGCTATACCCTTGACTTGTCAGTACTGCATTTTTCTACTCAGCCCTCTCCGAGATCTGAGCTATTCTAATGGGGGCAGATTTTGTTTACATTAAGAACGTTCTTAACATAGGCCTACTCCAAATATTATCCCAAAAGGTAGCGGTTTGCTAGTTGTCTGCTGATGTTTCATAACCTTTTGGATGTTATTGGGAATAAATCAAGATGTTTTTTTTTTTAATGTAAACAAACACCTGCCCCCATTACAATGACCAGGACCTCGGAAAAGGCCAAAGAAAAAAAAAATCCAGGGTAGTGTAAGCATTACAACTGCATGTCAAAATTGGCAGAAGTTATCCTTTAATAGCTGGAAATAAAGAGAAGACAACAAAATTTCAACAACACAAACATTTCAAGTCAAGTCCATGATCAGTGTTCCCAAATTCAAAGAAAAAAAACAAAAACAAAGAAAAACCCCATACAAATTATATCCGCCACCAGAAACCAGAGGGTAGCACATAGTGCATGTAACTTGGTTTCGCATTACATAACTAGGCTAAAAGTCATGCTTATTTCCCTAGACATTCAAATAAAAGACATGGGTAATTACACCCACAACATGTATGGACTCATGTATGTAGCCTACCTACAGCCAGAAACACACACTCTCTCCAGACCACGCATTGGTCCGCCTCAACACTAAACACCAGAGGACACATCATTGAGGTGAGTAGGCCTATTTTACCTGGAAATTATTCAATGCAACAATACGATCTCTCAGAATTCTGTGGAATGGACACGGATCTTTGGGACACGAAATACGTGTCAGTTTCACAGATTTTCCCAAAATTCCGTGCCCCTGGACACAGAATTGTTTTTCGTGATGGACACACGGAAGTGCTTTCTCTATATTGCTGGTATTCAGTATAAAACACATTACATTACATTGCATTTGGCAGATGCTTTTTAACTTACAATCGAGGACATAATCATAATCAACATCACTAGCAGATACAAAGTGCACAGGAAATATACAGAACAACAAGTGCAGATGCTAAGTAGGGTTAGTTTTTTGTAATGTAAACATGTAAACAATCTTGAATTGTGTATGTAGAGATGGTATTGCATGGTACATGGTATTGCATGCAGTCTCTCAACCCCCAAGAGAGACAACAGTCAATTCCAATATTAAAATGCAAAATGTCAAAAATGGTGGATATAGCGTTTTGGAAAAGAGGTCTTCATATGAACTTTATTACAGGCTCAAGGCCCACATGAGAGACAGTACAGTACATAGATCAATTAAAACAATACATCACACATAAATACACATTTCATACAAAAATATGCTATATACATGTAAGTTAGTGAAGGCACACGTGCCAGTGCTCCCAGATTTTAGACATGTACCTCACAGAGCTACGACTTGAGTCTACTATCTGAACAATACGCTCATTTGTGGATTGATCCAGCCTGTTCATAAACTTGAAGGTGGGATTTCTCACCAAAGCCATGAAAGTAGTTAGACCTAGTTTGCAGAATTGAACACGGGTCGGCCACATAGTAGACGAGTGGTAGGGCCACTGAGATGTAATGCTGCCCAAAGATGTTAATTTAAGTAAAATGAACCTTCACGAGTGGTTGAGCTCCCCAGACATCAATCAGCGGCATTTCCCAAAAAGTCTTTAGTTGCCTTCTTAAGCCTAGGTAAGTAGGCCTATCAGTACTTAAAGTGGTAGTTCGCTATTTTAGACATTAAGCCTTGTTTGTGTGACTTCTGGGGTGAAGTAGAGATGTTCTCATCACAATTTTGACATTTGGTGCTGAACGGAGCATTTGGGTATTCAAGACTGCAGCCCCCCCACCTTTACATTGACTCCAATGAAGCACTCAAGCAATCGATCATAAAATGGCATTACACTTTCGTTTGCAGAGACATGAAACTCACCGAGTGGTCAGAGGTGGGCAGCGATACGTTGGCTCGAAAATCACCGCGAAATACGCTTCCAGAGAAGATATATTCATTATTGTCCGTCTTCATTGATTGTATTGGTTTGACTAGTATTACTCCGCGCGACCGGAAATGGGGGTGCGTTTGTTTGCGTTACTATCTATGGTTTGTATGCAAGCTGTAGTTTTTGTAGCCAGTCCCGCTCAAAGATAGCCGTTCTACCTCGCTCCTTGATGTCTACATAAACAACACACTATCGCTACCTACTGGCTGGATGTCTACTGCTATTCAACGGCGTCTGGGGAAAAATAGGTCCGCCAAATCCTAAACAACAGTTAGAAGGCATATTTCGCTGCAATTTTCGGGTCAATTTATCGCTGTCTACCACTGACCACACGGTGAGTTCCATGTCTTCTCAAACAAAAGTTTAATGCCATTTTATAATCGATTGCTTGAGTGCTCTATTGGCGTCAATGTAAAGGTGGGGGGCTGCAGTCTTGGATACCCAAATGCTCCGTTCAGCACCAAATGTCAAAATTGTGATGAGAACATCTCTACTTCACCCCAGAAGTCACACAAACAGGGCTTAATGTCTAAAATAGCGAACTACCACTTTAAGTAGGCCTATGAGGTGTCCCCTAGGCAATATACCACATCACTTTAAGTTTACACATACTATATACACAAATATTACACAGTGCACATCTAAGTACTAATACACAGTTTTGGGGATATGCAGCCCAGAACACTGCATGATGCTCCTCAGCTGAGAGACAGAGAGAATATGGACCTGCATGAAATGTCAATGTTCACAGACTTACATCACATTTAGCTGACATAATACATGTTCTTTAAACAAAGCGACTTACAGTTATGTTAGTTACAGGGTATTGGTTACAGGACCTGGAGCAATGTGGGATGAGGTGCCTTGCTCAAGGACACTTCGGCAATGAATGAATGTGCTGGTAAGGGTGGGATTTGAACCTGTAACCCTCTGATCTACTTTGTAAAGACCAGCGCTCTAACCATTAAGCCATGGCTGTATGTGTTGCAGGCAGGTGTTCGAGAGAGATAGAGAGAGAGCCATGGCTGTAAATATATCCAATTTCTCTAGCGCCGATAACAACTCCAGCCATGTTGATGACTCTTTCTGCGCTCTTCTCGCCACTGGTCCAATGATCTGGACTGTGGTCAGCGTGCCGTCTGCGTGTGTAGGTATACCAGCCAGCGCCTGGCTCCTGTGGCTGCTCGTCCAAAGGTACGGTGCAAACTCACCTTGGAGCTCTGGTGTCCTGTGAACGTTTGTTAGGGTGTTTTCACACCTGGCCCCTTTCAGCCATTTGAGCGTACTCAGACCTGTGACTCAGCATTTTCTGTGCGTATGTGAACGTTCTAAAGTGTACGCCTTCAAAGTGAACCGTACTGAGACCTTTATTGACGGGGTCTCAGTGCGGTTCGTTTATGAGTCCTGACAAGTTATGCTTGTGTCATCATATCTGATGACAGCATGTGGTTGACCATGGACGAAATCATAAAAATCAATGTCATATTCAAATACATACCTTGTTTAGTCAAAACAAAATGTGATTATGAGATTTTGACATGGTGCTGGTGACCATATACAAGTCAAGTCAAGTCAAGTCAAGTTTATTGTCAATTTCTTTACATGCACTGGTCATACAAAGAATTTGAAATTGCGTTTCTTGCTCTCCCATGCAGACATAGACTAATCTAGGTAAGGACATAGACAGTATAGACATAGACAGTACTCATACATGGACATAGACAGTATGGACGTAGACATTGCTCATACAGACATTTAAAGTGCAAGACTGGACAACAGAAGACTTGTAGAGGACATACATTAAGAGGAGGTATTTTATATACGATTTGGATTGGATTTTGGTACATTTCCGTAAATTTTTAAGCCTGGGAGATTTGCGTTGAACATGCTTGAATACTCCTTTAACAGTTGTATAACAGGAAATTAGCACGATTTGCCCTCAGGACCGTAGCCTCTTACTGCAGATGGGGTCGCCAGCAGGCCAATTCACTACTTGCTGAAAATATTCAACTACATCATAACAACATTGCTATGACATTACTGAGAGCCTTCGGTAACAGATTAAGTGAAGTGAAGTGAAGTGAAAGCCCAACTGGGAAACTCCAGCTCCCATTGTCATTGTGACACAGCACTCCACAGCACACAAGTGAACACTGCACACAACAAAATTGCATTTATGCCTCACCCGTGCAAGGGGGCAGCCCCCAATGGCGCCCCAAGGGAGCAGTGCAGCGGGATGGTACCATAGCCATTACTATTTTGGTAAAAGTGAGGTTATAACATAGGCTCTGCGCTAAGGGGTTAGATAGACACATTTTCAGAAATCCTGCCTAGACTTTAAACTAGCAACAACAGGGGGTGTTCACTCCCAGAACTAGCTACTAGCCACAACTGGCTAACCCTAACCCAAACCTAAGTGCAAAATGAATGGGTGTCAATGGAGTTTTTTCTATTATAATTCTTGTGATTTTTTAAAAACTTTTTTTTTTGCCCTGCAATATTAAAGGGGTATGCCACTATTTTGGGGCTTAATACAGTTAAAATCGTTGGCTGGGGTTCATAAAGGTGGTAAAGTGTCTTATTTTTCATGTTAAGCGTTGTCTTGCTTTAAGACAAGTTAAAAGAGGGAATATGTCGCTAAGCTAGTGAAAGTCAATGGATCCGTGTAGCATTGTAGCATGCTACACGGATCCGTCGTCTAAAGCAACTATTACCCCAATGTGCTTGTGTCTAATGACTAACACTTCCCCCACAGGTGGCACAGAGGCCAGTCCATGGATGTCTACATGATCAACATCACCCTAATGGACCTGATGTACTCAATGTCCATACCAGTGGCATTGCTCAACCACTTTGTTTTACGGCAAGACCAGCTTGGGAAAGTTGGCGTAGTCTTTCACGGTTTCAGCTTCACTGGGCGACCCTTGCTGATGTTGTGCATGTGCGTTGACTGCTACGCTGCCGTCCTGCACCCCATCGCGTACATGCGCTCAACGCGCTTGACACGCAGACTCGTAGCTTGCGCACTGGTGTGGGCTTGCTTGATAGCCAATGCGGTGCTATCGATTCTGTCTGTCTCCTTGGTTGCCATTATTTTCGCCAAAGGCGTCCTGCCTACCCTGGCTGTGGCGATCATTGTCATTTTAGATGTGGCCATCTTCCGGGCGCTGAGAAGGCCCAACCCGTCTGGAAGGAGCGAGCCTCACCCTCAGAAGCAGAGGGCCATGCGGGTGATCGCGAGCAGCCTGATCATGATCGGGGTGTCCTATCTGGGGCCACTGTTGGGCATGTGGGTGGGTCTGTCATTGTACCTCATGGGCATGCTGAGTCAACCAGAGCTGTGGTGTAAGATCGTATTTCCCCTGTCAGCCTTTCCATCGCTAGGCAGTGCCCTCTTGCCCCTGCTTCACCTGACCAACATGTGGAGGAAGTGATTGTGTGTGTGTGTGTGCTTGCGTGTGTGTTTGTGTGTGTGTGTGTGTCTGTGTCTGTCTGTGTGCTTGTGTGTGTGCGTGTGTGTGTGTGTGTGCTTGCGTGTGTGTGTGTGTCTGTGCTTGTGTGTGTGTGTGGCAGGGACATCTCTTCAGTGTTGCTATGGGCTTGCTGAAAAGTCGCTAGAAGTCGCTAGATGACGTCATGACGTTACGTATGACGTCACAACGTCACGCACGGCGCGCTGATCTACAGAAAACGTGCCCACATGCCTTCGTCCACAGTACAAATGGGCGGTGCTAGCTACTTATTGGAGATTAGAGCTAATCTGCAGCCCTGGTTAACCGTGGGAAACGCTTCTGACGGCGGCACAGAGTCAGAATTATGTGGGAAAACGATGAATTTGTCCCCGAAAATGCACGTTTTAAAAAGTCGCCAGATGCACCAAAAAGTCGCTATTGGCGGTAGATTATTTTTTTGTCGCCAGTGCCCGGGATTCACTGCGGTCGGTGCGGCCAGCCTGCTAGTGCTCATTTAAATTTGTCATACCTGTATGCATATCCCTATCCCAAGGAGCTGTTGTGGTAGCTTTTGTGATATGCAGTAAAGTTAAGTGCAGGGTACAGTTGAGGTAAAGCAAATATACCTGTGTAACAACAAGACTGATCTAATTCCAAGTGTAGACATAACATAAATGACAGTCCCAAAACATTTGGTGAAGATTGTTTAATCTCGGTTTATGTTGACATTTGGTTCCTGTCATACCTTTGTCCCATATCGCTTGCCGTAGCCTCATACAAGCAGATGCACATATGTATGAGAATTCCAGTGCGTATCACAAAAGCTGCCACACCGTAGTGCATCATGTGTCACGTCTGTCTCTACCCGCCACTGAAAATGCATTGTGTGGTGTCGTGGGGAGGGAGACTGATTTGCTTCTCACAAGACAAGCGAAATAGTCGCTAGATTCGGCCAGATTGAGCCTGAAAAGTCGCTAAGTCGCTAGATGATTTTTTTTGTCGCCAGAGGTGGCCAAACGTCGCTAAATCTAGTGACAAAGTCGCTAAATTGGCAACACTGCATCTCTTGAGTGAATGAGTATTGAACGAGTAGTGGAGAAGAGAGGCCTTACCGCAGAGATACACCAGCGGCGACGCGATTCAAGCGACAGAGTGTAGCAGCAAGCGATACGAGCGATTGAGGAGACAAGAGTATGTCCGTACAGGCAGAAGGCAAAGCATTCAAGCATTCCCATTGGCTGTGGTCACTGACCTCTATACAGTCATTGGCTGTCGCGGCTTGTCGCCGAACCGCGTCATAGAAAGTTGAAAAGATTTCAACTTCAAATTGTCGCGCTCGTCGCGCAAATCGCTCTAGTCTCCAGAATCGCTTTTGTCTCTTGACTCAATACAAAGTCAATTACTTCCGTCGCTCGACTCGCTCAGATCGCCGCTGGTGTATTTCTGGAGTTATTTTGAGAGTTGGTCTTTAGAGAGTTGATCTTTGAAATCGGAAGATGGCTGGAGTGCCCTTGAGCAAGGCACCTATAACCTCACGCCACCTCCACATGCATACACCAGCATGAGCTTTGATTTGTGGTGTGGGCAGGGTTGCCAGATGAGGCTGATCATTTCCCGCCCCAAGAAATGCTCAAAACAAGCCTGGAAGCACTAAATCCCGCCCAATTGTATTAATTTGTATGGGCAAAAATTGGGCACCTTTTCTGCTAAATGCCATTTTTACCCACAGACGGCAATCCTTACAAGCCCAATTGGGTGGGAAACCGCCCAATCTGGCAACACTGGGCATGGGCGTGCACAGGGTCTTGGGTGTGTGATCAGTTGTCTGTACAGAACAACAAGTGCAGATGCTAAGTAGGATTAGTTTTAATCCAAGGTGGCCTACATTAGCACAGGGTCGCTGACAGCTTTGACTGGGCCCGGGACAAAGACATCTGAATGGGCCCCAAACCCAATAGGCTACATTCAATGTAATGAGGAAGAATCCCATTCTGGGACCCCTTTGTCCTCCCGTCGGCTTCCCTGGAGTCTGGCCCGGGACTGGAGCAGCTCAAGCTGCTGTAGATAGTCACGGAAGAGAGTAGTCTTTATTTACTTCTTAAAAGGTTGAGAGAGATGTGTCTAGTTTATTTCCAAATTGCACCCCAGACTTGTCTGTGCTCCCACACAGGACCTCGTCATCCGGGCCACCCTGCAGACACAGCCCTTTGGTGTGGAAAGAATAATCTATTTGTATTTTGATTGGCTGTGTCACTGTGTCACATGACATGGAATCCATTTTAAAAACATCTTTGCAAGAAGCAACAAAGTTTGCCTTGATGAAGACTGATTGCAGTCGAAACGTGTAGATGTTATCCATTAAAATAAAGGATTTTAAACTTTTTTCACTAAGATCAGTGTGCCTCGGATCATTCAGACTACCACTTTCAAAAAGGAACCTTCTGTTTGGACCTTCAGATTTTGGAGATAGTCACAAGCCAAGTTACTAATCTATTTGTATGTTTCCTCATGTTATATTCTCTCTCTCTCTCTCTCTCTCTCTCTCTCTCTCTGTCGCTTTTTTGCTTAGTTTTGCTTATTCAACTACATCTGAAAATACGTTTTAGCCTTTTTTGCTTGTAGTAACTAAGTAATTATTTTGCCTTCTTGCTTGTAACTACATGTAAGTAATTCTTTTTATGCAATAAATTATATTTCTTAGTACAGAATTATTCGTGTTTTTTCATTACAGCTCTTGCCAAATGTATATCTGAATACTGGTATAGATAGGTCTGTCTGGTCTTGCGACAATTCAACATTTACACAACTGGTAATACAGTAGATAGTGTCTTGCCTGGGGCCCTGTGTGCAATTATTTCGCCTCTCTCTATCTGTGTGTGTGTGTGTGTGTGTGTGTGTGTGTGTGTGTGTGTGTGTGTGTGTGTGTGTGTGTGTGTGTATATATATTCATTACATTACATTACATTACATTGCATTTGGCTTTATAACCAATGTGACTTTCAAACAAGGACATACTCATTGCCAACATCACTAGCAGATACAAAATGCACAGGAAATATAGGCTACAGAACAACAAGTGCAGATGCAAAGAAGGGTTAGTTAAGTTTTTTTTTTTGTAGAGTACACACACACACACACACACACACACACACATCATGTCAAGAGTCTGGCCTGAGGCGTGAGTCTGGCCAGCTCAAGCATTAGTTTAGTAAAGTGTAGTAGATTTTCAATAGTCATGCAGTGATAGATTATCCTGGAAATAGTTTCTACCGCTATGGGTTCACTTATGTTGTGCAACACACAAAACAAGTTTGGGCACTTAATTTCGGCCATTTTATGTCTGTGCCAGCTATGCTAAAATGATGCACTTGGTTGAATGGTACCGTATGGGCCCAGAGACCATGGGCAAACCACTCAAAAGCATGCTGATAGAAGCAAAGAGCTTGAGAGAAGGTTCAACGCTTGTCTGTATTGCCCACTTTGATGGAAATGCACGCAAAACCCAAAATTAGAGCAACCCGCAATTAGTACAATTTTCCCTTTGGCTAACTTCCCTTGGCCTCAAACAGATGAGTAACATATGTTAGTAAAATAGATGGAAAAAAAACAAAAGACCAAAACAACAACAAATGCAGTCATAGAAAAAGTGGTAACACTTTATTTTAGGGATACATCTATTAGCACTAATACATACAATGTGCCTGTATAAGTAACTTGTAAGGCATGTACAAAGCAAAATCAAACATTTGTTAGGCATGTATTCCAATATTCCAGCTGCGTCTTGTCCAGCTAATACCGCTACGCCCATTCCTCCTTACTAGACCGCCCTCACAGTCAGAGTTCTCAACGGGTCGGGTCAGCCCGACAAACCCGACGGGCCCCGTGGGTTCGGGCCGGGTTCGGGTGGAAAATATAAGCATATGGCTCGGGTCGGGTCGGTCCGCGGGCTCAATCTTTTCCGCCCAGTGAAAAAAAAAAAAAGTCAGTTCTGCTGTTTACCGTGAATCATGGCGAATTTCCCTTTGATGGGTCAGTAAAGCTAGGCCTATCTATCTAAATATAGCCTATGTAGGCCTGCGTAACGAAGGTCTGGCAGGCTGCTGCATGCAACGTTGTGCAGTGCTTAAATCACAAGGTAGGCTACCGGAACGCAAAACATGACATCACAGCGATGATGAGTTGGACAGAGGTCCCATAACGCACAGAAAAACTACATTGGCTACAATTACCAAACGAATAAAAACGGGAGAAAAAAATCTTAGATGCAATTATAACGACATTGAGTCCCATGTCAGCTCATACGTTTGTTTCTTAATACAAGGGACGGTTGGCAATCCAATTGCTATTTTAAACAACAGCCATAGCCTATTAAATGCTGTAGCCTAATGACAACAACCAATATTTTTTGTTTGATCGCTAACTTTATACAGCAAATGCAGTGCATGGATGCTTTCCCCATGAGGTGAAACGAAACCGAAGCGGTCTTCTACTATGGAAAGGACAGTGGCTTTCCAATTAGGCTATCCTTTCCCCGTATTCACACAACGTTGGCATATGCGTATTAAACATACATCCACGCTTTGTTGGCGACTTTGCTGCATATAATTTGGCTAATCCGGATGTGCTGTTGCGATATGCCACTTCACTATTTCAATGGCTCATGCACTTATGGTAAGCGAGCGGCAGCAAAGACGGCGATTTCCCCGGTAGACTTGGCTTTCTGCGGTCTGGTTGAAAATCCCTCCAGCCAATGTTTTATTTGGAGCGTGTAGGCCCTGTTTGAATGAAATATCACCTTGTCTTTGTTGTTTTCGTGCTCAAATTGACTTATAAGTAACTGTCGGGTCTTGGGAGGGGAGGAACCGCGCGCACATGCGGAGCGCTCGCCAGCCGAGGAAGATCTCATCCTGTCACCTAGGCTATGTCTTTTTTGCTATATACGGCTGATCAATGCACCAACCGTAGCCCAGGTGCCACTAGAAATTAGTATGTCCAAAACCTTGTGTGCCGACCAAAATGTTATGAAACTTTTAAACAATGTTTGGCACAGCCAGGTTTCCATCTCATCCGCGCATATGAAAAAACGAGGGAGGGACAACTTCACGTAGCCTATATTTAATCAGATAGACCTACTCGGGATGGAAATTTAGTAAGCCTACATTTAGAAGTCAACCTACTCGGGATGGAAATGTAGTAAGCCTACATTTAGAAGTCAATAAAAAGGTGGATAAATTGTTGTTGCGGTGAAGCACGAGGCGGTTATTGAAATCGCGCTGTGGATGATTCTGCTTAAATAGCAAGAATGTAAGTTTCCCCATTTCAATGTTTCTATTGTGGAAAATATCTTTTCACTAGGTTTTTAAGTGGATTATGCAATTTACAGCACTTAAGTGCCCTTAAAGACCTACCACAACCCGTCATTCTCCATAGGGTAACGTGGGGAAACTGACCCCCGACTTCGGGCTTCGGGCCGGGTTCGGTTAGATAATTCCAGTGATGTGTCGGGTAACATCGGGCTCGGGCTTTAAAAGCCACGGGCCGGGTAGGGTCGGGTTGACATTTTCAGGCCCGTTGAGAACTCTACTCACAGTAACGCCCCTTTGGCTGTTCAAATTTCTGAAGTCAGTGACATGCTGCCGAATGACAACACAAGCACCGCGCGGGACTTATTAAAACGACTGGATGGATTTCGCTGGATGGATTTCGCTGCAGCGATCACTCAACTGTCGGTAAGATTTCGAATAAAATGCATGAATATACATAACGGTTACTTTACGAGTTGACTTAGTCGGAGTGCGAACAGAAAGTCGGAGGTGTCATATTTGTTCAACCTGGTGTTAAACGTAATTTCAATTCTTGACCAGTGCATGTAAAGAAATTGTAAATAAAACCGACTTGATGTAGTAGTGCTAAAAATAAACCTTTATATTTTCTCTTAGTGAACTTCTCAAAATATATGGGCTAATGTAGATACCACTTGGGATAGGTTTATCGTTACCTATTGTTTCTGATGGGGCGTTAATTGGTGTGGCACCCGGAACTCTTCCTCACTTCGGGAAGATTGGCAAGGGGTAAGCTGTGTTTTTTTCCTCCGTGTCACAAACTATTTAATGATGTTTCTGTACTTTAATTTCTCTGTTATTTTATTGATCTTTGATGGGAAGATATTCTGTTACGTTTGTGTTGATATTTTAGTTGTAATTTTCGCTCAAAGTATGTACATTAGCGCCATTAATGTCCGCGATCGTTATGAAGTTAACAGGTGCTAACGAGCAGATTGGGAAGTAAATAAATGCTACTGGATCGAGGCCCCTCGTCATCTCTCCTGCCTCTTCAATCATCCAAAGACTGTTTAGTCTGTTATTTTAATGTAATGGTCGGTTCATGTCCGTTGCATTGACTTGACTTGTCATTGGGTCTGATTTTAAATGTGCCATATAGTTCAATGTGGGAGCAGGTTCACACACTAAATAAGACACTAAGGTCAAGCACAAGCAGATTTTTTGTTTTATTTTTCTCAGAGCAGAGTAGAGCAGATGTTTCAGGTTGCTGCCATCAGAGAGCAGTGACTTGACCTCAGTGTCTTATTTAGTGTACTCCCACATTGAACTCTACTTTTTGGGTCCACGCACCTACTTATTTCTAAACATCTAGAGTGCAACAATACCCATGCCTCCTAATGTGCCATATAACCTGTATCTCGCCTATTGTGTGTGTGTGTGTGTGTGTGTGTGTGTGAGTGTGAGTGTGAGTGTGAGTGAGTGTTCGTGAATGTGTTCACGCAGATATAAGAAGTTGGTGTTGGGGTTGATGATCCACATGATGGTGATGGACCAGGACAGCTCTGGACCTCCTGACTGGCAGCTCCATCCTCAACCTCCCTTCCTGTCCTTCACACATGTGCAGGTAAGGCCAATTTTTTAAAAACTCACTGCATTGTCTGAGGTAGAGGTGCTCCGATTGCTCGGCTGCCGATCATGACCGGCCGATAATGGCCAAAAATAGCCTGATCGGTGATCGGAAAAACATGCCGATCAAAAAACCGATCGAGAGATATTAAATTCCTCACGCAACCATTTGCCTTTACACCTGGCGCTGCATGTAGGCGCTGGCTCTGCGCAGCTGCAACTGCACCAAAAGAAGGCATCTTTGCTTGTCTATAACTTTTCGCCATTCCCCCCTTCATTTCCACCATTCATAACCATATCTGCATCAACAATGATCTGAATTTCCGATCCATGCGCCGTTTATCTGACAATGTAGGCTAATTTGCGATTGAGTACTCGCCAGTGAGCCATTTTACGTTATAACCTGTGTAGTTGCCTCGGTCAGCACGCGACAACTTCGCGTTGTCAGCACAAACATGTCAATTATTGTTTTCAAAGTTGTAATTGGCAGTCAGTCGATTCGTTTGATAGTCGCTGAAACACCAAACGGCGACAGTTGTGGTTAAAACTTGAGAGAGAGATTCAGAACGGTAGTGGAGCACTGCAACTGTGGACGGTGAAAGAGAGGGGAGGGGCTCTCCTCACGAAGCTGCTCATTTAAAGCGACAGGTTGTTTTTTTCTCGTATGTGGAAGACTATTTGATGTAATGTTTCAGTTTCAATTCAATCTTAAATAGTTTAGTTATTCTATGCAATAACTTATACATTGATTAATACTGTAGACTGTAGGCCTATTACCAACACTAGTCTGAAAGATAATAATAATAATAATAATAGCCTAATAATAGACATGTGCAAATTAAGATTGATTGGTTTATGGGCAGAAATGGTATTCAATAAGGATAATTAATAGGCTATTAAAAAAATAGGAAATCATTTTTGTGATCGGCAATGATCGGTAATCGGCAGATAAAGATTTTTGGTGATCGGTATCGGTGATCGGGCCAAAAAATGGTGATCGGAGCACCTCTAGTCTGAGGCAAAAGTAGGAGAAAAGGAGTGAGTGAGTGAGTGAGAACCCGGCCATTACATGTGATGTGACCCTTAAAGGGCGTGTGTGTGTCCTAGAACCAAGACAGTGGCAGTGTGTGTCTGTCTGTCTTTGGTTAAGGATATTTTTAAGATACTACCTTGTTGTGTTAACATTATTGTGCTATTTCTGACAGGCAGAGGCAGTTTTCTGAAGGATGGTTAATGTCAGTACCAACATGTTGTGATGGAGGCTTCCACCTGAGCTGAACACAGAAACTTGCACACAGTGGTGAGTAAAACACTGAATCTGTTTTGTTCTGCCCTAGACTAATAAGTATTTCATACAGTAATTCCTTTCTGTGCTGTGTTTATTTATTGAAAAAAAATGTGGATAGAGGATAATACAAAACACTGGCACTGTAGTGATCCCTGCACAGGCCAGAAGCTGCGTATCTCTTCAGCCTGGTGTTCTGCATTAAAATGATGGGTGTGATTTTTTATGTAGTGTATTCTATGTATCCCTCTCGTGTGTGTGTGTGTCTGTGTGTGTGTGTGTGTGTGTGTGTGTGTGTGTGTGTGTGTGTGTGTGTGTGTGTGTGTGTGTGTGTGTGTGTGTGTGTGTGTGTGTGTGTTTGTGTGCATGCGTGCAGATGGAAGCAGTCGTTCCTGTTCAGCATTGATATGCCGGTAATGGGTTTGATGAGCCACAGCATGGTGATGGGCAATCAGCATCAGGACCAGGGCCGCTCACAAGGAGAACCTCCTGCCCTGCCTCTTCATCCTCAACCTCCAATCTTCCTGCTCTTCACACATGTGCAGGTGAGGACAACCTCTAAAATGCACACTTGACTTGAGGCAAAGGGGGGAGAATAGGCGTGCATGCATGCACGTGCACCAAACTTTAAGACAGTAGCAGTGTGTGGGGGGGCATGTGCACAAGCATATGCACGTGCTCATGTCATGTCCTTCTGTAGGTAGATAGGGGGTGGTTGTTTTTGTCTTAATTGTCATTCATAACATTAACATGCCTTTTTTTGACAGGCACAGAGCCAGTTTTCAGAGGGAGGGCTGATGACACCAGCAACTTCGGATCTGAACCTGATCAACCCAGCACCAACCACTGTGCCGCTCCTCCTCTGCCAACTGCACCACATGGCTCCACCATCTCAAAAAGGCACAGACACTACTCCACTTCCTGCGAAGGATGAGAGAAGAGCCGACCTCCCCACAACGGCACTCACCACCTTCTACAGGGGTGTCATTGAGAGCATCCTGACCAGCAGCCTCTCTGTCTGGCATGGCAGCCGTCAAGCTGAAGACTAGAAGGCAGTACAGAGAGTGGTGAGGACAGCAGAAAAGCTCATAAGATCACCCCTACCTGTTCTCCCTACTACCATCAGGGAAGCGCTAGCCCAGCATGCGGTGCTGCAAAAGCACACTGGGAAACGACTTCTTTCCACAAGCCATCAGACTCCTCAACGCACTGAAGAAAACCACATGAATAACCAAGGACACGGGAGAATATTCCATGAACACTTCTTTCACCATGCCACTTACACTTTACTCATTGCACCTTGTATACAGCATCTTCACACCACCTGTATGAACTCCTCCTGCCGTGTGTGTGTCCACTGTGTTTGTGTATTTATTGTCCATCAGTATGTTAATCTTATTATTGCACACTGTTTGGGTGTCTGTATTTATAGTATGTATCAGTCTGTATTTAATGCCAATGCCTTATTTTTAGTTATTAGTTAAATGCACATTGGAGACTGGTCAAACACAATTTCAAACTTTGTGTTAACCCTCTTGTTGACCGTTCACACTTCATAGTGTAAAAGTAAACAGAAATAAATTCACATTTCATTCCTGTCTCGTTCACTTCTTTCAGCAATGTATGTGGCCTACATGCAGGGAAGCTGACAGGGGAGACAAAGGGGTCCGTTGACCTGGGCCCAGTGAGACGAGGGGTCCAGGAATGGGTCCTCATTACATTGTATGTAGTCTATGTATTGAGTGGGGGGCCCTTTCAGATGACTTTGTCCTGGGCAAAGCCAAAGCTGTCAGCGGCCCTGATTATGTATGCACAAACACTGGTTATGATGGTAGGAAATTTTTTCTCTGTTTTCTGATGGCCTTTGAATTAAGACAGGCCAATCTGGAACCTCTCCTGGATAAAGAGGTAAGCTTCAATGGTGTGGTCACTCCTAAATCATAGACAGACATGGAGTATGGTAGGCCAATGGTAATGAAGAAATCGTTTTCTCCAATAAAACAAACAAATAGCCTATTGCTATTTCAAATACTATTTCATATTTTTTCATTAATATCTGCTCTTTTCAAGCTGGCCACATAACTGGTGAGGTGACACTCATTAGGCCTAGGCCTACTTAAAAAGTCGGGAATGTGTTGCTGATGTACATCGTACAACTTTTCTAAGTAGCCTATATCATGTCTTACCAAGTGAACAACCTCGCCTAAAAGGGTTTTTAAATTATTATTTGTCGGGGTGTGTTAATATCCTGGAAAGGATAAATCTGTGGTTTAATCATATAGCCTACCCAGTGTTAACAGTGACCTCGATACACACAGCGAGGTGAGGTAATGCCAACGCATTGACAGTATATATTTAGGCAATATATACAGTATTTACTGTCAATGTGTCAACGTTGTGTTGAAATCAAAGCATTTTGGCGACCTGATACGTTATGACAAATCTGTGCATAGCGACACGAGTTCTAAACAGTAGGCTACAACGTCCGAGGTACGGGAAGACAAAGCAAAATACATATTGGGATTAGAAAACGTGTGATTTATCTCACTTTCTTACATAAATTGTTGAGAATATTATGTCAGTGGAATGTTCAGTGAAACGTTTCTCTGGAAGATAACAATTTGCACGGGATATCTTTGAAAACATGAGCCTTCATCCGGAAATGGCCTTGAAAATGACATCATGCAGTATCCCTTCACGATTGGCCAATACGGCAAATGCCGGGAACGCCCATGGGCGTGCTTGCATTAAGGGTGGAACTGTTTTACTGCAGCTGGACCCTTCTCATGTATTTGCAAATATCGTGTTCATACACAATAAGGGATTTATTACCAATTTAACCTTAGTAAGGACCTAGTAGGCCTTAGCCTTTGCTTAGTAGGCCTACATGCCTTACAAGTTACTTATGCAGGCATTAACATTGTATGTATTAGTGCTTATAGATAAAATAAAATAAAATAAAGTGTTACCAAAGTTTGTACACCCTTTGAAATTTCTTACGTTTCTGTCAAAATTCTGTAAAACATGGTCTGATCTTACTTATGCCTTGCTGCCCTGTGATCAGGCCATGTTTAATGACATTACATCTGTCTGCCGGCCTGCCTGTCTGTCTGTGCTACAAAATGCCATTTGTCAAGGCGGCTGCTTTGCATTACATGACCATCATAATTATTCTCATCTGTCTTCTGAAGCCATAAGAAGGATGATTAGGATGTCAATGAGGTCAGTCAACACACCTGAGTGTGTGTGTGTGTGTGTGTGTGTGTGTGTGTTTATGTTTGAGAGAGCGAAACAAACTATATTGTGATGAGGCACCTGCTGCACATGGTAATGTGTGC
>NC_085857.1:31862896-31865396 GCF_034702125.1 Engraulis encrasicolus
CTCTCTCTCTCTCTCTCTCTCTTTCTGTCTGTATCCCATATTTGTCATCTCATCCCAGCAGGAGGTTGGCTGCCCAAGTCACCATAGCAACTACTGCTGCTAGCGCTGCTGCTGCTGCTGCTGCTGCAGACCAATTAACACTTTCCTGGCAGCTAGGATGGCATCACCCATCTGGGGCCACACACACACACACACACACACACACACACACACACACACACACACACACACACACACACACACACACACACACACATAAGCATGCACACGCACGCACAATACGCACCCCCAAAACAGACATATACATAGGTCTACACACACAAACATTGACACAGACACCCAGGCACACAGCAGGATACAGGCATACACCCATACCCACACACAGTGACACAGACACCCAGACATACTGCAGGATACACACACACACACACACACACACACACACACACACACACACACACACACACACACACACACACACACACACACACACACACACACACGCTCATAAATGCATGACCACACACACACACACACACACACACACACCCACGCACACACACACACACACACACACACACACACACACACACACACACACACACACCCACGCATGCACACACACACACTGGCACGTTAATTGTCAGCCAATGTGTCCGGGGTTTCAAAGCATTCCTCTTTCTTTTACTGTATCACAGTGACCATACCCTGGGGAGCAACTGGCTGAACACGCACGCACGCACGCACACACACACACACACACACACACACACACACACACACACACACACACACACACACACACACACACACACATTTCCTCTGTTACAGTGGCCATACCCTGGGGCAGACACTTTAAATTCAGACAGACATTAAGTCAGAGACGGTGAGCTGGAACAAAAGGTCGCTATGGTGATTAGAGGACCAATCACCATTCAGGAGATTCCCTGAAGTCATGTGGTGTGACCTGTCAGTCATCGAAGAAGGTGTATTGCATAGTCATTGAACACACACACACCACACACACACACACACACACACACACACACACACACACACACACACACACACACACACACACACACACACACACACACACACACACACACACACACACACACACATATTGAAGTCCTCAGAAGAATCATGAGCATGCCATCATCATCATCATCATCATTAAAGTAGCTACAGACAGACATTGACTCCCACCCACGCATCCACGCACGCGCACACACAACCACCCACCCACGCACACGCACGCACACACGCACACACATACACACACACACACACACACACACACACACACACACACACACACACACACACACACACACACACACACACACACACACACACACACACACACGCCCATCAGCATGTCATCTCCATGACCTCTGGTAACTTAACTGGATCACGACCTTGAACTGTCAGTGACTGCATATTTTGGGAAAAGAACAAGGAGAGAGAGAGAGAGAGAGAGAGAGAGAGAGAGAATTTGTGTGTGTGTGTGTGTGTGTGTGTGTGTGTGTGTGTGTGTGTGTGTGTGTGTGTGTGTGTGTGTGTGTGTGTGTGTGTGTGTGTGTGTGTGTGTGTGTGTGTGTGTGAGAGAGAGATAGTCTTTATTCGTCTGTGTGTGAGTGCGTGTGTGTTCATGTGGGTGTGACATGCAGACAGCGCAATATGCACACACACACACAAACGTGCACACACACACACGCACACACATGCACACACACACACACACACACACACACACACACACACACACACACACACACACACACACGACAGAATTTCATGAATATTTAAGAGCATCATCTGCCGCTGTCTCCGTGCTTGGGTGTGTTTGTGCTGTGTGCAATCTCATCTCATAGTATTGCCTCATCATCCAGAGCTCAGCCAGCCTCACACTCTCAATATTCACCCTCCCCAGAGTCCTTCACTGGAGCACAAATGACAGTATAGACATCCATCCAGACATCCATCAAAGCTTCACACAACTTATGTTATGGCATCCACGCGTGTATAAGCGTGTATAATAAGGATTTAAAATAACTCCCCCCGTCTCTGCACAAAATATCAGCATGGTTTAACTTAAAAACACAAATTTACCTGCTGCCTCAGAATTTTTCCCTATTATTATTGGCGCTCATCAGTGTAGAGCAGTGGTTCTCAAACTTTTCCCATTATTCCCCCCTTCGGAGGGTCTGGATGCTTCTGAGCCCCCCCAAGCAATAACAGTACTTGCACAGACTGATTTTTCGATCGTTGCACTGCGCAGAATCAAAGGAAAGGTGACTGGTGAGATAAAACAAAGAGGGATGTGTGTTCATTTCCTATGCTATTCAAATTCATGACAATTTATAATACAATGTTGGTGAGGGCTTAAAATGTATTGCTGATTGGAGAGACAGGAAATAATTTCCTTGGGGGAGAAAACCCAAAATTAGATGTCACAAGCCCCCCTTGCAATGTCTCTGCGCCTTCACCCAGTGAA
>NC_085857.1:31870396-31872896 GCF_034702125.1 Engraulis encrasicolus
TGCTGTTCTTCCCGCTGACAAACCGGGCTTAAACAACGCGCAGTAGTAGCCATCCAGACTGCACAAAAGCATGCCCCATGTCCCTTCGCAGGTGCCCGTCTGTTTGTATTTTAAACAACTCAATATTAAACGGAATGAAAGGAAGTCATAGCCCCTTCTGTAGTTACCGCATCCATGTGTGCTTTCTAGTGGATACTTTTATAAGCAAATATTCCAGAAGAGGTGTTATTCCACATCCATGACCGAGGACAGGCGAACTGGCAATGACTTTGCGCTATCTACTTTGCGCATCAATTTGGACGGCAACCTCCACAGATAGCCTAGGCCTATATGATGTGAAGAAAGTGCCCTTCAGATCAAAGATGAAAATATTTTGCTCTCGTGTAGCTTACATTTGTGCCCTTCCACAACACTGTGCTTGGTGTTTCTGCATGGTGAATAGGCTATGCCATTCATCAGATCAGTAAATCTGTTCTTTCCATAGCATGCATGCATGGGCCAGTTAAGGTCTAACAATTCTAATGATTAGGCCCTATATTATATTATATTATATTATATTATATTATATTATATTATATTATATTATATTATATTATATTATGTTATATTATATTATGTTATATTATATTATGTTGTGTTATAAGCCTACATTACATTATTACAGCCTATTATATAATTCATTAAAGCTGCTATGATGGTTAAGAAAATTATGGCTAGTGAAAAGGCCAATGGCTAGTGAGTCAGGAAAACCACTAGCCAAAATGGCTGGTAAGCGAAAAAGTTAGTGTCAAGCACTGATGCGCATGTGTGTGTGTGTGTGCAACATGATCTCCAAAAATTCCGTGCTCCTGGACACGGATGTTAAGGACACAAAATCCGTGTCCAGGAGCACGGATTTTTCCCAAATTCCGTGCTCCTGGACACGGAATTGTTTTCCGTGCTCCTGGACACGGAATTGTTTGAAGTGCTTTCTATAGGCTATTTCCACAGTCTTGTGTTTTCTCAGGATTTTTCTTATTTCAAATATTTTGTCTAAAAAAAAAACATTTCTTACTGACAAGTTAGGGTTAGGGATTGTTTTGGTCTGGGCACAGCTAGTTTTCTTTCATTCATTATATGAGTTTGATAGCCTAGCAACCAACTGGAAAAGGTATTTCTCAAAAATATGTCTTTAATGACAGGTTAAGGTTAGGGAATGTTTTGGTCAGGGCACAACTTAAATTGCTATAGCATTATTTTGTTTATTATTAGCATTTGGTATGTATTTTCTAATGATAGAGTTAACACATTGCTGTGGTAATAGCCTACAGAAAGCACTTCCGTGTGCCCATCACGGAAAACAATTCCGTGTCCAGGTGCATGGAATTTTGGCAAGATCCGTGCTCCTGGACACGGATTTCGTGTCCTTAACATCAGTGTCCAGGAGCACGGAATTTTTGGAGATCAGGCTGGTGTGTGTGTGCGTGCGTGCTTGCGTGCATGCGTGCGTGTGTGTGTGCGTGTGTGTGTGTACACCTACCTGCCTACATGCACGCGTGCCTGCGAGTGTGTGTGTGTGTGTGTGTGTGTGTGTGTGTGTGTGTGTGTGTGTGTGTGTGTGTGTGTGTGTGTGTGTGTGTGTGTGTGTGTGTGTGTGTGTATATGTGTGTGTTCTCACACACGGCCCTCTCTTCTCTCCACACCTCATTGTTTATGTAAGGCCATCAGTGTGTGTGTGTATGTGTGCACTAGCTCCAGTCCTGATCGACTGGTAATTAGATAATATGGTATTGATCTACATCCAATAGCAGTCATGTTGTCTACTCTGTCACAGCAGACAGCCGCTGTGGGCTTCTGTGTGTGTGTGTGTGTGTGTGTGTGTGTGTGTGTGTGTGTGTGTGTGTGTGTGTGTGTGTGTGTGTGTGTGTGTGTGTGTGTGTGTGTGTGTGTGTGTACTGTGTGTGTACTGTGTTTGTGTGTGTTTGTGCGTGTGTGTGTGTACTGTGTGTGTGTGTGTGTGTGTGTGTGTGTGTGTGTGTGTGTTTGTGTGTGTGTACTGTGTGTGTGTGTGTGTGTGTGTGTGTGTGTGTGTGTGTGTGTGTGTGTGTGTGTGTGTGTGTGTGTGTGTGTGTGTGTGTGTGTGTGTGCGTTGTGCGTTCATGCATGTGCGCGCGTGTGTGTGCTTACACGCGTCTGTGCATCACTGTGTGTCGGACAAGATGTCCATTAAAGGTGAGGCTTTAAATAATTGAAATAGCCGTCACATCCGTATTCCTCTCCCTCTCTTACCGCCGCCTCTATCTCAGTGGTTCTCAACCTTTTTCAAATAAACACCCCCCTGGACCTCATAATAGGCCTCCCAATGCCCTGTAGTAGTAGTAGAGTAGAGTAGAGTACTTTCATTAATCCTGAGGGAAATCAAGGTGTTTGACAGCTTACAAAGATAGATACGTAGATACAAGACATACACAAAGACCTAATACACATTATTGCACGTTGCAGTAAACATAGCCTACAGCAA
>NC_085857.1:31882896-31910396 GCF_034702125.1 Engraulis encrasicolus
ATACACCGTTTTGCAAATAAACCCTTCATCGTACTGTATATGGATATTTTTGAAAACGCTTTTGGTTTTGGCCTTGCGTTTACACGTAAACAGGGTTTTAGAATGCACATTTCAGAACATTTCAGAATATCTGTTTGAGGGGGCTAAAATGCACCTGTCACAACAGAATGTGTATTTTTATCCATATGGTGTGTTTACACGTAAACTGATTTATATATAAAAAAAATCTGCATTTAAAAATATCCACATACTTGTAACCAGCATCTCAATTTACACATTCACAGCCAACGTCACTCTCACTCCAAAATATCTGAGTTGACTTATCATATGTTCTTGTTGGAAGGTGTAATAAGAGATTAAAGTATATAGAGATATGCCAATGTAATAGGTTGCTATGGGCACATAACATGACCAGGTTCCGGTCTGCCTAAAGGGGTGTGTCATAATACTCGTACATTACTCTAGCATTGAATAGAACAGTCCTTAGGTCTGCCTAAAGGGGGATTATCCCCCTTGCAATAATAGAACCCGGAAACAATGGGCCAATGGAACCTCTCTCTCTCTACTCTCTCTGGTGTAATAACTTGTCGCCATGTCACACAGAGAACATTGCACTTGGTGTCTGATCTCTTTTTTTATTTACTTAATTTTTCTTGGCAACCGCTCAGCCTTTTCCACACATGACAAGGCACGTTGTCAGAGTAAGTATGGTCAATTTTCAGGACTCTAAGTGTTAAGTTGTCCTCTCATATCGTGTTGAGTTAACTCTGTTAAATTAGTTTCTGTGTAAGGCGGCCCACACTCACTCCATCTCTGCCAGAACACATAACTCACAGCAGAGGTTATTGATTTACATGCTAATGGGCCAATTACCATGCGGCAGCCTTGTAGGATGGTCTCTTGATTGGATCAAACGAGTGGCTTGTGGCCAAGACCACACACTGTCTTCCAGGGAGTGACTCATCGTTTTTTATTTTTTATTATTTATTATTTATTTTTAATTTTTTAATTTTTCTGTCACCTTTGGGGATGCAAGAACATTGGGGCATTGGGATTTAGATCACACCACCCACTTCACAATGTATAATTAGCGAGGACAGTGGTTCCCAAACTGAGGGCCGGGACCCCCTGGTATAGTGCAGGGGGGGTCGTGGAGATAAGAGACTGCTTTCAAACAACCTTGAAAATACCTTATAGATATTATAACTATTCCATAAATTATTAGTAACAGAATTCACTTGTATGATTTGTCATGTAGCCTACTTATTTTCCCTGTGATTTTCATATTGAAAATTAGCAATATTAAGAGACTATATATATATATATATATATATATATATATATATATATATATATATATATATATATATATATATATATATATATATATATATGAAGAGTTCAGATGCAAAACCTCCTAAGTGCCTTTTCAGAAAATAATCTTAATTCATTTTTATTTAATACAAAGCTATACAAATTGCACATTTTTAATTTTTTGTTTATGTAATATAACTATTTATATGTATTATCAAGTACATTAATGTAAACCAAACCAACAACAGGGTTCTCTAAAAATATAGAAGTGCAGGTCTTCAGAAATGGAGTTAGGGGGTTTTGCATCTGAACTCTTCATATATATATATATATATATATATATATATATATATATATATGGGATGTGCGAGGTAGGGGGTGGGGAAAATACTCTTCTGTCCAAAAGGTGGTCCCAACAGGATAAGTTTGGGAACCACTGGGCTTGGCCTGGACAGGCCTGGACTGATAACCTGGCCTACAGGGCATTTCCCAGTGGCATGACAGTTGTCAGGGGCTGATGCTATTTGTTTTTTAATTCAAATAATCTCAGAGACTCTCTCACAATTAGAAGAAGTCGCACAAAAAATGTCCAAGCCTTTTTTTGGTCATAAGCAGCCCTGGGCATGGGGAAGTGACACGTTCAGAGTTCATGCAAGACTCAATCACTATCACTCTTATCAAAAAACAAATAAATAGAGGTCTTGAAAAATGAAAAAAACAAAAACAAATGACATTACATTCATGTTTTTTGTCTAATCTATTCTGAAGCATGTTTGGTGCAGCACAGCTGTTTGTAAATGTGTTATAGTATTACAGTTGACATTAGGCGTGTTTATATGGACACGTTACGTATAAAGAGATTAAATGTAATCGGTTTATTAGAATTCGACCGAACTGTATACATGAGCCCCAAATAAAGAGATTACATTTCTTCTGAGTTTACATGTTACATCAATATAATCCGATAGAATTTGTTGCAACAAATGTTGCAGTAGGTCGGAGCAGTTTGCTTTACAGGTACAAAAATAGGTGCTGTTTTTTTCTTTTTAAAAAAATCACGAGTATGAGTAGGACTCGCACGCACAATCCATTTGGTCACGCGAAGCTGTCAGGTTGTTTTTAGCCGTTTTTCACCAACTGACTAGCAGAACTATAGCCTATTGGTCTCGTATGTTGCCCTCGTTTGTTTAGTAAAAATGGATATGATTTCGGTTACTTTTTGTTTATTAATTAATGTTATACAAATTATACATTTTCGGAGGTTTGTGGCGCTGTGGTACATGTTACGCAGGGAAGAGGCAATAGGCCTGCCATTACCTGCAATCCCTGTTCCCCAACCAAGGACCAGGTCGTTGTGGATGAGGGTGAGGAGCCAACATTGGTGGTATACCATTGTTTTACACGAATACACTGACAGCGAGTGGGTGGAAAACTTCAGGATGACCAGGAGGTCCTTCCATAAGCTGTGCGAAATAATGGCTCCTTATATGGCACCAGCAGCGACCACCGTCAGGGCACCTATTCCACTGTTGATGCGAGTAGCAGTGGTGCTATACAAATTAGGTAGCTGTGGCGAGTATCGCCTTATCGCCAACCAATTCGGCATTCACAAGTCAACAGTAAAGAAATTCGTGTATCAGTTCTGTGTCGGTATGGTCGAGGGTCCAATAAAAGAGCTCATCCGAAGACCAACAGACGAAGAGGCATCAGAGATCGCCAGAAGGTAATCTACACCCGTTCCTTTCAGACCCATACACACATCCACACCACACACACCGTTGGATGTAATGTGTTTGATTTTATTAATTGTATGGACAAATTAAAAATGTGGTAGGTTGTGGTGACACAGGAACTTTGGTAAAGACAGGGTGTTGTAGCCTCAGGCTACACATGTAGCCTACATTAATAGACCCATCTCTACGAGATACTGCTACACAAATAGAAACATATCTTTGGCTACTTACTGGTAACATTGATCTCCTCCTCCTCAAACCCGACATCAACACCATGGCTGACGTCTGAAAGGGGTCTGCCTCCAAGAATATCGTCCATTTCTTTCTGGTAGGCGAAATTAGCCGGGCTTGATCCACTTTTGCTATTTTGCCTTTTGGCGTTGGAGTATGAGGCTTTCAGCGCTTTCCATCTTGACTTGATTTGATCAACCGACCGGTCGAAACCGGCCTCTTTCAATGCTGTATAAACGTCGCTAAAAATCTCGACATTCCTCACCTTCCTCCCATCTAGCTTAGCCATTATATTTTGTTCTTGAAGGGTTTTCAACAAAAACAACGTCTCTTCCCCCGACCAATTTTTGTTTTTTTTAACAGCTGCTGCCATTTTAATTACACTGTGACTGACCAATGCTATTATCTGCCGTTAAATGTTTATTAACCTTATCTCGCGCGCCCTCACACTTGCGCAGTAACACAAAAAAGGTTCTAATAATCGGTTTATCCAGGTGCGCCTGTATACATGGGGAGTTTCCTCCTCCAATCGGATTATATGAACGGCGTAAACCACCTGTTAGAATCGGCTTAAATATATAACCCGCTTATATTTAAAGAGATTATTTGACAGTTTACATGACGCATATATAATCTCTTTACACGTGTAAGTGGCTTAAATGTGCGTTTAATCGGATTACATGTGTCCATATATACACGCCTATTGACTTTGACTTTCTCTCTCTAACGCGCGCACACACACACACACACACACACACACACACACACACACACACACACACACACACACACACACACACACACACACACACACACACACACACACACACACACACACACACACACACACACACACACACACACACACACACAAATTACTGTACAGTCTATTAAAGTTAGGTTATATGGCTGTATTGTTGTATGCGTAATGCCAATTGACTGAAAGCCTTATTAGCTGGGAAGGTGATTGTGTTGATAATGATGTGCCGTAATATGGTGTTGATAAACTTGATGACTGGTGCTCTGAAAGATCTCTCTCCGAGATCAATTTGATTCATTATCAGTAGGATGCATTAGGCACAGATAGAGAGGCAGTGGGATGGAACAGAAAATAAATAAACAAATATTGCACTGCAGTTTTCCATCTATATATAGCTCTTTGTGCAGTGGGCCTGCTTGCAGCATTGTACCTTTTTGTCAAGGCATGCATTAAACATTTGGATTAAACAATTAATAAACGTTTCTTATTTTTGAAAATGAATGCAATAGTGAATGCAATACAGTAACTAATAAATTAGTTGAGACGACAACATGTGGGCTTCGTAATGTAAAGTTTTTATTATTGATATGTGCCATACAGCAAAATTTAAGTCAGAGGACAGAGAATGAACTACATTCAGATACAATGGTTTCCATTGGTATTTTCCCCAAATGTATGTACGTATTTCAGATAGCAATGGTACAGATTCTAAAGTCAAAGTTAACAGACTGAATGACCGAAAGGGGGGTAAATAGATTATTAAGATATATGTAATCCATAGCATAACCACTCACGCTGGCTACACACACGCATCACACACTGCCAGGTTCATAAGCGGCTGGTGTTTTAAGGCAATTTGACAAACCTACAGCATTGTTTTTTTTGTTTTTGTTTCTATGGTAACAACAGTATTACAGCAGAGTATTGGTTTGGTGGAAAGGGTGTGTTCTGTTTTTTGTTTTTGTGGATTTTTTTTGTTTGTTTTAAGAGAAGGCAGAGAACAGGAGAAAGGATTGTTGGTTGTATTTTAAGGAACGTCGGTTGTACATGCGTTACAAAAATATTTTGGCAGTGCGTGCGGTCTGAGTGTTGCTTTGTTGTTTGTGTCTTTTAGTTTTTTTTGTTGCTGTTGTTTATTGTGTTTTTTAAATCTATTTCTTTTGGTGTTGCTTGTTTTTCCTCGTTAAGTGTCGGTAAAAAGCCTCTCACGATAAATCACCCTCCAAGACCTGTTTAAGCTTTTTACGGATGCAATTACTACGCATTACATCAATCATCTTTTCAAGTAATCACTTATAACCTGTTTTTTTGGCGCTCAAACATCCAGAGTCGTCGTTTTCTGGATGTAAGGGAGCCAATATTGAGTGGAATACGGGGAATACCCAAGAGCAAACTTCCTGATTTGTCCAGGACTTTTCCCCAATTACCAAAGACAAACAAACAATCCAAACAAACAAACAAACAAGCGAGCCCCCAAATTGACTCGCCTAGCAAGTGCCACACAGTGGATACGTGCCCGCACATCACTGTCCTATTGCACCATTGACTACCAGGTGACACCACCAGAATCCCACAATGCAATAGCATGTAACAACCAAGGAGTGCACTTCCCAATCCTAACTAGCCAACTTAGTTGCTAGCAATTTAACAGGACCTCCGTATCTCGAATAGCATCATTGCTAACTTGGAATTTAGTTGGTTGCATTAGTTGCTAGCTAGCAACAATGCTTTTGATGAACGCTCGGCAAACAGCAAAGTCTAACACAGTAAGCAACTGTGTCTTTGGGAGGTGCACTCCAGCAGTGTTTTCCTATTGTACAATCAACTTTAGTGTTCACAGCAAAAGAGAGAGAGAGTGCAGTGTTGTCACAGCTTGTCAACTTGTCACCAGGACCTGTGTAGAATGTGATAGTGTTTTGTAAGTGTACTTTGTGTGTGTATGTATGTGTGTGTGTGTGTGTGTGTGTGTGTGTGTGTGTGTGTGTGTACTTTGTGTGTGTGTGTGTGTGTGTGTACTTTGTGTGTGTGTGTGTGTGTGTGTGTGTGTGTGTGTGTGTGTGTGTGTGTACTTTGTGTGTGTGTGTGTGTACTTTGTGTGTGTACTTTGTGTGTGTGTGTGTGTGTGTGTGTGTGTGTGTGTGTGTGTGTGTGTGTTCATGTAAGAGTGTATGTGTTGTCTGGCAGTGCGGAAGGAAAATGGAAAAAAGCTACTAGGCTACTTATACATATTGTGTGTGTCCTTGATTGTGTGTATTTGTGGTACTGTGACACACTGTAAGTAAGAGTTATGCCCCAAGAATGAGGTGGGCTGGTGTTCTGGTGTGTAATAAATGTATTATTCTATTATTGTGTTTGATTCTTTTTGGCTTCTTTTTTGCCTGAAGGAGTTTTGTTGCTTAGGCTCAGTTGTACTGTTTGCAGATTCCGATGAGGTTTTTTTTCACAAAAAAATGTGCTTCAAGCATCTCACGTTGTGTTATAATAATGTTTTGTTTTGTGCATACAATTCTAGGTTACGCTTGGCCCCAAACCGAATAGCAAAGATGTGGTGCTTTTTCCCCTTTTTTTCTTTCTTCATTTCTTTCTCTTTTTATTATTACAAATTCATTCGTTTTTATTGTTATTGGCAACCCATGCAAATTGTGCTAACAGACATTCACATAGCTTTAATCTGGAACAACTTGTGTGATCCTTGCCTTTCATTGTCCTCTAACATTCTGATTTCATTGCTTCTATCAATCTTTCACACACTTTCTTTTTTTTACCTCGACACCTTTTCTTTTCTCTTTTCACACACAATGAAACAAACATACGCCTTCACAGCTACCTCGCAACCCATGGCCTTCCCACCCTTGAACACCTGTTTGATAGTCAAGCCTACACACAACAACATGGCATTCGTTGCCCCAACACCACTAACAACAATAAGTGCCCTGAAGTTTTTAGTATACTACTTTCACCAATGATCACACAAGCAGAGCACAGCAGCATTGTGACGAAAAAAGGCAACATTAAATCCAGTGAGCGAGCAATCACATAATACTCCAGCATTTATTACTCTCGCAACTAGCCTAGCCAGCCTAGCCTAGCCTAGCCTCGCTAGATAGCCAGCTACAAGCACATACTGAGATCGAGGAATGGGCCTATGGAGAGGTAATGGAGAGGGTTACCTGGGATCATCTTTGGAGCTAAAGTGGGGCAATCAACAAGTTCGGTGGAATGTGTGGAGGAATGGCTCAGTGATAGTCACCATGCAAACATGAGATATACGTCATGCAGAGTTTTATTACTATGCTGGGATTGGTCTAGCTAGCGTTACTATAGTAGTTGCTAAAGGGGAAGGATAAGGAAGGGGTGGGGGAGGTAAGGGTCCCATTATTGGTAACCAAGAGTGATCTTGGAGAGGAATTGTTCTTTTTTCTTTTTGTTGAACAATTTTGGGTTTTTGGTGGAAAACGGTGGTTCCATTATTGTGACTGATGAGGTCACAATTGCACTTCATAGTCAGTAGCCGGGATACAGTTACTCTGAAAAGGGAGTGTGAACCGGGACAGTGAAACGGATGTAGTAGCTTAGCAGTGATGGGACTAGTATTTTTCCGCTTAAAGGACACGTGTGTTTTTTTTCTAGAAAGTGCTTTGGTGGGTGTGATTGCTCACCTCACCCATAAGTGTCAAAGGATTTAAAAGCCACCTAGCCACACCTTAGCAGCAGTCTTGTTCACAAACCTCAATAGTGTGCTCGCTTTCACTGTCAACAATGACATGCTACACTGGCAGCTCAGCGGAAAACTAGCCCACACCTAGCCTGAGAGAAACGTCAAGCTGTTTTAAATGCCATTGTTTTTTGTTCCTGACTTATCTTGCTTCTGTGTGTCTGACTAAAAACGGACGGCAACTGTTTATTGAGCTGAATATAATAATATAACCACAAAGTGAGCTTCTTGATATTGTGACACAAAACATCCAGTGTGTGATGTGTGTCACGCAAATTGAAAGCACCTACTCTCAACACGCACACACAGGTGTGTGCTCTAACTGTCTTGCCAACCAGCCTGGATCTTTAGTTGCAGCGGTCAGAGCGCAGGTTTGCTACGCCCCGGAGGCCCCAAGTTCTAAGTCAGGTGGGTCAAGAAGCCCGATTCTATGGTGTAGCGGTCAGAACACACGTTTTCAAGCTACCCCAGAGACCTAGGTTTGACGCCGCACGGGGCAACGCTCCTCACCCTCCCCCACAACGCGCAAAAGACAGAGTTGTGTGGTCTTGGAATGTGTATAAGGAGTAAGACTGTACTAGTGGAAGAAGTAGAAGTAGTGACTATCGGCAGTGCACTTAAGGTCTGACATCTACATTATGCAAGAGATTGGGGAAAACCCCCCCCCACACATTTTGCCGGGAGCTTTCCCCGCAGGTGACGCACTGCAATAGTGCGTCACTGAGAAACTGTTAGAGTGTGCCTTTGAGAAATTCTAAGAGTGTGCCATTGAGAAACTGCAAGAGTGTGTCGTTGAGAAACTGCAAGAGTGTGTATGTTCCTATACGTCAAAAGTGCCTCCTGACTCTTTGGTGCTCAGGAGAGTGCAGAATGCTTAGATGGGACTGGCGTCCATCTTGAGACAGTAGAGAGAACAGGAGAGAGAGCGAGAGCGAGAGCGAGAGAGAGAGAGAGAGAGAGAGAGAATTACTAAGTTTGGTTAGTGGAGAGTAAGCTTGTACACACTGGATTCCTCTCTGAGACAACCCCTGAGGAAAAAAAGGGGAAGGACAGAAGGAAGGAACAGGGAAGGGGGAGTGGAGAAGTGGAGGGACTAGGAGAACGGGGGTGGAATAAAGGACAAAAAGGAAAGGAGGAGGAAGTGGTAGGACGGAGGGAGGGAGGGAGCGAGTTTCAGAAGAAGAAGAAAAGAGAAGGTGTCGGGTGTGGTTTTGTCGTCATCATTTTTGTAAATTGCTAATTGTTTTTTTGTTGGTTGTGGTGTTTCGTTTAGTTCTTCTGGCTGGTGGTATCGTCTTGCTTCTCCATCTTCTTGGTGGTCATCATGGTCTCCTCGTACATCTCCCTCTTGCTGCTGCTACTGGACTTCTGGCTCTGGTTATTCTGGTTGTTCTGCTCGTCATCCTTGTCATTCTTGTCCTTCTTGTTGGAGCTAGAGCTGCCGCTGCCGCCGCTGGTGGTGGTGGTGTACATGCGGGTCTGGTAGCTGTAGCCCTGGCCGCTGCCGCCGCCGCCGCCCATGGACATGGAGGAAGGCATGGAGAAGTTGACGCCGGTGCTGATGCGGGTCTCCTCGCCCTCCAGGAGTTTCCTGTTGAAGGTGATGAGGAGGAGGAGGATGGGAGAGGAGGGTGGTTTTGGAGAAAGACGGGGAGATGAAGGGAGAGAGAGATAAAGACAGAGAGAAGGGGGCAGAGAGAAGTGGGCAGAGAGAGAGAGAGAGAGAGAGAGAGAGAGAGAGAGAGAGAGAGAGAGAGAGAGAGAGAGAGAGAGAGAGCGAGAGCATGAGGCATCAGCCGCGTGCATGTGTGTGTGTTTGGGGAGGGGGAAGGTGTGTGTGTGTGTGTGTGTGTGTGTGTGTGTGTGTGTGTGTGTGTGTGTGTGTGTGTGTGTGTGTGTGTGTGAGGGAGAGAGAGAGAGAGAGAGCAAACGAGAGAAATGATGAATGAGAGAAGGATTAAGTAATTGATTTGCTTCCGAGGAGCACAGCATAAATTAACCATGAGAGTCCTGCTGTTGGCCATTTATCTCCAAAATGTGTCTCCTCTTGTAAATCAATTCACATTTACAGTGTGTATGACTTTGCACAGCAATAAATGTATATACCAGCTGCACATTATGAATAACAATGCATGAGTAATGGTTATTAACGTAACAGATTTAAAATCCATACAAGACGTGGTGGTAGACCTACCTGTATGCAGCAATTTCAATATCCAGGGCCATCTTGACATTCAGCAAGTCCTGATATTCCCTCAGGTGACGAGCCATCTCGCTCTTTGTGGTCCTCAGCTCGTTCTCCAGCTGAGCAATGGAGTCCTTTTAGAGAGAGAGAGAGAGAGAGAGAGAGAGAGAGAGAGAGAGAGAGAATTTTCAATTTAGTTTTAATAATGCGCTTTAGCAACACTATTACAGAGACAGAGAGATAGAGAGAGAGACAGAGATCATTTTCAATTTAGTCTTAATTTGCGGCTGTAATGCTACACTATAACTAAGGCTTAATAGATGAAGATTTTTACCATTCGTTTTGAGAGAGAGAGAGAGAGAGAGAGAGAGAGAGAGAGAGAGAGAGAGAGAGAGCATGGCGTGCCATGTCATGCAGTAAGTGAAGTTGGTTGCTTTTTGTTTATGAATAATTGATTAGATTACTCTTGCATGAGTGGCTTCCCTCAACCCTCAACCTCTGTGTTACATATGTAAGGCTGATTTTATCACCTCAATATAGCCTTATGGATTATTTATTATTCAATACTTCCCTCCTGGTATTATTATTTTGCATCTATCATATTCACACAAGCCATTGAAATCGATAGTGCGCTTGTTTTCTCTCAATTTCCCACAAATATCCGTATCGAGATGGTGTAGTCAAACAGCATAATTGACACAGTGGAAGTTTTAAAAATAAACCATTTAGAAACCCTTCCAAACAGCAAGATACATTTGAAGTGTCGCTTGACCTTGGCTCGTGGGCGTGCCCCTCACAGCGGTAAATGCTGCGAGTCGTGCGCTTCACTTGTCAGCACCATGGACAGTACTTTCCAATCACGTATCCCAGACGTGGCAATTACGATTTCACTTATTTTCAGTGGCTAGATTCCATTTAACTTCAAAAGACTATTTACGGCCATTCTGTGACGTTACATGTGTTGTTTACACCAAAAGGTGCAGTCCGCTTGGCATCTTTTTTAAAGTTGGTAGCCTACTTTCAAATGAACACTATGTCCAGACTCCAGACACAAAGAGTTAACGCCCATGTTTCAAATCTTCGTTCAACATTGATGAACTATGCGCTTGCTTCACATTAATTACTCCCAGTTATAGCCATTTTCTTTGCAGTGTGTTATTTATCACATACATCTAAAGTTTAACCTATAGGCCTATGTAAATTATTTTAGAAACCAAAACATACTCTCAACTATGATATTTCTAAGCAGCATCTTAACTGGTGCCCTTGCGCCACGGAAACTACTCCCAAATATGTATTTTGTTATTTATCACATAAACCTGCAGTTTAACCCAGGCCTATGAAAATATTTTAGAAACCAAAACATATTCTCAACTATGATATGTCTAAGCATCATCTTACCTGTTAGCCCATGCACTTGCATCACGGCAATTACTTCCATTTATATTTATTTTCTTCTTACTTTCAATAAGGCTATATTTTTCTTTGCAGTGTATTATTTATCACATAAACCTAAAGTATTTCTAAAGCATTATCTTACCTGGTAGCCCATGCACTCAGAGTTGTGCCTGTCCTCCATCTCGCGGATCTGCCTTTCCAGGGACTCGTTGGTTCCCCTCAGGCTCTCGATCTCAATGGTCTTGGACTGCAGCTGGCGGCGGAACTCGTTGATCTCCTCGCGGCTGGCGCGAATGGCCTCGTTGCTGCGGTTGGCCTGCTCGCTCAGGTCGCTGAACTTGGACTTGTACCACTCCTCGGCCGACTGCAGATTCTTGGCGGCCACGCAGTCGTACTGCTCGCGGATCTCCTTCAGCGCGGAGGTGAGGTCCGGCTTGGCCACCTCCATCTCCACGGACACCTGCGCCGCCTGGATCATGTTCATCAGCTCGGCCACCTCCTCCTCGTGGACTTTCCTCAGGAAGTTGATCTCGTCCAGCAGGGACTCGACCTTCTTCTCCAGGTCCAGGCGCACCATGGTGGCGTCGTCCACGTCTTTCTTGAACACCTTCAGCGTGTGCTCGGCTTCCTCGCGGGCGCGCACCTCGTCGTCGTATTTGCCGCGGAGCTTCTGCAGGTCGTCCTCGATGCCGTCGCGCTCGATCATGATCTGAGACTTCTCGCCGTTCAACTCCTCGATCTGGGAGCGCAGCTCGCGGATCTCTTGCTGGTAGAGGTCCGCCAGACGGGAGGGCTCGGTCGTGCGCTGGCGGAGCGTCACCAGCTCGGTCTCCAGGACTTTGTTCTGCTGCTCCAGGTTGCGCACTTTGTCGATGAAGGTGGCGAAGCGGTCGTTGAGACCCTGCATCTGCTCCTTCTCGTTGGTGCGGATGATCTTGAACTCATTGTTGAGCACGGAACTTTGGGACAGGTCGAAGTTCTCGATGGGCATCAGAGAGTAGTTGCCGCCGCCGGAGCGCATGTTCATGTTGCGCTTGTAGGAGGTGAGGGAGGAGGACGCGCTGGTGCGGGACAGGGAGTGGGAGCGGTAGCCGTGGCGGGACGAGCCGCTGCCGCTACCGCCGTGGCTCATCATCCTAGACGGGGAAGAGTAGCGGGGAGAGTCCCCGAAAATCTTCCGGTAGGAAGATGCATTGTAGATGTCAGATCCGTAGCTCATCATCTTGGCGACGAGGAGGAGGAAAGAAGGAGGGAGCCGAACCGGTGCTGCGGCTCACTTTATATACCGGGCGAACGGGCCAATCAGTAATTGGCTAAAGCTGATGTACCGGGCAGTAACCTGTCTCGCTGCAGATGTGGCGAAAAGAGCCTGCCCCCTCCCCAAAACGTCAAGCCTATCCCCGCGCACCTCCTATGTGTCTATGAGGGGGGTTTCACTGCATAGCGCAGTGGCACGTTACCGTCATATGATAGTATGCAAGTACAGCCCGTGTGTGTGTACGTTGGGAACGTATACAGCGCAGCAGGTAGGCTCGAGCCGGCCGGTGCATGGGTGGAACTGTCCGTTTTGGTGCAGTGCTGATGTCAGCGGGAATGATTTTTACCCAAGTCAGAACATTGAGTGCAGAGGTTTCGCTGGAAAGACGCACAGACTTCAACTTGATTCATATAGGCTAGGATTATTGTAGTTAGTCAGTTAGGCAGTTTATAACCCAGATTATGAGTTATAATCCATAGCAGTTTTGGTGCAGTTTGTGTAAACCCTTCTCGACCCAAACACTTACTCCATGGAATGACAACAACTGCACTTTCGCTCATTATCCCGTTGTCATCATTTCAGAGACAGAGAGTATAACTTGGAGATGCTGTTTTTGATTTCTGGTGCACTCTGACTCTTGTGGAGTCGACATCATGTGCAGCTGAACATGAGGAGAGAGCCCACTCTGGCAAGAGCAGTCTGATGCTGACCTCTATTGGTGAGAGGAAGCCACGCACAGAAACAACCTGAAAATGCGCAGTCGACATTTGGCATCACTCTCAACTGCACTATGCATTTCACGGTGCGTAAAAAAGTTGAAAGATTTTGGCAAGTGAGTTGCAAAAGAAATCCTTGCTAGTAGACATGTACATGGTGTTTAATGCTACGCACAACGAACGGAATGAAAATCTTTTTTTTCAATCCATTATTTTGCTGCAATAGCCGGCTTGCCTACAAACAGAAATATTGACACTTTGGCCACCACCAGCCATCAGCCTTCTGCATCATCCCATCATGAAAGTAGGCCTATTGATCAGTAGCATTATGGAATTGCCTTGGAGCTATGAAAGTCAATATAATAATTATATAAGTAGGCCTATTACTTTAAATGAGGATGAAGGCCTTAGTCATGGCTCAACCAGCTACCACAGAAATGTAACACTGGGGACCAGGTTCGTTTTGTGGCCCAAGCACATTTCTCGATCCTCCCCTGTCTCGTAATCCCTCTCACTTCCTGTCACCATCTCACACGGTTCTGTCAAATGAAGGCATAAAGCCCCAAAAGTCTTTAACCCTTTGAGGAGTACCATCACAAATATGTGATTAGAATTTTGCCCAAATTTTGGGTTCTCATTATGATGTCATGGGAGCTGTAGAGTGTTCCAGTAAAATTCTAGAAGAACCTCTAGAAATTCCTTAATCCTCAAAGGGTGAAAGGTCCACTGCGTAGGATTGTGGCTATAGGCAACTGCTCATTGAAGCTGTGCTGCCTATTGCCAAATTTGATCTTTTCATTAATATTAATATTAATAAATAATATACCAGTTTTTACTAGTAAACCAAAAGGCAGTATGTTTTGCAGCTAAAAATGTCTATTTCTGGAAATTAAAAATGGAAGGACATGGAGAAGATCCACCTTTTAATGTATGAAAAGTGCAATTTTCCCAGTCACAATGAACATTTGATGCTGGTGGTAAGTGGAAAAGGTAACATTTGTGAATAGGCAGCCTACATTCAAGAAACAAACTACTAAAAATATCACACAGCGCGCCTTTTAAATAAAATTAAGATTTACACAAGATTGCAAGGACGGTGTCGACTACTGCAGACAGTTTCCTCCTCTCACTAAGAGAGTGCTTTCCTGTCTGTGCAGTGGTGCACTTTAATTGGGACAAGGGAGGCCCTTCCTTAACCTGTTTATCTTCACGTGGAGGCATGTGACTGCCTTAACCTGCTGAAACAAACATCATACCAGGAAATAGTAGCTCAGTTCTCGTAATTCGTGAAAATATTAAAATTGTGAATGAAGAGCAGCAGCATATACTTGGAAAGTAAATGACCAAAATGACATGCTTTATCTTCAAGTGGACACATGTGATTGCCTAAGCCTGAAAACCTGAAACAAACATCACCTCATGACGCTTCCCTTCTCTGGGGTCCGAGAGGCCCGGCCGCAACCCCCAGATAGAGTATAACACTTCAGGAGTCAAAATTACTGGCACTCTAATAGTGTTGCTGCCCCTTAAAGGTGCACTGTGTAATAATTTTAGTAGTTTATTTCCAGAATTCATGCTGCTCATTCACAAATGTTTCATGAATGCTTTTTCATGAATACTTACCACCGCCATCAAGTTCTAAGTATTCGTTATGACTGGGAAAATTTCATACATGAATAGGGGGATCTTTTCCATTGTCAACTATTTTGAATTTTAGCTGCAACACTTACTTTGGTCATACTAATAAGTATTAGTTCATTTTTTAGTAAATATTCATGAAAATATCTAATTTGGCACTAGACAGCACACTTTCAATGAGCAGCATAGTTGCAATACCCACTCTGGCCACAATCTTACACAATGCACCTTTAATGCATGCCGTTCCACCAGTAGATCACTGTAATAGTCATTGAAAAGTTACCTACCATAGTACTACACACTACTATGACATAACACAGGGCCTTTAGTAATGTACTGGTCTAGGGCTTGGTCATTACCATTCTGGTAACAGCTAATTTATAACAGGGGTGGTGTCTTAACACGTTAAGTCAGTGTAAAATTATGCAGGTGCGCAGTAAAATGCTGTGTTCATTCAACATTTTGAGACAGTCGATTAACATCTTCTGTAGTGTTTTTGGTCCCACAGTACTTGCTAAGTGTTATATTAATACTACATTTTTTAAGAACTGTGTGGTCAGTGTAAATAGCAGAATGGTATCTTAAATTCAGTTAATTTCAGATATACTTTTAACAGCCACAGTATTTTTTTACTGTATGCTTCTCTGGATAGGGGTCTGGCCCTAACCCCCGGAGGGTTAGCGGTAGCGGTTACACCAGTTATTCCATTCACCTAATAAAATGGCTCAACATTGTTACTGAAAACTAAACTAAACTAATACCCTAAAAAAAGAAAAACCCCAAATTTGATCCAACCAGCGCAGAATCAGGTACATCGTGGTATACGTATGTAGACCAGTTAGTCACTGAAGTTACTTTGTTGGAAGGAAACTATGGCGGGTTTCTTTTTTTTTACTTCTACGTGTATTTTAGCCACCTCTGCAAACCCCCCTGCAAAGCAACCTTTAGCCTATCTCCTTTGTCTTATCTCTCCTCCGCTGCAGGCATGCCACAACCACAGACTTACATAGGGTGCATTCCAATATGCGGACTTCCGTCCTCCCTTGCTCACTTGCCTGCTTGTGATCTCATGATGATGTCACTGACGACAGAATATTAATTCAATATCTTGCAAAAGCACAATTCTCATGTCATGTTCTCATTTGCAATCAGGATGGTATATTGAAAACAGTCTCCCAAAAGTTGTTGTGGCTATGCTGACAGCCTGGAAACTTTATTGTTTTCTCCACAAAGGCGGGGCCAGGAGGCGGAGCAAGGCCACAAGCACAGGTGGACGACGGGAGTGGGCATATTGGAAAGCACCCATAGACATGCAGCAGACATATTATGTTTCTCAACCTTTTGTAGACCAAGGACCACTACCGTCATCGTTCCTTTCTCAATGGACCACCTGTACACTGAACTGACGGGCTTGTTCACGCTACAAGTTTTAGTCTGTGCAAATTGAGCTTTAATTAAAAATAAAGAAATGAATAAATTCACAGGCCAGTCTTATTGTAGTGAGAAAACGTTTAGATATTGTGCTGTGGCGCCTCTCATACCATGTAGGCCTACATGGGGACCTGGGTTCAAGTCGGGCCCTGTTCGTTTCCTGGCCCTACCCCATCTCTCTCTCCCCACTACTGTCCTGTCACGGCTTTGCTATCCTATCATAATTAAGGCACAAAACCCTCCAACATGGATCGTCACTCGTCATAGCTCCGAATAAACAGCGGTTATCTCTCATGTCATAAAGAACAACCAGTTTAAAATGTTTTTTAAATGAATGCTACCACTTTGTAATAGGCTATATTGAAATATAAACTAATCATGTAGATTTTCGATAGGCCTACATTAAAATAATATGACAAAAATTGGTAGGGACAATTTTATATCCCTAAAATATTGGTAGGGACATGTCACAACCTTCCCCCCCTAAACCTACGCCCGTGCAATTTCCCATCGGAAACCTAGTACATATGGTTAGCAATGATGCTTTCGAGAAATGGAGACCAGACTTTGAGACACTGTATATCACCAGAAACCTAAAGCTCTCATACCCTCAATCATATCATGGATCCAAAGCACTCTCCTTCGAGTCAAGGTTGAAGTTATAATAAAAACCCTTTATCCCATTGACGCCTAAGTCACCTGCAAAAAAGGGTGCTGAATGACTGAGCCCTTCTTAAGAAAAGCTGCCCTTAGCCTATAAAAACCTAAATATCTCAGCTTCTGAAGCACATAAAAATATACAATAAGTTGCATTTAAACGCTAAGACCCTCTTCTTTCATTAGAATGTTTTCATTCATCTCAAACAAACTGAGATTTTTAATAAAGTTGTCTCAAATCTCATGCGCCTGAATGTTGCGTAATGACGCTCCAGGCGCCAGGGCCAATGTTGCGCAATGCAACATCAGGCATCAATGGGTTAATCTACATTGGGGTAAACAAACTTACAAACCCCAACTCCGGTGAAGTTGGGACGTTTGGTAAACAGTGAATAAAATCAAAATGCTATCATTTTCAAAACATTCAGTCTATTCATTAGATGGAGAATAGTGAAAAGACAACATATTAAGTGTTAAAACCGAGAAAAAATATTGTTTTGGGGGACATATGTACTCATTTCTAATTTGATAAATCCAACACGTCTCAAAAGAGTTGGGACGGGGATCAGTGAAATTTAGTAAACATCCAAATAAGATAAAACAACAAAGAAGAACATTTCAAAATGAATTGTACTGACGGACAATATAGGTGCCCAGGTATAAGATCATCACAGAGAGGCTGAGTCACTCAGAATTAAAGATAAAAAGGGAATAATTACCATAGTTATTACATAAATTTTTGAATTCCCTTTGATTTACCACGATTGAGTGTATATAAGACATATTTTTGTTACTAAAATCATTGTATAGGTTCATGACATCATGAAATATATATTGGCTGTAGTCTCACTCTAGCACTCCAGGAATTAGAGCTATTGAAAATTGACCATATTAAGAATGCTTAATGCGTGCAAATGATACAGGGGTGTAACATTCCCCTAAGCACCTGAGCTCACTTGAAATAGACCCAGAAGACATGGGAAACTGTCCTTTGCTTACAGAAGTCAGCAGAAGTCCATTCTTTTTGACAATAATAGAGCATTGCACATCCTGTGCTACAGTGAAAATGGACCATCCAACTTGTGTTAGTGCTAACTTCAAAAGTCAGCCTCCATGATGGCATGCGGGTGCAGTAGTGCATTGGTTAAGATGTTCTCACTCATCTCTAGAGTTAAATACAGTGCTGAATGGTATAAATGGGTTTTAAACAGCATGAAAAGCCACTCATGCATTATATTTTGAAGGGAGATCTTCGATTACTGCCACATAGTAAGGTCAAATTGCATTCTCTACTATGTTTTAACAGTTTGGCTCCATCATAAGGACCAGCAGGTGATAAAATGGTGGGCTTTTGGTCAAGACCTGTCACACTGTAAGCACTACAGAAAGGAAAACATTGCAAAATATGACAAGGAATACACCCACCATTTAAGCTGGTGAAATCATGTCCAAGATAGGAATTAACACTGTTTTTTTTTTATATAAAATCATCTCATCGGTTAATGTATTTAACTGTTAAGTGTTGTCTTTTGTTTTGTTTTTAGTCTTCCTCGACATTTGCTGCCATTAATTGTCCCCGTCCCAACTCTTTTGAGACGTGTTGGATTTATCAAATTAGAAATGAGTACATATGTCCCCCAAAACAATATTTTTTCTCGGTTTTAACACTTAATATGTTGTCTTTTCACTATTCTCCATCTAATGAATAGATTGAATGTTTTGAAAATGATAGCATTTTGATTTTATTCACCGTTTACCAAACGTCCCAACTTCACCGGAGTTGGGGTTTGTAAAAACGCCGACCGGTTTCAGTCGTCTGGCCTTCGTCAGGGCGTGGTTAAAACACAGGTACCTTTTTCTATGAAGCCTTAACAGGATTAACCAGATGCACCCCTTCTACCTGGAGAGAAGACTTTGAGCGCTCGCTATCCTTTTCCTTTTGCCATATCATGGACCCACTGGGAAGCTCTGGGAGTCGCTGCGTCATCCTGATATCCCCTATCTGCACCTAATGGACAAAGCAATCTCAATACATAGGTTTCCTGTTTACACACATTCATGCTGTGAGGAGGGGCAAGTTGCTAAGCAAGCCAACCAGCTGTTTCCAACAATCAGAGGTTGATGAGAGCGCAGCCAGGGATTGTTTACAAATCCATGTACATGTATAGAGCAGAGGTTCTCAACCCTTTTTCGAACCCTGTGGGAAACTCCAACTACACAGCACTCCACAGCACACAAGTGTTCACAGCACACAACGACATTGCATTTATGCCACACCCGTGCAAGGGGCCAGTCCCCTATGGCGCCCCAAGGGAGCAGTGCAGCGGGACGGTACCATGCTCAGGGTACCTCAGTCATGGGGGAGGTGTGAGGAGAGCACTGGTTAATTACTCCCCCCACCAACCTGGCAGGTTTGGAGTCGAACCCGGCAACCTTTGGGTTACAAGTCTGACGCCCTAACCGCTTACCCAAGACTGCCCTTTGGACTAATTGGTTTTGATTATGTCTAGTGTTCTGACAGCTTGGCACAATTTTGGAACAATCTGAGTCATTGGCCAATCAGGATGGGAGCAACAAAAGAGAATGGGATTGGATTACTGTGCCTAAATATCACCTGCTCACCAATCAGCTTTACTGAAGCATTTCCGCTCATTAAATTGTCACACATCATCAACTCTTGCACAGAGCCCCTGGCAATGTTTTTTTTTAATCCAAAGCGATTTACAATAATTTACCGGATATTGGTTACAGTCCCTATAGAGAAATGTGGGGGGTTAGGTGCCTTGCTCAAAGACACTTCAGCCATGGATGGAGGTGTAGGGAGGGTGGTATTCAAACCAGGGGTGAATTTCTCAGAACCAAAGTTGCTAACTACATTAACTACTTTGTTGTTTTCAATGCATTTTCCCATTGGCAACTACCGAAGATGCTAACAGGCTAGCAACTTCTCTTTTGAGAAACTCACCCCAGCAATGCTCTGATCTGAAGACCACCTCACTAATCATTAGGCCACACTTGCCGACCTGATTGCATTTGTTGTAGGGGGCAAAAAGACGTTTCGGGGAAAAAAAACAAAGCACAAATACTTGCCCAATAAATATAATGAATAAACAATACTGGCAGTTTCTCAAGCCATGCCCTCTCACCCAGTTTCAGTGGCCTAATATGAAATGATCAGCAAGATTAGAAAGCCACCAACACACACACACAGACTTTGACATTTTGTGGAAAGCCTTCTGAGAAGAGGGGGAGTGGTTTGGCAAAGAAAAGGGAAGCCGAAATATGTCAGGGTCTGAAAATATGAATCTTTGTTTGTGATGTGGAGAAAAAGAGTAATAATAGAGTTATGTGCTTGTAATAGCCTAGTAATAGCCAGCAGCAGTACTACTGGGCTACTTCAGTAGTAAAGTGGAGTAGAGTAGGGGAACTATACTAATAGACCAGCTAGTGCAGTAGGCCTACAAGGTGGATTTAATTATTCTTTTTTTTTATTTTTTTTTTACTTCACTCAGGTTGAGAGAACATAGGCCTATATAATTTGAGGATCCCTCTTCTATCATCCAAATGAGACAGCAGAATCAGTGTCCAAATTTGGGATGTCGGAGCAGGAAATCGATACTCGGATGAGTGTGGCAATCTTGTGAAATTGCCTCGGAAAAGTACAATGAATGGTGGTGGCTGGTGGGGGACATCGGATCATGCAGAACAGTAGGCCTACAGTCAGTCACACGGCATCCTGCCAGGCAACTTCACTTATCTTCAGCTATGAATGACACGTAGGACCTCCCCCTCGGTACAAGACACGCTCCGCCCACTGCCCCGTGTAAACTGCCAGCTAGCTCAAGGCTTGCGAAACACAAACCTTGTCATTCAGTGACTGACTGTAGTCTAGTGAAAAAGGAAAAGCTGAAGAGTAAACAACCAAGCATCAGTTAACTTTCGCTCCTTTTTGAATGCACATTTCTCTTTTGATCGTTTGCCAAGCGCATGCCCAGTTTTCCAGACAGTGCAGTTTCACCAAGGAAGGTAAGTACGCGACTCGAAAACAGCACAAAAAGCATACTTGTTTTTGTTGAGGGGGGCACCTTTCATTTGATGAATAAGTGGATTTCCTCCCGAACAAAAGGATTCTTGTTCAGTGCAGCAAAGCGACACGGTAGTGTTTTTCAAGCAGGCTGTTGATCAAAACACATGAATTTCGTCTTAACGCAGGCAGTGGACAGTTAGCATGCAAGTCCGTCAACGATTTTAGCACAATAATGCAGGGATAGTGTTACCTAATAGCTCTCCGTGTAGATTAGGGTATAGCTGATGTTTCTGTGTTATCTCTTATAAGTCCGCGGATCAGCGGCTTTGCGAATCTCCATGTCAACATCTGGTGCCCTGGAAAAATGTTTCTCCGGCCAAATGTAACAACTTGGCCTTGTAGTAGGCTATGTAGACCGTTTTGTTAGTCATACCTTTCAACTCTTGTCTTACACTTTCCCTCTTTATTGTGCAATTGGCTTTTTTACTATAGCCTAGCCTCTTGCCATTGTCATATATGTTCAACGACTTTCTCCCGACTAGATAAAAAGTAAGTTTTCCCCCATCATAGAGGCGATTTGGCAAGGACAAGGCCAGTCAAATTTCAAGGTAGGGTGAGGTATTATTATTTTGCCTAGGGGGTGCTTCCAGGATTGGAACCCCCCGGGAGTCCTATGTCAACTGCCCATTGTTGTTTATGACTTGTCCTGCGCGAGCTGCTTGTATCCCACCCTAGGCTATGTAAACACATTACCTTACCTACATTGGCCCAAAGAACGGTGATTAGCAAGTTAACCCACACGCCGTAACAGGCCGTTATTAACGCAAACCACTTTCGCTATTACTCGTGTATTCTTTAACGGGAAATTCCTCTTTGTTGTTGTCTTGATGGGTTTAACTACCTATCTCAAAGCGAACACCTGTGAGGGTGCATTGTTTGTTGTTTTCTTCTCCGTGATGAAAGATACAAAAGCAGAGTCACTAATTCACCAATTGTAATAGCCTACTACATTGCATTTAATACAGCAGGCGTCCAAGAATCACGAACTTTATAACATTTAACAGCTGGGTTTGTTTAGAGGCCCACCTATCCCTCTGAGGCGCTGGATATGCTCCCCAACAACATGTTTCTAGGTCGCCTCGGATGAATTGTCGAGGCTGCCTAGGTCGCTGTAGGCTACGCTTCGTATTACATGCATATCGTAGAGATGCAATGACATAACGATGCTAGATTGCGCTTAGTGTGCCTTTATGCAACGAATAGCCTACGTGATACATTTAAATGTTAAAGAGAAACGACATGCCGCCGTTGTCAACAAGCAGAAACTGGTTGATATTGTTTCTCGAGTTCAGCTGCAGGCATTAACCTAGTTTCTGAGTGCAACTAAAAAACGCCCCCTTCACCCCATTTTTTTTTTTCTTGGACCTCTACAATCCAGACAGAGTATCTCTCTCTCTCTCTCTCTCTCTCTCTCTCTCTCTCTCTCTCTCTCTCTCTCTCTCTCTCTCTCTCTCTCTCTCTCTCTCTCTCTCTCTCTCTCTCTCTCTCTCTCTCTCTCTCTCTCTCTCTCTGGCTTCATCAACTTACAATAACTTCCACACTGTAGCTGCTGACAGGAAAGTATAGGGGGCCAACAAATCACACACAACACTATGTGTATGTGCGCGCGCACGCGCACGCGTGTGAGTGTGTGTGTGCGCATGCATGCGTGTGTGTGAACGAGAGAATGCACACCCCACTGATTTCCTGGGGCCTCTGTTGAAGGAAGACTGTAGGTCATCTGCAGAGAGAGAGAGAGAGAGAGAGAGAGAGAGAGAGAGAGAGAGAGAGAGAGAGAGAGAGAGAGAGAGAGAGAGAGAGAGAGAGAGAGAGAGAGAGAGAGAGTGAGAGTCTGTCTGCTGGAGTGTGAGCTCCAGGCAGGGTCTCACTCACTTGTTTGTGCATGTCAGGCTACTGTGACGAATGGCTGCATGGTTGGATCCTTCAGGAAAAGTGCTGATCTCAGCAGGTGCGCTGTAAAACATTGCAACTGCCAGTTAAACGCAAAAAGGTACGTTGCCCTGGATGCTTAAAACTCGAGGATTAATTCAACTCAAGACTTTGTCAAGTTAAGTTGACTTACAGCAGGGCAACTTACTCTTTTATGTTTAACTGGTTGCAATGTTTTATATTGTGTTGCACACTGACAGTGAAGATGCAAGTGGGAGAGGAGTTAGAGGAGGATATGAGTTTTATAACACCTTTAGGATAGTTTAGCCCATTAAGACACAGCGTTAATTTACTGTTACCAGAATGGCAATGACCAAATCGTAGTGCATTACCAAAGGCCCTGTGTTATGTCAGTATTGTAGTGCTATGGTACTTCACTTTTCAATGACTATTACAGCGTGCCACTGGAGGTATGGCATGCATTAAGGGGTTCATACCGTATTGGCCCGAATATAAGACGTGGTTTTTGTTCTAAAAATAGTACTCTAAAAAGGGGGGTCGTCTTATTTCCGCGCGCTAGAGAATTTTTTTTTTTTTTTTATTTTTTTTTTAAACTTAACCTGAATTCGGCCATCAGCCTATGCTTCACAACAATGCCACAAAACTCAATAATGGATGGGTTAAGAGATTGTTTTGTCCATATCAAATTTGCAGATGCTTGTTTTCGTTATGACAGTTGCACCGCACGTCAATGTCAACGCGATGCGGACGACAGTGCAAGGGGAAAAACACAAGTCAATCGCGGCTTGTTGCTCTGCTTTTATTTGTGTTTGGTTTTACAGTCTCATCAGGAAAGCTTTGGTCGTTCTCTCTGGTCAGCCGATAACGCCACTAGAACTAAAGAAATGAAGGGTGATTTGACGAACAACCTGTAGGCTAAGTTTTGGATGCTGTCATAAGCCAATCAATGGTCATCTGTGTGTGCGCGACAAAGCGACGATATGCCTCGCAACGATGCAACAACATAGAATAATGGTTAGGGCAAGAGATTGTCTTGTTCATATAAAATCACTAGGAGTTTTACCCTTGGTACGAAATGAATATCAATCGGACTTTTAATGTCAACGTGGTCCCGATAGGTAGCGCATGGGTTTCAAGTGCAATGCGTCAATCTGCCTTTGGTCACGTTCGGTTTCTACAGTCCAACGGAAAACTTTGGATGCATAAAATGAACGGCGATTTGGCGAGACGGCTGCTGGTTAGATATTGCTGTCAACGAAGCATTTCGCAAAATCTGTGCATTGCACAATAGATTGCCTAGTTCTATCTCTACTGGACTGGTTGCCTGCCTGGCTGGCGCAGACTCTGAATGTAGGCTATTTTGCGTCGCTCTTTAAACAGGCGGGCCCAGACGGCTGTAGCCTGTTACGTGCATGCCTATTGGCGCTTGACAGGTGAAGTGAGTAAAGAAAGGAAAAGGATATGAGTAGCCATCTGTGGTCTTATATCATGGAAATTCCATGAAAATTATATTGTGAAATTTGTTCTTTGTAAAAAGCCTCAGATTTTCCAACAAATTAAAAATTGCATTTTGAGAAAAGTTTCAAATGTGAAACAAAATTAAGTCTTCAAAAAACTTTTTTCCCCAAAACATGAGCCTGAAAATGGGGGTCGTCTTATAATCAGGATCGTCTTATATTCGGGCTAATACGGTATTTAGCATTAAGGTATGGCCCCTGTTCGAAATTATCAATTAACATGTTGTAATACATTACTGAAGAATGTTTAACATTGTAGTAGTGTAGTACTACGGTAGTTAGGCTTTTAGGCTGCATACCCACATGCTGCTCAAGGCTACTGCTGCACATTTAATGCCCGATATGGAATAATACAGAACGCCTGTCCCCGTCTATATAATTATACTGTAATTATATAATATTGTAGCGTTAGAGGTCAATTTTGTTTTGAAATATCATATACGTAATACCGAATGTTGGAATGCCGCGGCAATGCTACTTTATATACAATCTGGTGCACATCAGTGGTTGTGGCAAGCTTTTATAGGAGGGGCAGTATCTCCTAGGATTTCTGAAAATCTCTCTCTCTCTCTCTCTCTCTCTCTCTCTCTCTCTCTCTCTCTCTCTCTCTCTCTCTCTCTCTCTCTCTCACGCTCTCTCTGTTCATTCTCAGGCCACCTGAGTTATGATTCACATACCACATTTGTGCTGTGGGGTGTGCTTATGCTTACGACATTGTTCATATTATTCAAAGGACGACTTGCCAATGTTCATCACTCTGTCCTCTGGATGCACCTATGACTCTCTGTCATCCTGTGTGTGTGTGTGTGTGTGTGTGTGTGTGTGTGTGTGTGTGTGTGTGTGTGTGTGTGTGTGTGTGTGTGTGTAGGTGATAAATTGGGCACAAGTATGACAGTTCCAGAACCTCTGTGTGTTTGTGTGTGTGTGTGTGTGAAGAGGAGAGAGAGGAGAGAGAGAGAGCGAGAGATGGAGTGAGAGAACTGTCTGGGTTGTAGGACTTCTCCAAGAAAAATGGGGCGCTGCAATAAGAAACTAGGTTAATGCCTGTAGCTATCAACCACTTTCAGTCAGTTCACAGTGATAGAGTGCCATTTCTCCCTGAAATACTATGTTCAGGACCACTGACAGCTTCGTCTGGGCTGGGACAAAAAAGCCCCCTCCAATTTTGATACATATGATGTAATCTGGCTCCCTCCTTCTCCCTGGGCCAGGAACAACAGCCAACCCCCCCCCCCCCCAACTGACTATATCACATTAAGTTGTTACATAGTCGTGAACATGTACGCCGTGTATGCAGTTAACGTTGCAGTGTTAATCCAATAGCGGGATCAACACTGCACTGTGTTGAATTGACTGAAAAGTTTACACACTGTATATGAGAGCCATCTGGACATGTTCCAGTTATCGACTACAGTGAGTGTTTGAATATTTCAATCCTTCCGCCATTACCCTAACGACCCTTAGTTTAAATGCACTTAATCAATTGGGCGTATGCTGTATTTGTGCAATGTACATGCAGGGCATGTTAAAGGTTTAGGGGCCATTTATGGTGAAGTCAAGAACATAACACCATAAGTTGCAATGAAACATTTATGAAGTAAGCTTAGCCTACTTAGGATTATTGTTTTCATTGTAATGCATTTTACAAGCCTACTGGTGTACAAGGATACAGAATACAGAAATGTCATGTGTCTCCGGCATACAGTAGAAACACAGTACTGGCCCTGCTGTGGCCAACAGTTAGGGCACTGGCTTGCCATGTGGCTGACCCGGGTTCGATTCCCGGCCCGGGTCCTATGCCGACCCCTCCCCGTCTCTCTCCCAATCCGCTTCCTGTCCACCTCTCGCACTGTCTTATCAAAGAAAAAGACCAACACCAAAAAATGCTTGTACGACTTGTTCGAAATACAGTACTATATTAAAGTGGACATGCAGTGATATATCAAATATTTCAAACACAGATTCTAGGAGTATCTTATCCAGTCTCTCTGATCAAAACATAAGCGTATAAGACCAATCAGAGGATGACACAATTAAAATCACATCATTTTCACATTATAAGCCTATACAAACCATATGTAGGATATTTAGTGAGAAGTCCGATTCTATTAGCCAATTGAAAGAGGGTATTTGGAACGCTCAGACAGCACACATCAGCTGACGACAGTTTAAGTGCAAGCGCAGGTTAGCACAAGAGGCAGTTCTCAGACACAGGTCAAATTCAACTTGCGCATCATCACTTTATAATTGTTATATAAATATTGTTTAATATTCCCAGTTCACCATTTATCATGAACTTAAAAAGAAGAACCGTAGAGAACCGGAAACCGTGACCTTGACACCGTGATATGAACCGAACCGTGAATTTTGTGAACCGTACCACCCCTACAATCTTTCCATCAACCCCTCCTTTTCAACCTCTTAAAGGGGTATGCCACTATTTTGGGGCTTAATACAGTTACATGCTACACGGATCCATTGACTTTCACTAGCTTAGCGACATATTCCCTCTTTTAACTTGTCTTAAAGCAAGACAACGCTTAACATGAAAAATAAGACACTTTACCACCTTTATAAACCCTGGCCAACGATTTTAACTGTATTAAGCCCCAAAATAGTGGCATACCCCTTTAAAGGGACACCTCCAGGTGCAATTAAGGGGAACCCGCCCCCCATAGTCCCCAGAGTTGGATAAGCGAGGAGAAGCATTTTCCAGGCGAGATTTCCAGATTTTCTGAATCTGGCAACATAGAATTCTGAAAAGGCTACAAATACAGCAACTATGGAAAGATAAGCTAACGAAGCGAACATTAGCTTGTCTTAGCACAGTTGCAGTAATCTAATGTATTCATTTCAAACTGACTGAGACATTGGTTGGGTTGCCCAGACAACGCTTCGACTCTCTTGTTCAACTCTGGAGAGTGACTGAATTTCACCTGGGGTGGGGTATTCCTTTAACTAATATCCACT